>NC_137678.1:47571091-47586091 GCF_963989245.1 Nansenia antarctica
CGAGGCTACTGCTCTAATTGACACGGTGGCTAAAGATGCCTATTAGTACAGTAGAGAAAAAACGAACAAATCCTTTATACATTTTTTGTGTACCGGTATTTGGCCGTTTTTATTTCGGGTAGGCTATAACTAGACTATTGGTAAACATTGTAATTGGACTGAACAGCTATACTGTACATGCGTGCACCGCACCGGTTTTAGTAATAATAATAATAATAACTTTTATTTGTATAGCAATTTTCCTGCAAATGTTGCAGCTCAAAATGATTTAATCATTATATAATCATAATTTAATTATTTAGTCATTTAAAAGCAATATTAAAAAGATGGGTTTTTAGTCTTGACTTGAACATATTTGCTGAGGTTGGCATCCCTATTGTACACTGGCAGTGCATTCCACAATCTGGGTGCATCAAATGAGAATGCAGCCTCACCAAATCTCTTCTTTTGTACATGTGGTACACAGAGAAAGCCAGCGTCAGAAGACCTGAGAGCTCTATTGGGCTGATATGCTAGCAGAAGGTCTTTCAGATATTCTGGTGCTGTGCCAGTGAGAGCTTTATAAACATAGATATAGCGGCATGCCTTTTTCTGTTGTGCATTATTGTTATGTTAGCCTAATTTAATTATTCAGGAGACATTCATGACAGTCTGTCTCTCTGTCTGTCTGTCTGTATGTCTGTCTGTCTGTCTCTGTCTGTCTCTGTGTCTGTCTTTGTCTGTCTGTCTGTCTGTGTCTATCTGTGTCTATCTGTCTCTGTCTGTCTCTGTCTGTGTCTGTCTGTCTGTCTGACTCTGTGTCTCTGAGAGAGATGGTCACCGTGTGTTGATGCCTGTGTTGTCCACTAGGTGGTGATCTCTCCAGCGAGGAGCAGCTTCATGCCTGACAAGGTGTGCAGCGTCCAGGACGATGCCAAGGAGCTGGCCGCTCAGAACGCCTTCCGGAACCTGGGTACACACACACACACGTACACACACACACACACACACACACACACACACACACACACACACACACACTAGGGATGTACCCGAATACAAATAAGTTATTCAGGAAAGCACATATAATGCGATGGAAACACATACAGATTCTACCCGAAGTTGCTTGTTATTATTCTGAAAAAAGCCATTGACATGTCTGTTCGTCAGCCATTATTTTTCTTCAGATCCATTCATATCATTGTGAATGGTCACAAGATAAAAATGCCCATTCTGTTTGCAACATAGGACTTTGATTCCACTAACTAGTCGTTTCATTTACTACACATTTTGGAAAAGTGATCACTATTCAGTAGCCGTCCCCACCAAGTCAGCGCTGCCTCGATGCGAAACTCTCGCATTGGAAGTAGTAATTCACATTTCCCTTGCGAACTGCAGTAATGTTAACACTTCAAGAAACGCAAATGCAGCATCATTGGAATTTAAGATGATTCCCTTCAACTGAAGGATATTTTTCTATATATTTTTAATGTAAATCATTTATATTTCCAATGCAAAACAGAATCTTTCAGTTTCAAATTATTATTTTTTCAGTTTCTGGTTGTTCAACGTCCCCCAGTTAAAGGGGTGGTGGTGGGATTCAAAGCTTAGTTTAGTTAAAAAAAATAAAAAGAGAGAGATAAAACATACAGTATGATGATGTGGTGATGATGTTAATTATAAACCAATATGAATTGAACCAATATTGATTGAAGGCACAAACATTGCATTGCCAATGAATATTAGATTAGAAGCTACAACATTTGCCTGATTGAATCTGACTTCCGGTATAAACCACGCCCACTTCTGGTCTTCTATCCGAATACAGATACAGATACAGATAACTTTGTAGGTTGAACAGATACAGATACAGATAATGTTGTAGGTTGAACAGATACGGATACAGATAATGATGTCTCTGTACACCACTAACACACGCACACACACACACACACACACACACACACACACACCTGGGTTTCCGTTAACCGGTAATTACTGGTCTTTGTCCGGTAAAATCTGTTGAAGTCCGACATATTTAAACCTCTTCGGTCATAATGTCCGGTGAAAATAATTCCCTTTAAGCACAATTTGAATACAATTTGCAAAAATTAATTTGTCACATATTCTGATTCCTTCTACATTAAAAAAGACGAATATATAGGCTATATTTTTTCTTTTATTATTAATGTGTAGACTAGCCTACGCGATGAACAACAGAGGCAGGGTTGCCAGATGGGATTGACAATTTACAGCCTAACTAGTCCGCTAAACCCAATAGCCCATTCGGCGGTAACCCGCCCCATCTGGCAACCCTGTCTCTCAACGGCGCGAGTAGTTTATTGCTTGCGGAGAGTGAAGGTACCTTTCGGGAGTAGTTGTGAGGGAGAAATTCGTCCGTTAATTTAGTTTGATCTAGTCTAAATAAAACCACTGCAGTGACCGGAGTCAAGGTTATTGTTCTGCGTGTTTTGGATGTGCTAGAGCACAGTGAATGACCACAGAGGGCCGTGAGATGCGGCTAGTAAAGGACTCTAGCCATCTCAACCCCGTTCATTGATTGAGCCTGCCGTGCCCGTTCCAGCCCTGAGTCGGGAGATTCAGAGTACAACATCCCCCTGGCTACCTCTTCTACTCCCCCTGGCTACCTCTTCTACTCCCCCTGGCTACCTCTTCTACTCCCCCTGGCTACCTCTTCTACTCCCCCTGGCTACCTCTTCTATTCCCCCTGGCTACCTCTTCTACTCCCCCTGGCTCTTCTACTCCGGGAGTTTCCATTGAACTTTCCTCCTCTACATTCGTCCATCTCCACGTGCGCTACTATCGACAACCTGGGCTACTGGTACCATTAGATTAGGATTGATTAGATTAGGTTGACAATACCACACTACATTTGAGTTTAGGGATATCAATGTTATATATTTGTGTATGTTTTATCTTTATGTATTAAATGTTATAATTGTTCCACATTTGAGATCTGTCTTCCCCCCACTCAGTTATTCAGTCGGTGTCCATCATCTTAGTTCAATTTAGTCTATCTATAGTGTTAGAGTTTAATTTGTGCCACTAAATTGAAATAGTCCTCGGGTGTGTATCCCCCCGATACATCCTCCCCATTCTCTACTCCCGAGTCCGAGTAAGTATGATTTGACAGGCAGCTAGACTTAATGCCTTCCCAATCAGCGAATCGTGGTTATAGAAATGACGTTGTTTTATTGATAAAAAGGGTAAAACTGGAAAGAGAATATAGAAAACTTACATTACTGTCGTGAAACTATTTAACACACTTCAGTTAACGTAATGTGGAGTCCGTTCATTGATCGATCGATGCAGTCCGTTCAAATAGACATCAAAAGCTAAACTAGGCATACTTAAAATTACCAATTACATCCTCAAATCCCATTAATGCAATTGAAATAAACATCTTAGCCTACAGTCGTAATTCAAAGTAGCAAAGGTGACTAGGCCCAGTGTGGCGCGCGTGCAGCCCTGGACAGTAGCGCATGCGAATCATGAAAGCCTATATTATTATATAGTTCGCATCTAATCGTATCGGATGAGAAATAGACATTAAATGGCATATATAGGCTATACAACAGCTAATCACCGCGATAAACACCTATATTATATTTGAATATGATGACCGTAATTTCTCCCGTTTGTCCGACACATTGAAATCTTTCCGGACACGTTGACCAGCACCAATTTTTTCTAACGGAAACCCTGACACACACACACACACAACCTGGTTGAGTGAGAGACACTGAGCCAACACACTGTGTCAACACGATCAGACACACTCAGATCAAACACTCCGCTCAACTACCTGTTTATTGACCTTTCCTCTCCTCTCCCCCTCTTCTCTCTCTCCCCTCTTCTCTCTCTCTCTCTCCCCTCCTCTTCTCTCCCCCCTCTTCTCTCTCTCTTCCTCTTCTCTCTCTCTCTCTCCTCTTTTCTCTCTCTCCTCCTCTTCTCTCTTTCTCTCCTCTCCTCTCCTCTTCTCTCCCCTCCTCTTCTCTCTCTCTCCCCATCTCTCCCCCCCCCTCTTCTCTCTCTCTCTCCTCCTCTTCTCTCTCTCTCCTCTCCTCTCTCCTCTCCTCTCCTCTTCTCTCTCTCTCCTATTTTCTCTCCTCCTCTCTCTCTCTCTCCTCCTCTTCTCTTTCTCTCCTCTCCTCTTCTCTCTCTCTCCTCTTTTCTCTCCTCCTCTCCTCTTCTCTCTCTCTATCTCCTCCTCTTCTCTCTCTCCTTTCCTCTTCTCTCCCCTTCTCTCTCCTCCTCTCCTCTCCTCTCTCTCTCCTCTTTTCTCTCCTCCTCTCCTCTTCTCTCTCTCTATCTCCTCCTCTTCTCTCTCTCCTTTCCTCTTCTCTCTCCCCTTCTCTCTCCTCCTCTCCTCTTCTCTCTCTCTCCTCTCCTCTTCTCTCTCCTCCTCTTCTCTCTCTCTATCTCCTCCTCTTCTCTCTCTCCTTTCCTCTTCTCTCTCCCCTTCTCTCTCCTCCTCTCCTCTTCTCTCTCTCTCCTCTTCTCTCTCCTCCTCTCCTCTTCTCTCTCCTCCTCTTCTCTCTCTCTCTCTCTCTCTCTCTCTCTCTCCGTTCCAGATTATTCCTTCCTGAACGAGGGGTCTCCTGGGAGCTTGTCTCCCCCTCCGACCAGCACCGGCCTTCTAGCGTGCGGCTGTCGAGCCTACACCTACCCCGCCTACCCTCTCTCCCCCCTCTCCCGCCCTCTCCCCCTGACCGCACAGACACCCCAGAGGCTCTTCATCCCCAGCCAGTCAGGGTTCTTCTGACCCCGCACCACAGGTACACACACACACACACACACACACACACACACACACACACACACAAGCAGGGTTCTACCCAGGATGTTTGAACAGCGTGGCGCTCGATTGCATCATCAAAACCAGACTCTCGTTTATTCATGTCAACATGTGCAAAAAATACCAGCTAAAACTCTGCCTTCACTGAGGAACATCACAACCAGCTAAAACTCTGCCTTCACTGAGGAACATCACAACGCTTTAGCTTTTGTTTTTAACAACAATGTTGTGACTAAATATATAGTTTAATAAAGACAGTTACTCTGTCATTACTAAATATGTAGTTTAATGAAGACAGTTACTCTGTCATTACTAAATATGTAGTTTAATAAAGATAGTTACTCTATCATTACTAAATATGTAGTTAAACTTCAAAACTATTACCTGGGCACTTCCATTACACTACGCAAAGCAAGACACCGGCGCACTCATACACTCACACACTGCTTGTTTATTGCAGAGGAACAGGGTGACTGACATTTTGACCTGCGTCTTCCCAGAGTCAACAACAGAGGAAAGGGGGGGGTATATCCTCCACCCACATAATTGGATAATTGTCAGCCATTTTCAAAGATAGAAATAATTATGTATGTATATGAATAAATAATGGGACTCATCACAATTATCTCAAACAGCAGTCATAAATTATGTAGGTCTATAGCAAAAACAATATATTAATATTTACAAATATTGACATGTTCTGGATATTTATTCTCACAGTACAGTACATAGTAGACTAAGGATCATTATAGGAAACAGGAGAGGCTTGGTTGGTCATTTACTCCACCAGAAGCAGCTTGCAGCTGAGTGTATATCCAAAAGGCTTCCCTGCGTAGTAGTTAATGATCATGTCGCCTCCCCTTGGGGATGGCTTAACCTGTTCTATGCCTATAAATTCGAGGGAGGAGACCGAGCCGTGGTTTGCTTCAGCGTAGTGACGTGCCATAGCATAATCCAGATTTTTATTGCGTATGGCGTTTTCGTCCTCTCCAATTCTCACTTTGAGTGCTCGCTTGGTCTGACCCACGTAGACTCGATCACAAGGGCACTTCAGCATGTAAATGACATGGGTGGAATTGATCAACCTTTCTTCCCAATGACCCATGAAGAGGTTAGTATAGTTAGGTGCAAACCCTGCGCCCATGACAGCGCTCTGTGATTGGATGTCGTAAGAACCTGCATATTGGAAGAAGTTAGTTTTGAGGGCCATCTCTTTTAGAGAGAGTAGACATTCATTAGGTGGAAGAATACCTTCTTGAGAAGCGCCCTGAAGTTTTTCTTCCACCTAATGCATTTCTACTCACTCTAACCAATATGCAGGTTCTTACTACATCCAATCACAAGGCTCTGCCATGGCCATGCCATATCTCTGTTCTGTTATTGACTCTGAGGAAGACGCAAGTCAAAACCTTTTTTTGTTAGTCACCCTTTTCTTCTGCAATAAACAGCAGATTGTATGAGTGCTTCGGTGTCTCGCTTTGGGTAGTCTAATGGAAGTGCCCAGGTAATAGTTTTGCTGTTATATTTGCTGTTATGTCCTCTGCTGAGCACCAAACCCCCTTGGATCTTAAACATGGCTGAAGCTTGTTAGACTTTACGTTTGGAACTTTGATAACGTAGTTTAACTTGTGTTGACATAGTGGTGCCGCCATGTTCACAGTGTGGCACAGTGCCACTTGTCCATTCTCTGGGGAGAACACTGCACTCGCTCACTCACACAAACACACACACACACACACACACACACACACATACACACACACACACACACACACACACACACACACACACACACACACACACACATACACACACAGAGGAGAATAGTACTTGAACACTGTTAACACTAGTCAGCCTTTTCTTGATCTTCAGCTTGACTTCTTAGAAGTTAAGATACAAAAAAATCAGATTAGACACACACACACACACACACACAAGATCAGATGGGTTTTATTCACCCAGACAGAGTTCCTCTGATCGGTCCCACTAGAGCAACCTCAGCACCAGGACTTAATACAAGAACATGATACTTCATGCTGAGCTTCAGTTCTTTAAACACACACACACACACACACACACACACACACACACACACACACACACACACACATATTCAGCTTAATAAGACAGATGGTTATTCATGCCCAGTGGGGAGCAGGGCTGCTGATCTCACACTCTTCCACATTGTTGGAAAAGAAGAAAATCTGAAGTATGAAATATTCCAGATCCTCTCACAGAGCTGAGGAAAGGCATTTGATGAACATGAATATTTCACTGTGAACTTATTGATAGCACTGTTTAATTATTGATAACACTATTAACTTGTTCATAACACTATTGATAACACTAAACTTATTGATAACACTGTGAACGTTTTGATAACACTACATTTATTGATTGCGCTGAACGTGTTGATATAACACTACACATTTATTGATAACACTATTAACTCGTTCATAATACTGTGAAAGCATTGATAATTGATCGTACCCTCAGATTCAGTCTGGCCTGTCCCATCACCACCGCCTGAGAGAGAAGAGGAGGAGAAGGGAGGGGCGGAAGAAAAGAAGAGAGATACCGCCTTCAGTTTTTTGTACCTAGTTGATTTAATTTAGACAATGTTCCTGTTAGTTGATTACCTCTGGTCCACTACCCATTACACCATCTCAGGAGAGAGGGGGGTTGGGAGAGGGGGTAGGAGGTTGGTGTCCTCTGAACCACCGCTCATTACACCTACTACATCTCAGGAGGCGGGGTGGACTTGTTCCCTCATGTGCCTAGTTAGTTATTTTGACTTTGCTTGGGTCATTTGGATTTGAACAGGAGGCCATTTTAGCATTTTAATATGTTGTGTTCAGGGAGATGGTTTACTGTTTGTTCTTCTGGGCAGAATAATCTCAGCCACACAGCCTCACACACCGGAGGGAGACAGGATGATTAAGTACCAGCGCTTCAAACACACACCACCATAGTGTGTCTGTACTGCAGCTGTATGAACTGAACACTGTTGTAACTGTTATAACACTTGTTATTTCTTGTTTTGGAGCCTCCTCCACCTCTGTTTCTACTGTGTTAAAACAAGGGGAGGCTGGCGGGGTTAGAAATCGGAGGACCGGCTCATTGTGAGGGATGGTGTCAGATGGTTGTGTTCTGTGCATCACAGTGAGCCCGTCCTCCAATTTCTACCTCCGCCAGCCTCCCCTGATTAAGATTGACTGTGGATGGTTCACTGGGATTTTTTTTTAACTGTTGCTGAGATCATGTTGAATTCAATAAACACATGAAATGCAGGTTGTGCCTGTGGGTGTGGGTGTGGGTGTGTGTGGTGGAGATACATGGGGAGAATTACAGGGCTTAAAGTTCTCCGGCATGGTGCCGGATTTCCGGCGCGGGGGAATTTTTAGCAAAAAATAAAATAAAATCACATGGTATTTGTTTACATCGTAATTTAAAGAGTCATCTTCAGCAAAGAGACAGTTCCGCCTACCAATGGTATCACATTGCTCAAGCCAACCAACGACTTCTAGCCAATCGGAGGCAGAGTAGTGGGGCGGGCCTTAAGAAGTTTGAATGAGTGTAATGTTAGCTTTATAGACGTTCGCTTTTAGCAGCCCGCTATCTCGCTAACTTTAGTAAGAGTCTATTAAAATGGAAGCCAAGTTTCTTAAACCTGGCGAAGACACAGCTATACTAGAACGAGGAGTAAGGAATAAATGGCGCTGGGCATGGATAGAGGAGAGTAGCAGGGTTTTTCCTGCATAGAGAACTATGAGGCGGCCGCCTCCGTCATAGCCGCCTCCAGCTCTCGACAAAACTCTTGACAGTCGTATTTAACTGCAATTGCGGCATTGCGCCGACGTGGTGGCGGGGGCGCTGTTTTACAAATAAGTTAGCTTTCGTTTTTGCTAGCGAAACAGCTGATAGTTGATGTTGACTGCTCAAGGAGAATACATACAGAATGCATGAGAGCCTTATATTGCATTATATTACATTATATTTTGAATGGTCATCTGGTGCCTGAATATTGTTTTTTCCTTTACATATATAATGACATTTCCACAATAAATTGATGCAGAAAGGGCACAAATTGGTGCATATCAATTCACCAGAATGCAAGAAATTAAGTGTTTTATGCTCGTTTAAGGACCCCCAGACAGCCCCGCTTCATGGGTCCCCCCCGATGTCAAACACCACTGGTACCACCTCCGCCTCATTTTGAGCCAGGAAAAACCTTGAGTAGTGACGGGAAGCCTTATGGGACGTGGTGCCAAGAAGGAGAATATAAGTGATAGTGGCTTAATAAGTAATCAGTTTGTTCTTTTAAAGACATGTATATATTTTATTCTGTATTGTTATAGTGATAGTGGCTTAATAAGTGATGCAATCAGTTTGGCCTTTTAAAGACATCTAAATATATTATTTTATTTTGTATTGAGTATAAAACAGTATTATGAATGAATGAATGAATGGTCTTTATTGTCATTAATACAGTACAGGTACCATACAACGAAATGGTGCTTGGAAAAAGACTAAAAACACGAGGGCCAAGGGTAAAATAAAAAAGGGAAAAGAGCTGGTTTACATAAATAAAGGCAATGTACACTATCTACTATACTACTATACTATACAATAAAACACTGTGCTGTACTCTATGCTATGCTATAAATATCCTAACTTTTCCTATATCTGAACCTTATGTACACAAGGGTTGTCATATTGCACATAGTATTGTTGCACATTCATTTAAAGTATTAATGCATTTTAACATTGAGACATATATTTTGTATTGACTATAAAATAGTATTAATGCATTTAAACATTGAGACAAGAAGCTGTCTTCTGTACCCGCTCTCCCAATATCTCAAACTGTGACCCCCCTCCCCAAGAATTGGTTTCAGGCACAGGATTTTTTCCCACTTTATGCCCTGGAATTATGTTTTGGGGATTACTGTGTGTCAAGAGCAGTTGGGAGTCTTGGATGAAGTAGACAGAAAGACTATTAACTTCAACTTTGTATTTAATTCTGTGTGTGTGAGTGTAGTTTTAGGATGGAGGGGAGTTAAGAGCGGGCTCGTTAAAGAGCTCACATCTCACAGATTACTGTATACACAGCTTCAGCAGGGAGATGTGTGCGTGTGTGTGTGTGCTTATGGGGTTAGTGAGGAAGTGTGAGAGATGTACGCTACAGTATGTGAGTAAGCGAGAGAGAGAGTGTATAAAAAAGGAAGTGTGTTTAATAGCCTTGAAAGCCTGTGTGAGAGAGCCAAGAGATCAAGTGGTGTGTGTAGTCCTAATAGCCTCACAAATGTGTGTGTGTGTGAGAGTGTGTGCCTGTGTGAGAGTGAGTGTATGTGAGAGTGTGTGTGCCTGTGTGAGAGAGAGTGTATGTGAGAGTGTGTGTGCCTGTGTGAGAGAGTGAGTGAGTGGTTGTTGTGGGTGTCGGCAATAGGGAGGGAGAGAACAGAATCCATTCTATCCCAGTGTGTCCCAGATCCTCCACCCTTCCAGTCTGGAGGACAGATAAACCCGTCCTTGCGCATCCCTACGCGTCCTTGCCTCTTAAAGTACTGGAGGTCTTCTTCCTCAGCCTCACCCTGCACACACTGTCAGAGGAGAGAGCAGAGCTGCAGAGGCGTGTGTGTGTGTACGTGTACGTGTACGTGTGTGTGTGTGGAGCAGGGAGGGAGAGACAGTGAAGGAGAGACGGAGGGAGGGAGAGTGAAGGAGGGAGGGAGGGAGGGAGAGAAAAAGTGAAGGAGTGGGGGAGACAATGAAGGAGAGGGTGAGAGAGTGAAGGAGAGATGGAGGGAGGGAGAGAGTGATTGGAGAGGGAGAGAGAGTTCAGGTGAATCTTGACATGAAAGGGTTTTGTCGGAACATTGCTGAAGCGAAGCTCCTCTGAGCTCCTCTCTCCTTTCTTTATTCAGGTTACAGATTTTTTGTGTGTGTGTGTGTGCATGTGTGAGAGAGAGCGCGAGTGTGTATGTGAGTGTGTGTGTATGAGCGTGAGTGTGTGTGTGTCTGCGTGTGCGTGTGTGCACGTGAGTGTCTGTATGTCAGTGTGTATGAGCGTGAGTGTGTGTGTGAGGGTGAATGTGCTGTGTGTGTGTGTGTGTGTTGATGTACATTCCCCTCATATCATAATCATATTGCTCCTTCCCCTCAGGGTCTGCAGGTGTAACAAGCTGCTCACACAGCATCAAAGGACGGGTGGTCAGAAACACCAAGGTGCTCACTAGCTAACCGCTAGACACACACATGCTCATACACACACACACACACACACACACACTCACATACACACACACACCTTGTTCTCATGGAAGATTTCACTGATGGTGGCTGTGATGTTATGATGACTCACCTGCTTATGAAGTTAATTTCCTTTGTTGGTTATGAATCAAAGAATCAATTCTGAGTTTAAGACGATTTATTTAAAGTACAAAAGTATACAGATATCAAAGCTGGATTCTGGTCTGATGGTCAGCTGGGGTGAATAAGAGAGAGAGCTTTCCCTGAGCTCAGCATAAAATCTGGAGATTCTCTCTTTACAGACAAGCTGGATGTGGCTAAGTGCTTAAACACTTTCTAGTAGGTGTAAATTCCTTGCAAGAGCTCTAAAGAATGAGACAAAATGCAACCAAATGTTTTTTTGTTAATGATCCCTCCACACACACACACACGCACACACACACACACACACACACACACACACACACACACACATACACACACACACACACACACACACACACACACATACACACACACACACACACACACACACACACACACACACACACACACACACACACACTTGAGCAAGACTACTGTAGTTACACAGCAAATTACCAGGGTAGGGTTGGTCGTCAGAGGTGTGAGGCTCTGTAACTCTTCCATCTCTACGTCGTCAGATGGTAAACTGCTGCTAGATGAGGGCAAACTGCTGGACACTGTTTGTTTTGGGGAGATGAAAGCTTCTCCTACCAGCGGATCTGGAACCTCCCTCTAGATGCAAAACGACAGCACAGGTAGCATCTTAATTTTGTGACAACCTTTCCTTATGTGTAGTTGCATGCTCAGAGCCCAAACATTATCTTTCTTCCTCACCATTACAAGTTTATCTGTGATCTTTTGGATTACAGTGGCTTTGCTGCTCGACGAATATGAATCTCCTATCATAGGAGAGAAGATGAGAGGGAAACAGAAACAGTCAGTATCACCAATAGTTTTCCAGTGGCTTTGCTGCTCAATATCTGTTACACTGGTACAAGGCACCAGAAATGCTACCAGTCAGTTCTGCAAGAGGAAGGTTCTGTAAATCCCTCTCTAGAGGAAGTTTCTCTCTGTTTTTATAGCTTCATTAACATTTTCAGCTGAAAGATAGTCTGCACTTCTGATAGACTCAACGTTCTAACGACTATTACTTATATTGAACATATTTATCTATCTATCTATCTATCAATCAAGGACCCCAATTGAAATAAGCCAGTGGCTTTCTTGGGTTTTTATCCTGTTAGTTGACCTTGTATGTAATATGTACTTTCATGTACCTACTTCTGCAAATCTTCTAATAAAGTTTTCAATCAATCAAAAATCTTGCTGTGTCACCTCTTCTGTCACCACTGGTTCTGGTTCATGTTCCTCAGGGTCACCAGTGTGGCCTTCACAGCTATCTCAGGGACATAGTAGCTCTCCTCCATCTTATCAACTGTGTCTAGCATGTCAGATCTCTGGGATGGGAGGATAGCCACGTAGTCGACAGGTGAGATTGAATTCTCTTCTCTTCTATTATGACTTAATCTAAATTTTCAGCTGAGAGAAAGTCAGCATCAGCGAGAAGTGATAGTTTATGTGTGAAGGAAAGCCTATGATACACTCACGGTTTTGTAATAATCACATGTATCTGTCTTGTTGTGTTACCTCTTCTGTAATCACTCTCTACCTTCTTAGCGAGATCAAACAGTTTAATCTCACTTTCCTCACTGTTCTCTTATGACCGCAGTGGTGCACCATGTTCTCCAATCATCATTGTGCATTATGCATCATTGTCAGTCTACATCATGTTATTCAAGGCAACTCTGATATGAGATCGCTAAAGTATGTTTGTCTCTGTTTTCATAGCTTCATTAACATTTAGAGTTGAATGATAGTCAGCACCAGCAAACAGGGGTGATCTTTATGTGATGGTAAACTTCTGATACACTCAACGTTCTAACGACCATTACATGTAATAAACATGTACAGAATATGTACAGAATCTTGCTGTGTTACCTCCTCTGTGATCACTCTCTAATGTCTTGACTAGGTCATTCCGGTTCATGATCCTCAGGATCACCAGTGTGATCTTCACAGCCATCTCAGGGTCGTATCTCTCCACCATTTTATCCACTGTGTCTAGCCTGTCAGCGTTGTCCAGCTGGGTCTCTGGGATGGGAGCAAAGCCAAGCAGCAGCCCACTAGTCAGATGAGACTGAAATATCTTCAGCCTGTCTGTGTCCAGCTCCTCCAGAGTGTCCAGCAGCAGACCTGGTACAGTGAGACAGAGAAGTGTCATACATGTTAAATATTTGAATTTAATTGGAGTAGCCGATAAGTCGACAGGTGAGATTGAAATATCTTCAGCCTGTCTGTGTCCAGCTCCTCCAGAGTGTCCAGCAGCAGACCTGGTACAGTGAGACAGAGACGTGTCTTACATGTTAAACATTTCTCATGTCATTTGTGGTATTGATGTACTGTACTATTCTCAGTCTACTGTTCATCATGTTTTTCAACACAGTCCTGGAATTAATGATACCCAAGGAACCTGGTCTTCCAGTTATTATGACTTAATCTACGTTTTCAGCTGAGAGAAAGTCAGCATCAGCGAGCAGGGGTTCTCTTCATGTGAAGGAAAGCATATTATACTACAATACACTCCAACCTAACAAGGAACTGCACTCTTAAGGAACAGATGTATCTGTTACCTCTACTCCTTAATTTCCCAGCGAGATCAATCCGTTTCATCTTCCTCAGGATCTCCAGTGTGATCTTCACAGCTATCTCAGGGTCGTATCTCTCCATCATCTTATCTACTGTGTCCTGCCAGTCAGCGTTGTCCAGCTGGCTCTTTAGGATGGGAGCAAAGCCAGGGAGCATCTCAGTAGACAGGTGAGACTGAAATATGTTCATGTCCTCAGTGTTCAGTTCCACCAGAGTGGCCAGCAGCAGACCTGGTACAGTGAGACAGAGATGTGTCATACATGATAAACATTAAACTTGTCATTTGTGTTATTTATGCATCATTGTCAATCTAAATCATGTTATTCAAGGCAGCTCTGCTATGAGTTCACTAAGAGGAAGCTTCTCTCTGTTTTCATAGCTTCATTAACATTTACAGTTGAATGATAGTCAGCACCAGCAAACAGGGGTGATCTTTATGTGATGGTAAACTTCTGATACACTCAACATTCTAACGACCATTACATGTAATAAACATATTTATGTACAGAATCTTGCTGTGTTACCTCCTCTGTGACCACTCTCTAATGTCTTGACTAGGTCATTCCGGTTCATGTTCCTCAGGATCACCTGTGTGATCTTTACAGCCATCTCAGGGTCATATCTCTCCACCATTTTATCCACTGTGTCTAGCCTGTCAGCGTTGTCCAGCTGGGTCTCTGGGATGGGAGCAAAGCCAAGCAGCAGCCCACTAGTCAGATGAGACTGAAATATCTTCAGCTCTTCTGTGTCCAGCTCCTCCAGAGTGTCCAGCAGCAGACCTGGTACAGTGAGACAGAGACGTGTCATACATGTTAAATATTTCTCATGTCATTTGTGGTATTGATGTTGTGGGGAGCATGGCGCGTTCTGGCCTGCAGAGGGAGCCAGACTGTCGTTGGGGAGGGGATGATGAGCTGATTGCGGACAGGTGTCAGTGATCAGACTCGTTATCCCACTGGTCTATTTAACCTGTGTGTGTCTGTACCCTCGGGAGAGCGAAGGAGGCGGTGAAAACCGGTCGAGAGAGCGAGAGAGAGAGAGAGAGAGAGAGAGAGAAAGAGAGAGAGAGACTGTGCAGCACCCGCAAGCCGATCCCAGCAGGAGGAGTGGAGCGGGCAGAACCCGAAAAGGGGGGAGCTCACAGCCGGGCGTGACGGGCGAAACCAGCCGTGCGCTGCCGGGACGTATCAACTTCAGTAGTAGTCGGGAGAAAAGACTCT
>NC_137678.1:47591091-47656888 GCF_963989245.1 Nansenia antarctica
TATTATTATTGTTATGTAGCCAATAACATCTAGAATTCACAATAAAGAATGGAGGCAGAGGCGGCGAAACACTTTGATATATCTCCGTAGCTTTACTGACCAAACCGCAGGTATACAGGCATAGTATCACTTCCGCATTCCTGCCCGGGCAACACTAGTTACCTATACGCTTTTCATCACTCCAACTACGGTGGTTCACATAGCTCAAAAATCACACTTCAATACATAACGTATTTCCTCCCCCCTTAACTGATAATGTCCACATTAGCATCATACACATTAAATGTCAACTAGGGAGAGATGGTAGACAGGGTTAGCACCAGGCGCTCAGGAGGTTTCCTGTCTCTTGGGGGATAGCGCCTCAGCACCGGAGAAGGGCTGGGTTCAAGCTCGATCACAGGGCATTCGATCACCGAGGGGTCTGGAGGTGCTGGCTCTACTGCAGGCGGCGAAGGTGTGGCCGCTGCAGGTACCGGCATGCTCAGGTGTGGTGTCAGCTCGTCCGTGAACGCGAATCCTGATGCCCCGGATGTGGGGCTGGTCACTCCTAGCTCTCTAGGCAACAACTGGTCCACGTGCCTACGCCATGTCTGATTGTCTTTGGTGTGAACATGATAGGAAACAGGTCCAGTCTTCCGGAGGACCGTGGCAGGGGTCCATTTCTCCTTAGTAGTGTAGTTGCGTGCGAGGACAGAGTCTCCAACATCAAACTGTCTGTCTTTAGACCGCTTAGCTCGCTGATTTACTTGTTCCTGCTGTTTCTCGTGGACTGATGTTTCCGTTGAGGTAGGTCGCAGCAGATCAAGACATGTCCGAAGCTGCCTCTTCATTAGAAGGTAAGCTGGCGAGGTCCCAGTCGTTGCATGAGGGGTATTATGATACTTGAGTAGAAAAGTATCAAGGCGTTGCTTCAAGGGAGCCTCACTCTTGGATGCTTTGAGGGCATGTTTTACAGTTTGCACCATTCTCTCAGCCAATCCGTTGCTGGATGGATGGTATGGACTTGAAAGGATGTGCTTAATTCCATTGTTCTGTAGGAAGTCCTCCATCTCTGTTGATACAAAAGATGGCCCATTATCAGTGACGATCTGCTCAGGGAGTCCAAATCGACCAAACATCTCCCTCAATATCTGAATGGTCTTCCCCGAGGTGATGGTGGACATGACAGCCACCTCAGGCCACTTTGAGTGTGCGTCCACGGCCACCAGCAGCGTAGCTCCATCAACTGGTCCTGCAAAATCCAGATGAACTCGTTGCCAGGGACACGCTGGCCAGTCCCAAGGATGCAGCGGAGCCAGGCTTGGTGTGTTTCTGATGACTTGACATGATGGGCATGATCTGGCTTTAGATTCAATGTCATAGTCTAGCCCAGGCCACCAGAAGTAACTGCGTGCAAGCTCTTTCATCCTGACGATGCCACAATGGCCTGAGTGTAGCTCTCTCAGGACTGGTTCTCTCAGCTTTGTCGGGATTATGACCCGCATGCCCCAGAGCAAGCATCCAGCCGTCACCGTCAACTCCTTCCCCCGCGAAAGGTAAGGCTGAAGATCCGGTGGTGCGTCAGGAACCTGTGACAGATCCCCTCTCATAACGCGGTCAAACACCCTGGAGAGGATGGGGTCCCCCTTTGTTTCCTTCCTGACCCGGTGAGCAGTCACCGGGGCACTCTCCACCATGTCAAAGTAGAAAATGGTTTGCTCCTTGCTCTTAGGGTGATCAGGAAGTGGAAGGCGTGACAAAGCATCCGCATTGGCGTGTGCCCCTGACCTCCGGTACTTAATGTCATAGTTGTGAGCACTGAGGAGCAGTGCCCAGCGCTGCATGCGGCTTGCTGCCAGGGTCGGTATCCCTGCATACGGACCCAAGATGGATGTCAAAGGACGATGGTCGGTCAGCAGGGTGAACCTCCTTCCGAACAGGTAAGTGTGGAACTTTTTGATTCCAAAGATAATGCTTAATGCTTCTTTCTCTATCTGTGGATAGTTCCTTTCTGCTGTGCTCAGCGTACATGACGCAAACGCGATGGGTTTGTCTTCTCCAGTCGGTGTGATATGGGACACCACGGCGCCCACTCCATATGGCGACGCGTCACATGCGAGTTGGAGAGGCAAGGACGGGTCGAAGTGTGTTAACACCCTCTTGTCGGTCAATGCTGCTTTGGCTATGTTAAACGCTGCGTCACATTCTTTTGACCATGACCATGTTTTGCCCTCCCTCAGTAGTTCGTGCAACGGCTTTAGCCGCGTAGCCAGCTGTGGAATAAACTTGCCATAATAGTTTAGAAGCCCAAGGAAAGATCTCAACTGGCTCACATTCTCGGGAGCAGGAGCCTCTGAAATGGCGGTCACTTTAGAGGGCGCTGTGTGGAGCCCGTCTGCATCGATGACATGGCCCAGGTATTCCACTGCTGCCTTGAAGAAGTCGCATTTTTCCTGGCGAACACGTAAGCCATATTCTTCAAGTCTTCCCAGAGTTTTATCCAGGTTCAGCAGATGTTCTTCATCATCCTTTCCAGTCACCAAGATATCATCCAGATAGCATTGCACACCAGAGAGACCACTCAGGACCTGATCCATGGCCCTCTGGAACACTGCCGGGGCGGAGGTGATGCCAAACGGCAGATGGTGATATCTATAGAGACCCTTGTGGGTGGTGATGGTGAGGAGCTCCTGTGACTCTTTTTCAACATGCATCTGTAGGTAGGCCTGGTTCAGATCGATTTTACTGAATTTCTTACCACCAGCCAACCCAGCAAACAGGTCCTCAATCACTGGAAGAGGGTATTGTTCAACAGTCAGCACCGGGGTTAACAGTTACCTTGAAGTCACCACACAGGCGAACTGATCCATCTCTCTTAATTACCGGGACCACGGGGGTGGCCTAGTCGCTGTATGGTACTGGCTCAATGACCCCAATCTTCACCAGCCTCTGTATATCAGCGTCGACCTTTGGCCTGAGTGCATAGGGAACAGTCCTGGCTTTCATAAAGCGTGGTTTGGAATCAGGTTTGACCTGCAGCTTGACTGTGATGCCTTTCATGCTCCCCAGCTCGTCTTTAAACACAGCTGCATGTCGCTTTAACACTGCTGATAGGCCGGTGGTATCTTCTGATACTGCATTCACCTTTCTCCAGTTCAGACGCATCACCTCCAGCCATGGTCTGCCCATCAGTGCTGGATAGTCCCCTCTGACCACATAGATCGGAAGCCTGACTTTTTGTCCATTTAATTCAACTAGGACCTCAGCCCTCCCAACCATGGAGACGGTTTCACCTGTGTATGTTTTTAGAATGAGCTTTGCCTGAGTCAATGGCATATGGTTCAGTTTTTTTCTCGAACAGTGTCTTTGACATTAGTGATACAGTAGCTCCAGTATCGATTTCCATCGTAATGGGATGTCCTTCCAATAACGGGGTGACACTTTAGGCTGCCGAGCCTCCTTTTACAGTTAACACCTTTATTGGTAACTCCTCTTCTGAGTCTGTTCCACTGCTGCTTGTCTGTCGCTGCTTAACACTGTGCAGTTTCTTCTTTGACCGCCAGTGGTCTGTGTTTGCCTTGTCTGACTTTTTCCTATCTTTAATTAATTTAATTAATTTTGCCATTTAGCAGACGCTTTTATCCAAAGCGACTTACAATTATGAATTACAGGGACATTCCCCCTGGAGTAACTGAGGGCTAAGTGCCTTACCCAAGGGCACACTAGTAGTGGTGTGGCTTCAGGCGGGATTTGAACTCACAACCTTCCGATCCCAAGTCCAACTCACTATCCACTAGACCAACACTACCCTCTTTAAAGGTGTCCTTTGTTGACTTCTCTCTCTTAGCTCTACAAACCCGCTCAATGTGTCCCCTCTTGTCACAGTGACGGCATAGGAGCTCCCTCGCCCAGCATTCTGATGACAGGTGATCACGTTTCCCACAACGATAACATTCCAGTGTACCCCCTCTCTGTCTATCATGTGTGGCTGCTACACCATGCACTCTTGAGGCAGCCCCTAGCTGCAGTGCTTCCCTGGCAGCTAGCTCCATTGATATTGCAATATCCACAGCTGTCTTAAATGTGAGGTGCTCCTCTGTGAGCAGGCGCTTCTGTATTGCCTCACTCCTTAATCCACACACAAGTCTGTCACACAGAGTGTCACACAGTGATGTGCCAAACTGACAATGTTCAGTCAATTTCCTCAGTACTGCTACATATTGAGTAATGGATTCACCTTCCTCTTGATTCCTCTTGTGGAACCTGAACCGCTCTGCAATCACCAAAGGCTTTGGGCAAAAATGTCCATTTAACGTTGTCACAATGTCCTTGTAAGAATAGGCACCTGGCTTATTTGGTTGGAGTAAGTCCCTTAGCAAGCCAAACGTTTTAGCTCCTATTATACTAAGGAAGGTTGCCACCACCTTGTTATCTTTAATGTCATTAGCAATAACAAAAAACTCAAACCGTTCAGTGTAAGCATTCCAAGTCTCTAAAGTGTCATCAAACTGTCCAAATGCTCCCGTCATCGGCATTTTCCCACTTTAAGCAAGTCCGTTTCACTTACTTGTTTACTCTCCTCCAATATGCGCAGTGTGTGAGTTTCTCTTTTTCCGAACTTCACAGCACGCACACCGCCCTGATCATGACTCCCGCCGGTGATAATTTGTAATCCAGGGGGAAACGAAACCGCCGCACAAGTTCGTCAATCCTCGTCGCCAATTGTTTTGTTATGTATATAGCCAATAACATCTAGAATTCACAATAAAGAATGGAGGCAGAGGCGGCGAAACACTTTGATATATCTCCGTAGCTTTACTGACCAAACCGCAGGTATACAGGCATAGTATCACTTCCGCATTCCTGCCCGGGCAACACTAGTTACCTATACGCTTTTCATCACTCCAACTACGGTGGTTCACATAGCTCAAAAATCACACTTCAATACATAACAATTATGCTGAAATCAAATCTCATTATGAACAGTCACTCATTTAGGAACTTTAAAACACACACACACACACACACACACAGACACACACACACAGACACACAGAAAACATAGCATGTTCCTTGGTTACAATAATACAAACAAATAACTTGGACTGTCACAACCTACACATGTGTATGTAATGGGGGCAACATACCATATTAAGTTCCTTCTCACTCTCTATGCCACTGGTTGTGTGTGTGTGTGTGTGTGTGTGTGTGTGTGTGTGTGTGTGTGTGTGTGTGTGTGTGTGTGTGTGTGTGTGTGTGTGTGTGTGTGCGCGCGCGCATGTGCTATTGGACTGTCATATCCTACACATGTGTATGTAATGGGGGCAACATACCATTCCATGTTCCTCCTCACTCTCCATGTCACTGGATGATGTGAGAGGGTTTGAGGAGTCCCTCGCTCTCTTTAGGTATTCAGGGGGATATCCCGATGCCTGGCCACTCTGTACAAAGAGATTCTGAATTGTTATTGATTCTCAGCACACAGCATTGTGGGTCTCTATAACAACAAAATGCATGACAAGTCTGTGACAGTATTCAAGGGAAAAGTGTGGAATAACTGATCTAAACCACTTTACAGCTAAACTCTCATTCACCTCCCAATGCAATAGCTGCCACAAACCACAAGATGGCTTGAGCCCATCTGTATCATGCTGCTGGTTGTACTGTAGCACCCATTCACCTTTTAGTTGTTACATTTACATGTTTTACATTTAGTTGTAAAAGTGTGTTTACTGTCCTCTTGTATATGTGGCCTGTTTTTATTATTATACTGAAATCAAATCTCATTATGAACAGTCACTCATTTGGGAACTTTAAAACACACACACACAGAAAACATAGCATGTTCCTTGGTTACGTTCAAGGAATAATACCATTGTTACAACTTTACAAACACATTCTCACCTTGAGTGGTCTGTGAACGTTTTTCTTTATTCCTTTTCTGATTTCTGATTAGTGTTTCCAGGTCATATGGACTACCAGCCTGTTGTACACATTCCTCCTCACTCTCTATGCCTGTGTGTGTGTGTGTGTGTGTGTGTGTGTGTGTGTGTGTGTGTGTGTGTGTGTGTGTGTGTGTGTGTTGGGGGGGGGGGATGTGTGTGCGTGTGCTATTGGACTGTCATATCCTACACATGTGTATGTAATTGAGACAACATACCATTTCAAGTTCCTTCTTTCTCTCTAGGCCACTGGATGATGTGAGAGGGTTTGAGGAGTCCCTTGCTCTCTGTTTAGGTTGAAATCCCGACGCATGGCCACTTTGTACAAAGAGATTCTGAATTGTTATTGATTCTCAGCACACAGCATTGTGGGTCTCTATAACAACAAAATGCATGAAGTCAAAATCATATTATGATACACACCCAATATACAGTATAAGGCTGCGTTCGTAAATTCGCTTTGGAAATCTGATCAGCACTCATGGAATGCCTCTTGTCCAGTCAAATGACTTGGTCCCTTTATGACGTCGAACCCAGTGTGCGCTCCGGCGCTCTCTCGAGCGAATCTACGAACGCAGCCAGTTTTATTTGTAAATAGCCTGAGGTGCAAATGATCAACGAAATAATCATTACTGTGTGTCTGTCAAAACAATATCTGAGAATAACTCTATAAGCCATATTTTATCTTTAAAGGACATTTGAAGAATCGTTTCATGTTAGGCTATGTTTGGTTTTGTCTTATAACAACTTTTTGCACACGCACGTATATGTACACCTATGTGTCGTGCCCCACTTCACCCCATAATCATTACGTCGGTCTGAACAAATTTTATATCAACTCTGTGTACCTTCTTATGTCGTGCATGCCATTTGTCTAGTCAAGTCTTTTGTGAATATGTACAATATCAATTTTTTCCTCTTAGTCACGCAAAAATATATGGCAATAACTCTGATTTTGAATGTGGTTATATTATCATGGTATGATAATGGTAATAACATGTATGCAGGAATTTCATTTACAGTTTTTGATGAGGATGACCACACAGCAGTACTGCTGAAACTCAGCTTTAAGCTTCGACATTTAACTGGAATTCAATAACGCTATCAGGATTTGCTATGGAAAAAAAATGGAAAAAAATGATTAAAAACAGTATTGACTGGAGGGCTAGATTTTCCATCATGTGAAGAGAGGGAACATCAGTTTTCCCCCCTGGATTGCGGATAGTTTGTTCAATAATTTGCTTAATCAGCAAAAAACAAATATATATAAATAAATAAATACAGTTTAAGAGGACATTATTATGCTTGATAATTCAGTTGTACTCCTTGGTCGGTTGTGAGAATGTCATGGTAACCAGAATGGAATGCTATATCAGCAATAAAGGACCATCTTGTATGTTCTGCTTAAGAATAAATAAAACTTGTTCACAGACCAAAATTGTTTTTTTTTTCCTCCCCCAGTTCTGTTGATGATATGGGATTTACAGTTTTGAAAGAGATCAGGGTGATTTGACTTAAAGGGGGGGATTCACAGATTATTCACCTCATATGTATCATCTCCACAACTATAGCAGTTTTCACGTGAAGACTGTGATTTATACGTTCTATGTTTATTTCATATGGAACCTTAATGGTGATCTTTTTTGACTACAAAATGACATTGCACTTCAAGAACACTTGGGTAGCTGGCACATTCAAGACCATCGTTTACAGTTCAACTGAAAAAAGCAACAACCAGAACAAAACTCTGACAGTTCAAACCTTATTAGGGGTAATCATTAATAAATAACACCCCTAAATATATTATCTCTACCTACACCTCTGAACATAGCTTCTACCTCCAAATGACATTGCATACAAACGGTGTGAGCTGACTACAAACCTTTATGAACCTCACACAAATGACTTACGTTAAGTGGTTGCAAAATGCTGAAATATGCAGTGTGTAATGTCCTAAATGGTGCGTTTGTAAATACGCTCTGGAAATTTGCTCTGAGTGCTCTGGTTTCAACTGAAATCATTTATTTACCGAACGGTGTGCTCCGGCGCTCTCAGAGCGTATTTACGAACACACCCACAGTCAGGAAGACATCACAGGTGGTGGTGCAGCATTTTACAGAATGGGTGTACACCATTTAAGTTCTACAACCACAAAACATCATCTCCAGTAAAAACAAATAAATATATTCTTTATGGTGGATTAGTCTCACAATGACCAACTGTCATAACTGATCTGTCATCTAACCAGTATCTGTAGAAAAACTGTGAAAGA
The DNA here is from genome assembly GCF_963989245.1 of Nansenia antarctica. Classification (NCBI taxonomy): domain Eukaryota; kingdom Metazoa; phylum Chordata; class Actinopteri; order Argentiniformes; family Microstomatidae; genus Nansenia; species Nansenia antarctica. The sequence goes on from NC_137678.1 coordinate 47,599,285, forward strand.
AAACATTTACAATAGTAGATAAGTACATGCCTCAGGTGAGACAGCATTCACCAGAGTCCCCCACCCCCCGCCTCTTCAAATATAACCATTGCTCTGTTCCAATACTTCTGAAATACATCCTTCCTTCCATCCTCCAACACTTGAAGAAATCACTGATCTATATAATTGGATGAAAAACAGAGTTTTTATAGATCCTGTCAAGTCAGATGAGTTTGTTTGTCAAACAAATTAGTCTGTGAGAGATATTTACTCCAAGTAAAAGAGAAAGGTAGGTAGGAAGGAAGGAAGGATGCACTTTAAAATGTATTTGACCAGGGCCCATCTCTGTAGAGTTGGGGTTGAAACAGGGGTTTATTGTGGGAGTTTGGTTGGATGTGGAGGGGCAGGGCAGGGCGGGGCGGGGTGGGGCGGGCAACTCCGGCAGGGGAGGCTACACGTTTGACCGACACTTGGGGAAGATGGGCCCACCTTCAAGCCTTCTCTTTCTTACTGTGGTAAGGAAGTGAGAGACAGAGACAGAGAGAGGGAGAGAGAAAGATAGGGAGGGAGGGAGGCAGAGTAAGCACACAGAAATTAGAGGAGCAATGAAAACATTTCAATATATTTGTCTTAGACATCTTAGTGTCTTGTCTTAACCATTTTGTAGAACCAACAAGTAAGCAGAAGTGCTTGAAGAGAAACATATAGTCGAGCAAAGCAGTTGTGTCCTGTACCGTTTGCCTGATAGAGTTTTGAAGAAAATAGCCAGTCAAAGTCACCTTCAAACCTTCTCCCATGTCACTGAAATTGTAAAAGCCAGAAGCAAGCCCCTGACAATGAAGGCCTACTTAAGATCTTAAGAGCTACTAAAGAAGGTCACTGCTGGAGAGAGAGAGGAAGGAGGGGGGGTGGAGAAAAGGAGAGGAAGACGCAGGTAGTAATGGGTAGGCAAGAGACTGCTGAAGCAAGAGACTGCTGTAGAGGAAAGACTATTCATAAAATGGCTGTCTTTACTTGGACTTGCTCTTGAACTTTTTACCAAACGCCCTCTCCAACTCTGGCACGGACAGAGTGAGGGTAAAGGAACCATCTGAGTCAGATCGAACAATCCGAGCTGTAACAAAACAGTGGTATACAGATAAATGCATGCCCACCCATGTACACACACACACACACACACACGCGCGCAAGCATGTACACACGATGACCGACATTAAATACAACTGTATACAATGAGTGTGCTTTTCACATTCTAAAAGAAACACTAATCATAATAATTTACAAGAGCAGCTCATGCATATCTTCTCAAGAAGAGTCGTAAAATCATACAGACACACAGTGTAATAATAGTATTGATGTATGGAGCAACATTGGTACAAGAACACAGGCATGTCCTGTGATGCTCCTTTTATAAACAGCTTTAAATTAGTCACTGGTAGTGCCTCAGCTCAGCTGTTCCGGATCACAGGAACACCAGTTCAGCTTTGATGATGTCATCTTCCAGAGAGACGAGATCGAAACAGCCAGGAACTTATGTTCCCTGGAATTGGCTCTGCCCCCTTGCCTTATTGAGTTACAGTAAAATTATGATGCTCTGATGGTGCACTAAGTTAGATTACAATCGACTCAAACAGACGGAGAGGCTCAGTTCCATGAGTGCAATGCTTTTTTCATTTCTTGGAAAGTTTATATTTAAAAACAAAATCTATAATATAATATTCAAAGGTCTGAGGTGTGAGTGAGTGAGGGTTTTTGAGGATCGTACAAATGTGAGAATGGAAAAGGATGGATGGAGGAAAAGGATGTCATAAAATTGTGAGATGTCTACTAAGAAAGACAGAGTGAGTGATTGTGGGACTTGTGTGAAAAGATAAGCATCTTTGGGTCTTAGAAAAGCTCAATATGAATTCAGTGTATTATTATTATTATTAGTATTATTATTATTATTATTATTATTATTACTATTATTATTAGGATGGTTGCATTAGTGAATGAGTGGTACTGTAGCATGACTGGAACAAAGATCTCACCCAGGTCATTGTTGTTCATCATGGCGTTGGAGCCCCACAGGCGCGGGCCCTGCTGGGTGAGGTGGTAGCCAAACTTGAGCAACGACCTGTTCTTCTCCAACATACTGGCAATCTCCATCTCCACCTTGTTCCCCAACGGCTGGCTCTGTTTGGAGACGGGGGGGAACGACGAATCACACGCGTTACGATGCAGCATAATGACGACGTATGAAGATTCTCAGGAACATCTGACTTGGATAGTCCCCTAGAGATAGTTAGTTAAACAATCTATCAGCTATCAAGACAAACTATTCAGGTAGATATATTTGGATAGTGCCCTAGAGATAGTTGGTAGATTGTTTAACTAACTATGAAGACAAACTGTTCCTCTAATTCATTTAACCCTTACCCTAAACCTGAAGCACCCTTTGAAAACACGATCAAGCTAAATCTAACTACCCAAATACCTGAACTCTCTGAACAAAGTGGGGCCAAATATGTATGACACATAAACAAATATGAAGCATGGAGTAGTGATATTCATCCTACTATGTTAGGACATATTTCACTTGTTAGATGTACAGTAAGGCCTAATGACCATATTAAGTCTCTAATATAACATTTAGCTTCTTTTATTTTTAATACAATAATCTATCCTTCTGAAAATAACTCCACACTAGTGCAAACGCTTTTCAAACTTGTTGAAAGTACCGTAATCCGTCCAGAGAGAGATATTTATTATCACCATCACATACTGTAAACTGAATATTTCTCTATAAGCTGTGTCTGCTAGCCAGTATAGGGCATCTGATAAGGTGACAGACACATTCATAGATTGAGTGATAATAAATACATAAATAAAAAGAGACAGACAGACAGACAGACAGACAGATTGTCTTTCAAGGCTTCTGCTTAGGCACTCTAAAGTTCCCGACAGGCAGACAGACAGACAGACAGACAGACCAACTAGTCCCTACCTGGTTGTCGATCTTGAGTTCTTGCAGAGTTGTGTTGGACTGCAGGGCCCCTATCAGAGATAGGATGCCTGTCCCTGTGATGAAGTTAGACTCCACGTTCAGACTCTTCAGAGTGGTGTTGACCTTCAGCATATCAGCCAGGGCCTACCACAAACAGACCCACGGGGGACACTGAATGAAAATATACCGGACACATTATTGCCACGGCAAACAATGGTTTCCAGGAATTTGCTTTGGTGTCAGGTATGTTAAAAAAATATGCGCCACCGAAAAGCTAGCAATTCGATGCCGCGGGTGGTGGTGGTGTTTGGACTTCTGTAAAGTCTCCAATGAAATATATGAATCACCAGCCGTGTACAGTTAAGTCACTCACAAAGGCTATGGGGCTGTTACTCCTGGTTCCTACAATACTCAGACGCTCTACGGCCGTGTTCTCTTTCAAGACGTCTGCGTAGGCCTTCAGGACAGGCACTGGAATATTCTAGAAAACAAAAGTGACAAGAAAATACTTTTGTCAAAGAAAAGACGTCGTTCGTAGAGAACTATTATTGGCACTGCTGTTTTCAGCTGTAAGGCCTCCATCAGGGTGGAGCAGGGCTGTGCCTGCTATACAGACCTACACGTCTAACATTGGGTAGTTAAACGGGTGATGGACCGATCTCGCCTTGGAATTTCCATTACACTGATGGCATTGACCCCGACCCCTGGCTTATCAACCATATCCTGTTGATAGTATTACTGTACTGTGTTATATCATAAATCATGCATATGTACATCAATGGTCAGAATTACCCTGATGTTATTGAGGTTGACCTCCAGAAGGTCAGGGTCGTTCCTCTTCATCCTCTGCAGCGTTTCCTCAACATCAGTAGCGTTGGGCTGTTCGTCAGGGACGGGCTTATACTGGGCGCACTGGATAACACCTGCAACGGGCATGGCATACTATGAGTGAAAATCACACTCTTGTTTGGTTCATATATACTAAATCTATTCATTCTATACTATGTAGAAAACTCATTAGAAAAATCTATCAAAAACGTCATTTCATTTTCAAAGGGATGGCTCATTGTTTTTTCAATTCTTTGCAAGTGCTGTAGAACAATCCAGACTGTTTTTGAGTGCATGTACGTGTGCTATTTTGGAATCTCAGCATGTAGCCAACAGCCACGCTCGCCTTAGATCTAACTGAATCACTTTTATGGGGCAAGTAAGCTGCCTTCTCTAAAAAGCAAAACATCTCCTTTAAGAAACTCCATAACAACATAGAGACAGCATGTCAAGTAAAGGTAACAGAATAACAAATAGTTCAGATCAAAGACTGAGATTAAATATGAATTTGCAAGAATTATTAGGCGATAACCAAACTTGAGAACAGTTCTCAATTGGAGCTATTTGTTCTGAAGCATGCATTACAGCTTTGGCCCATTTAACTCTATGTTCAACTTACACCATTTGTCTTGCCACTTGCAAGTTTACAATAAAGGTTTACTGTAAGTATAACATAGGATAAACAGACGAATCACATTAGGGCAGTTCCCAGGAGCTATCCCACTTACTGTTTAAACCTTGTTTGTTGACAATGTTGCTGCTGGCCAGGGCTTCGTAGTACTGCTGGTTACTCATCAGAGTGTGCATGCCCAAAATGGCTGGTGGTGAAGGAGAGGAGATGGAGTGATAGGAAGAAAGGAGAGAAAAAATAAAGTATGAGAGAGCGAGATAGTGGGGGGAGGGGAGAGAGAGAGAGGGGGGGGAGAGAGAGAGAGAGAGAGAGAGAGAGAGAGAGAGAGAGAGAGAGAGAGAGAGAGAGAGAGGGGGGGGGGGGGCGGGGGGAAGAGAGAGAGAGAGGGGGAGAGAGAGAGAGAGAGAGAGAGAGTGGGTCAAATGACGTGACCAGAGGGGAATAGATCCAAGGGAAGGTAGTGGGTGGATGCCAACCCTTCCTTCAGTTGGGATTATGTTTACTTGACCGAGTCACCAGAGCAGAGACACAGTAAGTGGGCCTTCAGAGCAGGTTCAAACTCAAAAACATCCCACGCAAAAAAACCATCAGCCCAGACATCCAGTACATTTCACACAAAGCAATTCACATCACAGCACGACACACACCAAAAACAACCGTCGCAATGCAGATCACGACGAAGGGCATTGTTCAAGTAGCAATTGTCATTGTTACAAATGTCACTCGATACAGACATTGTTTCCCAGAGCGTGTACGCCCTATGAAGACGGTATAAAGAGTCTAGAGGACAGGCTCATTGTGATGCATGGAATGGAATCAGTGTTTAATACCATCGGTCATTCCATTCCATGCCTTACAATGAAACGGTCCTCCGATTGCTACCTCCACCAGCCTTTCTCCTGCTGGAGAAATACCTTGACTGTGTGTATAGACTATGCATATTTCTGGGGTTGTTTTATCTTCCGCGCACTCGTCCAGCCAGTGGGTTCAGATGTATTTGGTACAGCACCAGCTCTGAGGCAAGCACAAACGAACAGAGTCAAAACAGGGAGCCAAGAAGAAAGCAGAAAAACAGCAGAAAGAAAGCACTTCCCAAAAAAACAGCCAGCACATCTTTTCATCTGTCAAGGTGACAGAGTGTATGAGAACAGGTTGTTTTTACAGACACAAACAACAGAGAACAGGCTGTCCATTTTTAGTAGTCCATGGAGCCAGTGACTCATCTGGCGCTATTATTAATTGCAAACCAATGAAGTATCTGAGAGGGCTGAATCACTCCAAGCAAGCAAACTGCCAGGCACCATTTACTGTGACTCAGGAGTGGGCAAACTAAACTAAACACGACGATTTACATTTTAACCATTTAGCAGACGCTTTTATCCAAAGTGACTTACAATTAGAGATTACAGGGGCAGTCTCCCTGGAGTAACTTAGGGTTAAGTGCCTTACTCAAGAATGGTACACCAAAGATGGCGGCCGGCTCACTCGCCATGGAATGTTGATTTTATTCTGTTTTTCTATGGGGTCAGCGTGGGAGGTGCAAGCTTACCTGACCAACCCGCATCAAACTCACATCAAATCACTTTATTTGGACAGTCCCCCGCAGATAGTTTACTCTGGGCCGGTTTCACAGACAAGGCTTAAGCCTAATCCTGGACTAAATCACACTTGCAATGGAAAATCTCCATTGAAGATGCTTTATAGTCTAGGATTAGGCCTAAGCCTTGTCTGTGAAACCAGCCCTAGATGTTGTAACTTAACTATCAACAAACTCTTCAACTGTCCACTAAACATGACCCTAACGCTTACACTAACCTAAGTTCTAACCCTAACCCTGACCCTGACCTTTAAACTGAACCCGCAACCTAACCCTAACCTTAGTAAATTGTTGCATAGCAACAGACTTGCAGTTCATTATCTAGAAGATGCAGATGAACTAGAGGGCAGTATCCAAATAAAATGGCGACAGACAACAACATGAAGAAAATGCTATGGCAGGATATGCATGGGCAGGCATCCAGATACCCCGTCTATTGTCCTAGAGAGCGCAACCGTCATGTCCAGCAGGAGGAGACACTAATGGAGGGTATGATGAAGACGAGGAGAGGGTGAAGATGGAGGAAGAGGATGTCAGGATGAGGGACACAGGGAGAGGAGGGGTGGAACGCTAGAGGAGACAGCAGAGTGAAATGAGAGCAGAGGATTACTGATGGAGAGACTGTGGTGGTGGTTTTTTTAGGATGAATATAGCATTTCTTCATGCAAAGAGGAAATGGTAGATGCTAAGTGGGATCCTTAGGTCAATCCTCACCTTTACCCTAACCCATAACCCTGACCTAACCAGTTTAAAATCTCCACTTCAATGGAGTGAGGTCAGAGTCAGGCCGTCCCAAGTATCCCACTTAGCATTAACCGTGAGGAAATGGTGACAGGAAGTAGGACAGAAATCGACACAAAGCCACTGTAGGTCTTGTTACCAAAAAGGTTATGCGGTCATTAAGGATCCTCAGTGTCTACAGAGAAGATTAATTGACACAGAACATTGTGTTTAGATTAAATAACAGATTAGACACTGGTAGAACTCAAATGTGCATACCATACAGTGAAAGTCCAATCACACGTTACATTATATGTAAGGTATTCACCAACAGTATGTCTACTTCCTTAGCTCAATGCAGAGAAATATATACAAAACAGTATGTTCAATTCACAATACAAATTCAATGTCTTTCACAAATGTACAGAATGTAGGAGTGTCTGTAAATGATTGTGTGTGTGTGTGTGTGTGTGTGTGTGTGTGTGTGTGTGTGTGTGTGTGTGTGTGTCAGTGTTCCTGCGTGAGAGAGAATGAGAGAGGAGAAAGTTGAGGGAGGGAGGGAGGGAGGGAGAGAAAAAATAAGTACATATTGTACTCAGTGTACTGTATGGGTGTGTCTTTCTCCTATCTTTCTCCCTACCTGCGATGTCACAGAGTTCAGCATCACTAGCATTGGCCAGGGCTTCCTCCAGCTCCGGCTCCAGAGTCACGTTCTCCATGATGGGGTCTACCACCTTCTTAGGCACGAAGGCCTTCCCTGGAAGAATGAAGAATGTTTTTATTTGCCATACAATCCATTGTTGGAATTTGGTCTTTTTTGCTCTAGGCACACAGTCAGCCATAGTCGGCACCCCTGGAGCAATTAGGGGTTAAGTGCCTTGCTCAAGGGCACATAGAGCTCCCTCCTGGGGGCGGGGAACGAACCAGCGACCTTCTGATCGCTAGCCGGGCCTCTCTAGCCTCTAGGCCGAAACCGGCCCATGGTGTTCTAGTCACTACTTCTTTCCCATTTGGTTTTCAACAACTGACCATGGAAACGACGTAGTTAATACACATTGCGTCATGCAATCCTGACTCACGGGGGCTCTAAAAATCTGTTCTTACAGGACCGAGGGGGGCTACTGTTACTCCCAGCAATCCCTGGCATCTGGCCCCCCTGCATCATGCTCTACACCGGCTAACGACTCAGGATTAGCGGCTATGAATGGACACTTGGAGGGGGACATCTGTGTGTGTGCGTGTGTGTGCACGTGTGTGTATGTATGTTTGTGTGAGTGTATGTGTGTGTGTGTGTGTGTTGGCGTATGTGTGTGTGTGTGTGTGTGTGTATGTGTGTGTGTGGGCGTATGTGTGTGTGTGTGTGTGTGTGTGTGTGTGAGTGTGAGTGTGTGTGTGGGCGTGTGTGTGTGTGTGTGTGTGTGTGTGTGTGTGTGTGTGTGAGTGTGTGTGTGAGTGTGAGTGTGAGTGTGTGTGTGTGGGCGTATGTGTGTGTGTGTGTAAACCTACAATGCGGTGTCAGAGGTCTGGTCCTGGATCAGAAACTGTGAGCTCTCTGGGTGTGACAGCAGCTGAAGCCATGGAGACAGTTGGTCATTCCGTGTTCAGGTCAGCTCACCTGACCCAGCCTCTGGCAGCCTGGTTGTCCCTGCGCCAGCCAGCTCAGTGGCGGCTGTCAGACCAGAGCGACTGGTGCTCTATCCTCAATCCTCTACCCTTTCCTCAAAATGTCCGTATTTAACCACAAACCTAGATTTTTCCACATAATTTAGCAGCTTCCACTTCCACAATTTCCAATAAGTGGATGTGGTCACATTTTGGGCCAGACATATTGGACCACATCCACTTCCATTATATTCTAAACATTTAAATTGCTAATCTAGGTCAAATAAATAGGAACACGTCTTAAAAAGTGTCACAGTGTATCGCCTGGAGTGAAGGTACGGTATGAAACGCTCCCTTCAAAAGGTCTGTTGAGGGGAGAAACTCCCACCTAGCCTTATGCTTACATCATTGCTTTTGAATCTGTGTGGGGGGAAGTGTGGGACAAGACACAAGAGCACACCTCAGGGGACAGGGTAGAGCAAGGGACCGCAGTAGAAGAGACAGACTGCTCCCCAGCAGGCTCCCCCTCACCTGGTCTGGACCTGGGAACGGAACGGGCCAGTTGGCCATAGGCCCTGACGGATAGGCAGGCTCAGTCAGGTTGGTAGTGGCATATGTCCTGACACAAGGACAAATGCAGGCCTCTGTGCCAGAGATTGGTCAGGTGGTTAGGCCCTTCCGTCTTCAGACCACACCCCTCTCGGCACAGGAGGTTCCGCCACCACCTTCCTTTTTCTTATGCATGCTAATTTCACGGACAAGCTTGTTTGATGAAGGTCGCCGGGGACGGAAACGTGACGTTTTTTTATATTAAGGCAGCACCTCTCTTAGGTGCTGGACTATTAAGGCAGCACCTCTCTTCTTGTCGTTTTGAGCACAAAACCCTCTTCCATTACACTTTAACTGAAGAAAAATGTGAGAGAAAAAAACAACAATGCACGGAGCGTGGATGCTAGCTTTCTGTGATGTACATTTAACATCCTTCTCTGGGGAGTGTCTGGATGGGCCTCCTACCTCTCTTCTCCCCGGTGAAGGGCACAAGGTCCTCCTGGTCCGGATGCTCATTGGCCTGCTTCTCCAGGTGGGCCAGCAGGTTGTCTCTCTCGAAGCTCCCTGTGGGAGCCTTCTTGGTCTGGTCCTTCTGCCTTATGCCGGCAGGTAACAAGGCATTCTAAGAGGACAAAAGTGAATAAAGTCACCCAAATTGAGTGCCAAGAGTGGCTTTATTCACCCAAGATTATGCATAAATGATGATGCTTAATTGTGTAGCCAGTATTGTTGCTTGGCAAACACCACATAAAACAATTGGCATTCTAGGTGGTGAGTGTTCCGGAATTCTTTGGCAGTTGGTGGTTTAACTTCTATATTACTATGCAGCAATCAGACTACTTCAGGCGTGCAAAAAGCTTTTTTCTGATCAACATTGCCTTTTGGTTTTACAGCAGGCCCCCTAGGAACTACTTATCCTCGTAGACAGTGTTGATGTCTCAAAAGCACAGACATAAATACTAATGAGCATATCTCCCAGGAAGGTCAAACCTAATTAAACAGTTAAAAGAGAGCCTGAAATAGAGATCCACTTAGCCAGATATGGTGGGTACCGCATAGCCAGATATGGTGGTATCTTTATGCGGTAAATATCAATTGCAGGGCTTTTACTATCACTATCCAAGTATGGAACAAAGACAGTTCCCAGACCTGTTAAGCATTATACTGTAGCTATTCTTAGTGCAGAAACAGGTCCATATAGACTGATACCTTATCTTGGCTCTCAGCACCTACAAATGCAGGGGTGCTAACATGCAATACAGTAGTCATAGCTAGACATTAGTTTGACTCCTAAACATGGCTAAATAACAATGCTTATGTTATGACTTCTGAAAGAAACTTCTGTATGTGCTATCCTACCTTTCTGCCCGATGGATATGATTTTGTTTGCGGTTTCTTTTCTCCTATTGACGTGCAGTAAGTGTCCCTTGATTTTCATTTGAAACAATGATATGGACGTGGAGTGGAACTCTGTACAAGCCTTCTGGGCTTCGTTCCCTCCTTGCACAATTTCTTGTGTGCTAAATAAATAAACTAAAAAACTAAACTAACTAAAAAAAGGCAAGAAATACTTGAAAACGTGGGTTCTTTCACATACACACTGATACTACCCACGCACTAATGCACACACGACAGCAACTCACAAGTGCACGCACGCACGCACACACACACACACACACACACACACACACACACACACACACACACACACACACACACACACACACACACACAGCCTTGCTAGCTCTCTTGGCATAGCAAGCTTCCAGCATTTATGAGCTGTTGGCCATTAATCCTAATTCTTTAAGGACATGGCAGCGGCACAACCCGATCACAGCGACCTCCGACCTCCCCCCGACAAAACAGACAGAACGACAACGCAGTGCCCAGACAGACAGACCCTGGGAGGAAGTCTGTAGGCATCAACAACAAAAGCAAGGAGAAAGTTAATTGCCACACATTGGAAGCCTCCCCATACACTTTCTCGGAGAGTCTGGGTCCTAACTTACCTAGACATAGTCTACTTAGAGCTATCAACAGCCCGGATGCACGGGGCAAAACAGCCAATACTGGAGATGTGGAACTCAATTTCGTTGAGCCTCAAAAGCTCCACTTGATGTAGCGAATAGCCTGGATCCCGGGTGGGGGGGGGTGGGAGGTCGTCATTTTAATTTTGTTGTGGTTTATTTTCGGTTCTTGTTTTATTGTACTGTGCCGTGTTGTATGTGTCGTTATTGTCTATAATGTACCTGTCTTGTTGTCGAGTTGTTTAAAAATAAAAAAAAAAGCAAGGAGACACAGTTGATCAACACAGCTCCGGACCCACCTCCCCCCCCCCCCCTGTAATAATCTAGGTTAGAACAGCATGACCTGACCCAAACCCAGGAGGACACATTAGAACTGAGTATCACTGTTCACTAATCACCTGCAAACTAAACGACTTCACCTGGCGAGAGTAGCATTGGGAGATGAGCATTTGTTTAACACATTAAAAGTGGACCCTTGAGCCAGATTCACACTAATAGGTGTTGCTTGGGGGGTATTTGGGGAATATTTGTACCTGGCGTTAACACAGGCCTTGGAGTAGGCCCAACCCTTGCACGGTGACCTAACACCAAAAGTCGGCCAAATCACTGCCTTGAGGTGATAGATGTCCATCCACCCCCCCACCCCCCCCCGCCCGACCAGACCCCCACCGACCCGCTTGCATCACGGTGGAGAGAGAGGAGTTGAAGGTCTGTGGGTCAAACTGCAAAGCCTTCCCTGCCTTCTAAACCCCAATGGGGGGACAGCTGATAGAAACAGCTCCCCTGTCACTCCCAGGGCACTAAGAGAGGGAGGCGTTATTTATAGGCTATAGGCTTTATCAGGCTATACCAATGCAACACGGTGGATGTAATGTGGACCCTGCCTTCAGTCATCATAGCTCCGTGGGTTTACCCGTCCCCTACAACTACTGTAGGCCTACTACTATTAGTATTATTAGCACTTTGAAAGGAACATGATGTATGAAAAGTTTTTCAAAAAAATAAAGTGGACTTTATTACTACTCTCATGCAACAAATCGTAAGGCATAGGCCTATCAGTATTCTATAGTTTGACCCTATACATACGTGTGTTGCTGATTGATTTCAAACACGAATCTGTTTAAGAGTCATGCATTTTTAACTAACGTTTCAACGCGTTAATCAATCAACTAAAGGCAAAACTAAAGGCAGGCGTTATGTGAGGACTGGGGTATGGTGTGTGTGTGTGTGTGTGTGGGGGGGGGGGGGGGGGGCTGTCTGCACTGAAACATTTTGACAGAGCGCCTTGAGCGCCGTGTACAACCAGTATGGATCAACCAATTCACAAATTGATCCATATATAAGGCGCTCCGGGTTATAAGGCGCACTGTCGGTTTTTTTGAAAATTAAAGGCTTTTAAGTGCGCCTTATAGTGCGGAAAATACGGTACTTGACAGACCAAATGCATAAACATATACCAGTAATTGTGCTTTTAATCATTAAAAGCATGAATTGCTATTGGCAAAACAATCAATGTTTTAGAAGTTTCAGTAGTTTGGGTGACACATTGAAAGCATCGGTGAGGGTCAGGGTCTTAGATGACCAAATCTTTCAAATGTTATCATGTATGTATGTGTGTGTTAAGACCGCACAGACTCACGTCGTCAAGATGAAGTCCGCTATTGCAAGAGGAGATCAATATCCACGTACCTCTTCCACTGCTTACCCCAAATCTATTTATAGCAAACGGGTCCCGCGTTGTGACAGACGAATACTTTGACCAGATATGGTTCCTTCTCGGACCGGTCGAGTCACACTATGGGGTCGCTTCATCCAAGGGAAAATAACGCTCGCAACTAACAAACAAAAACATTCATGGCACGCGCGGATATCCTATAATGTTGACAACTCGGGCTGAAATTAAATACTCAACTTTCCTTTCAACTTCTCTTTCCGTGGTTGGCGTACTGTGTGTAACACTCCCTCAAAGGCTAAGTCAACTTTCGGTACACTCCCTCGCTGGCCTGCCACTCCAGTGATGTCATTGCTTCGGTCCGAGGCAAGCGCGCATAGAACAATAAATAACAATAATACCTTCATTTGTATAGAACTTTTCTAAACAAATGCTAACTGTGCTGTATATTTCTCTCTTCCAAATAACACTCGGATCCGTCGCCCAATAAATTCTCCCAACGCTAATACTAAATAAGTAATACTCTTTTAGGCTACTCTATTATCTTACGAAAATAAATATAATTATGGAAGACATTTCGAAAGCAGGGAATATTAATAAAATGAACAAGCAAAGCATGGAATGTATTTGTTATCCTACTCATAACAATCATTTAGAATGAGAAAATATGATAATGCCTTCCAAGCACAAAACTTTGTATAACTCCACATTCACTCAATTTCGGCATTTTATTTTTTAAGTAGTGGGAGATCATGCAAAAAGAAAAACAAGTGCACAGCAAAAGCTCAGGCATTTAAAGATCTAAAGGATCAGAAAAAAGGAAACAAATAAAGTAACACACTAAAACAATAACACAGCCACAAATTAAATTAACAAAGAGATAAATGGCTTAATGTGCGAAGAACAAAAGCTGGTGCTAAATAACTGAAAATAGGGATTGAAAACAGAACAATACACCCAGCTCTGGAATAAGATTATTATTATTTTTAAAACACACACACACACAGACCAGAGAGTCCTAGGCAGCGGTACTGAGCTCCTGGGGGAACTCAGCCATGATGTGGTGCAGCCAGACGTCCGTGTCTGTTGCCGTGTCCACCACAAAGATGGACACCTTCCTGTCCCAGGGCAGGGCTGCGTCCTGGACCGACTCCATCTGAGCCACCAGGCCCTTCTTCTCCACGTGGCTCCTGAACACGATGGAGGCCGCCTCCGACCACTGCCTCTGCTCGACACCTGGGGAGGAAGAGGCCAATCAGATGAGCCTGATCTGATCACATGACACTGTTACATTTCCTGAAATTAGATTGAGGTGTCCAGACCACTGCCTCAACACTGGTGTTGTTGCATCCCACGAGTCTAAAAGTGCTTCCTGTCTCCTCATCCACACACTGATCTGACAGACCTGGCTGATAGACCTGGCTGACCTGGCTGATCCACACACTGATCTGACAGACCTGGCTGATAGACCTGGCTGACCTGGCTGATCCACACACTGATCTGATAGACCTGGCTGATAGACCTGGCTGACCTGGCTGATCCACACACTGATCTGACAGACCTGGCTGATAGACCTGGCTGACCTGGCTGATCCACACACTGATCTGACAGACCTGGCTGATAGACCTGGCTGACCTGGCTGATCCACACACTGATCTGATAGACCTGGCTGATAGACCTGGCTGACCTGGCTGATCCACACACTGATCTGACAGACCTGGCTGATAGACCTGGCTGATCCACACACTGATCTGATAGACCTGGCTGATAGACCTGGCTGACCTGGCTGATCCACACACTGATCTGACAGACCTGGCTGATCCACACACTGATCTGACAGACCTGGCTGATCCACACACTGATCTGACAGACCTGGCTGATCCACACACTGATCTGATAGACCTGGCTGATGAAAGCACATTGCTGTGGGGGATGGGGGGGGGTCTAGTAAGCTCAGTGCAGATAAAGGAGGGGAAAACAGGGGAATGCCAAAGACCGGTCTTATTTATCAACCGGCAATCAATTCATCAATTTACTCTCAGCAGGGACTTCCCACACCTTCTGAAACATCAAATTCAAGCACTTTTCAAGGACTTTCAAGACTCAATTACCTCAAATTCAAGGACCCCCAACACGGCATAGTTTGAGACAGATCTAGATGAGAATTTATATAATAGGAACTATACGCTCACAGACAACAATTAAAAAGAGAGGCTTGAATGTGTGAACACTAGATGGTCTGTTGCCTTCTCTACCACAGCACAGCAAAACAATATATTGTGAAATATGTGTTAAGTTAAGCAATGTGACTTATCTGCCATAATTACGTAAAACAGTCAATGTGATCAATCATACACTCAGCTCATTTCTTTGATGATGATGATGATGATGATGATGATGATGATGATGAGATGAATCAGGGCCATCATATCTCAGCGTCCACTCACCAGCCAACTGTGCAGTGATGCCTTGGAAGGGTAGCTGTCTAAACTCCTCAATCAGAGGCTGCAGCTGGGTGCACCTGACTAGCTCATGTTTTCCGTAATCCAGCTCGTACACAGACACCAGGCCGTTAGGCAGCAGCCCCTTCACCACCACCCGGTGCCAGCTGGGAAAGGAGGGGGAAGGGAGAGCGTCAGAAAATCTCCCAAAATAAACGTCATTGTTTTGTTGCCCATAACTTATCAGAAGGTATAACATAAACCAGGGGGGTATTCCATCAACGTTGCTAAAGGATAATCCAGGCTTATTTTTTCATGAGATGCATCAAAATAAGCCTCCTTCCTTTAGCGACGTTGATGGAATACCCCCCTGGACCTGTTTGTCAGAGACTAAACATATAGTGCAAGGCAACAGTTTCTAAAACCAGCTGATATTTTTGAAGGGTCAAAAATCGAAGACGTCAAATGCCTCTGGGAGTTGAACCGCATGCCCAACTGCAGATGTGGTCATGGCCTCCAGGTCAGGCTGTGTGGAGGACCGAAGCAGGCGAGAGTGGCACTGTGCCATGCTGTAAACTTGCCAGCACCACTATGTTAACGTTTCAAGGCGAATTAAACTATACATTTAGTAATGACGGAGTAACGCTCTTTGATCGCCAACGGCATCGTCGTTAAAAAGGAATGCGAAAGAGCTATGATGTTTCCTGAGTTTATTCAGCGTTTTAGCGTATTAAGGAAAATCCCCAAAACACAATTGATGTAATCTATAAACAAACCATACGGCTTTCTTTGTTGTTGTTGTTGTTGTTGTTTTTCTTATTCCATGCATTAGCCTACAATGAGTCTGGCCTCTGATTTCTACCTCCATCAGCCTCCCCTGATGTACTCACTCTTTCTCCATTTTGGCGGCGTAGATCTCTCCTTTCCTCACATCCTCTACTCTGGTCCCCTCCTCTGTCTTGTTGTAGTAGAGGATCATCTCTCCCAACAGAACCTCCAGCTTATGCAGATCCTGCCAGGCCAGAAACACAAAGTGGCCCGGGTGACAGGCCACAGACACATAGATATCCAGGTTCTGGTCCGTCGGAGGAAGCTCCAGGAGAGGGGGCAGCCGCAGCGACTGTCCCCTGGCCGAAGTGACCCCCCTGGGGGCGACTTCGTCCACCGTCAACCCCTCTGATCCCTGGGCTGGGGTTGGGTGCGGCACAGGGCTGGTCAGGGACAGCTCCACCATCACCATCTTGGTGAGGTCACAGTCACCACCACCAGAGCTCAGAGGGTTAGGGTTCCTCTGGCTGGGCCACTTCCACAGATCAGAGTGCGCCATCTGGTGGTTGATGCTGGTCTTCACCTCTAATGGAGTGCCATTAGAGGTGAACATGTAGATGTGAACCAGCTTGGCTTCATCCAGCTTGGAGATCTGAAGTGCAGAAAGAAGGGAGAAGAAGGGTTGAAAAAACA
Source organism: Nansenia antarctica (assembly GCF_963989245.1). Classification (NCBI taxonomy): domain Eukaryota; kingdom Metazoa; phylum Chordata; class Actinopteri; order Argentiniformes; family Microstomatidae; genus Nansenia; species Nansenia antarctica. Next base: position 47,615,778 of record NC_137678.1, read on the forward strand.
AAAATCCAAAATTAGCCCGTCATAAAAAGTATAGATATAGGATATAGCTCCACTATAAGGATTGAAATTAGTTACACCACTGTAACTTTCTTCCTAGCAGAGCAAGAACTTCATCTTAAACGAACTGTGCATCTGAGTACATACACTTTTCAACAATATCTGTGTTTGTCCAAAAATAGATAGATATAGAAAGATAATACATGTGTTTGGCTATCATTCTCCACACTTGTTACACTATTAAGTGTGTGTGTATATATATATATATATATATGTATGTGTAATATGTCAGGGTTCCCACACCTTCTGAAACATCAAATACAAGCACCTTTCAAGGACTTTCAAGACTCAATTCCCTCAAATTCAAGGACCCAACACGGCATAGTTTGAGACAGATCTAGATGAGTAATAGGAATTATGCGCTCACAGACAACAATTAAAAAGAGATTGAATGTGTGAACACTAGATGGTCTCTTGCCTTCTCTACCACAGCATAGCAAAACAATATGTGAAATATGTGTAAAGTTAAGCAATACAGAGACTAAGCTAAGTAAAACATTTTTGAATATATATATATTATTTTTTTTAGAGAGAGAGAGAGAGGGGAATTCAAGCACTTTCAATGACCCATGTCTATTCTCAAAAACTTTTAAGACCGTGATTTTTTTCCTCAAATTCACAAACATTCAAGGATTTCAAGGACCCGTGGGAACCCTGTATGTAAAGATACAACTGTGTGAATTACCTTTATGCTACAGTCCGTGGAGTTGTGGACAGCAGCTCTCAGCCAGAGGAGAGCTTTAGGAGGCCAGGCTCTCCCCACTGACATACCCTCCAGACAGCACTTGATCACCTATAATAATAATAATAATAATAATAATATTAACACTGGTCTGGGAACCACTGCATTAGACTTATAGCTTTTCTAGACACTCAAACACGCTTAGACACACATTATAGACACAAGAGCACACTTCTACGATGCCCAACTGAGAAGGTAACCACATTTCTTGGGGAAAAAAGAATTAGCATTTCAAAATAAGAGTTGAAGTCTGTGGGTGTCGCTTCGGCGTCTGGTGTGTGGCTGTCTCACCTGGTGTGGGATGACCATGAGCTCATGTAAGAAAGGTGTGGGGATCTCCCTTAGCTCGATGACCTCCACAGAGGCAGGGGTTCCCAGGTCAACGAACCGAATATCCAGAACTCTGCCACCACAGTGGAGGTAGGTGATCTGACACAGGAGAATGGGACACAACATAGTTTTTGAGCATGCGTGGCATTCGGTGGAGACACTACATACCTCCATGAACATATCTGGGCAAGAGAACAGTGTTGTATTATCATAGAAATCATTGAAAAATGTCCAATCTTGCTGAATAATTCAATTAATTTTAATTCTGAAAAAGGGACTCTTACAGTACCTCCACTCTGGACCATTTCCCATTGTGGCGGGCGAGGCAGCACATTCCACAAAACGGCTTCGACACCAACGACTCTGACGTGACCTGTCCCACAGCAACGGTCCAACTTCAATATAAGCTACTTACAATAAAACACAAATGGTATGCTAGTGTACCAGTCTTCATCTACCTGGGATATGAAGAAGGCTTCAATCTTCTTCAAAATGTCATTCAGCTTCACCTGCCCTCGTGAGGGCAGCTGGCAGAAGATGGTCTGATCAGTGCATATGTTGGTCACACACACTTTCATGTACATGCTGTTGACCTACAAGAGAAAACACAAAAGCTCCACATTACACGATTCACCACAATCAGTAATTTGTGAAACCATTTTTGAATGTGTAAATGTATTACCATCGATTCTTAAAGATGTATTGTAGTCCCTATTTTTTGCTTAAAAATGTTAATGTAACATCACAATGCTCAGCAGGTACCCTTGGTTATTCCATTGGCGTTTATGAAAGTAAACCGATGAATGAAAATGCTGTAGGCTTGTAAAACATATTTGCATTAGCTTGAGATCTTGAAAACCAGAATTTCAAATCTCTCGACTGAGATTCTAGGAGCGAAGGAAGTCCAACCTAGGGTTGGAAATTATTGTTATTTATTCAAATACATTTTTGGAAATTATTGAAATTATTCGGAAAGTTGTCTGCGCCCCCCCCCGGCACTTAAGTTTTTACTTATTAACTGAAGCTCCTTGGTTTACGACCTAACCTGCTGTAGAAAGCAAGTCCCCGGATGATGACATGCTACCAACCTGCAGAGGGCTTGCCATGGACTGATCCTGGAGGGCGAGGAGACAGGCAGCGTTGACATTGACATCAACATCGTGCAACGTGTTGTACAGCACCACCAGTGCCCCGTCCTTCCCCAGAGTCTCCAGCAGGAGGATCTTACCAACCGCCAGGGACTCCAGAGCCGCCAGCACAGCAGGCTCTGTCATAAAGCTCTCCAGGCCTGCAGAGAGAACACCACAGACAGACATCACTCAGGAGAACAGAGCAATAGAAGAGGATGATTGCTTCATCGATACGCTCCGAAGGTCCACGCGTCAGAAACTGAGGTTTGTAAGTTACCTGCTAGGCTGCAGTTGGCAGCTTGGAATGGCAACTGGAAGAAGTCCTTGTGCAGGTGGAGGAGCCTGCTTTTGCTAACGACTTCTGAGAATCCATGGTCCACATAGTACACCTTGCAGGGGCAAGATTACGCCTGGTCAGAAATAGTGGCTTGGATTTGCAGTGGACCTTTATTTAAATGTTTTGCAACGTTTATCTCAAGTACATACGTATACATACATACATGATAAGCAATGCTTACGAAATCATACAACACTGATGACAATTAAAATATTTTCATTTGATTTCCTGGAGGCTTGCTATGGGTCAAATCCTCACTCAAGACTCGGGTGCTTGAAAAGCACCCAGGAGAATGAGTAAACTGTCTATACCTGTTTAAACTGTCAACGCAGCTAAACAAACCAGTGGTCTATGGACAACCACGCTGTCTCAACACTAAAGGGACGGATCTTTTCTTACAATGCGTTTAATATGATATTATTATTATTACTACATGCCATTTAGCTGACGCTTTTATCCAAAGCAACTTATATTGCAGCGAGTGCATACATTTCATTTTCCTGTTTATATTGTCCCAGCGGGAATCAAACCCCAAACCTATGTGTTGTTAGCACCATTCTCTACCAACCGAGCCACAGAGGACCCCACAACAGACGTCCAAATCAAGCCCGAAAAAAAAACTAAACTGTGTGTATAATATGACTGATGATGATATTATCATTATAATAATATGACTGGGGTTCTTATGTTCACCCAACTGATGTTGGCATAAATAGGGTATGAAAGACTTTACCTTGACCTGACCGTCACTCGTGACCTCACCGACTTGGGCTCGGATGACCTCCTCTCCACCTTCGAACCTCACGGCAACCAGTTCCCCCACGGCAGGGTTGAGTAAGGGCTTCTGTGCGCCGAGTCGGCTGTAGAGTATCTGCATGGTGTCTTCCATCGCCTCCTGGGCGTCAGAATATTCCTTGCCTATGTACCTGAGGATCATGGTACATACACAAGGTTGGCGCAGTTTTGAAGGAACTCTTCTCTTTGGGGTCACATTTACAAAACCCCCGAATGACGTTTTGCCGCGCAGGAAGAATAACTTCACGGAAACATGCACTCAAAAACCATCTAGATCGACGGCAACAGATATATTATAGAAAGGCAAATGTACAAAAAAAAGTGAACCATCTCTTCAGAATGTTTGGCTACCACTGTGAGAAGCTCAATGACTCTGACCTTCAGAGTCATAAATACTTTATACACATCACCAGTCTCAGTTCACCTGAATGTATTTGCCTGATCCATATTTAATTTTTCGCTCCTCCTCACAATATGAACTTTGGCATCTACCTGATGATGACATCTTTGGTGCTGGCTTCCACCACCAGCACAGAGGAGTACTGCTCCTTGGGCTTAACCAGCGGGGGCACCAGGGGGCTGGCCGACGGGGGGTTGGTGGCACGGGGGACCTGCTGGGCTCTGCTCTTGTCCTCCGTGGGGAGGGCGTAGAGAATGGCCTTCTTCTTGTTGTCAAGAAAGGGGTACTCCACGGTGCACGCGTCCAGCAGCAGCGACAGGTTGTCTAGTTCGGGGAAAGGAGTCTTGAAGGTTTCCTGGAAGAGCTTGGGGAGGGCGTGGGCCCACAGGCCATGGATGTTCTTGGACAGGAGCTCTTTGAGTTTGAGGCAAATGTCCGGTGGGACTGTTGCAGCCGTCTGGGAGGGGGGGGTAGGAGGGGTTTGTGACGTTGTGCCGACAGTGGCTGATTTCGCTGGAGGGGTGATGCTGGGGGCTTTGGACAGAAGGGGGAAAACCAGTCGGTCGTCTCGTTTAGTGCTGCTGACCCATTCAATCTGGAACACAATTTAATTTAATTTTTTATTTAACCAGGCAGGCATTGTAGGCATTTACATTGGCGGCCTGGCAAAAGACAAAAGCCTCTTAGGGGGAGGGGGGGCTGAAAAGAAATCAGGTTACATGTTAAAACAAAAGAGCACACACAACAGACAGTGGCACACATCCAAGCATTTCCAGCACAGTTAAAAGATAGAAAAATACAGACATCTCCAACACCTCCTCCACTTACATACAGTCACAGCATCAGTTATAAGTTAGGGGAAGCGGTGTCATTCTACTCATAACTCACACCAACTGCACATTTCTCATACAACTCAAATCATGATCTGAAAACTTCACATGAATTTGGCAACTTCTTCACAGGTGGAGTGTGTCTTAACACAGACTGTTCTATTCAAAACTAGTTTTGATTTAACTGCTGGGTCCTTTATATGATCTACTGTACTGTACTGTACTTACTTTAAGCATAGAGGTAAGGAGAGGAAACGTGGGCCAAAGTGTCACCTTAGTTAGTGATTGTCTACAGCAGAGACACAAGATCTCATTAACACAACCTAACTGTGATTTATGATTTACTGTAATGACATTTCTATATCTGGGTGAACAATGGAGTTCTAACTGGTATCTGGGTATTTACCAGCCTCAAATACTCATACTTGGCATCACAGCTCGAACCGCACCTCCGACCTCTACTTCAGCAGCGTGTGTGCATGGCGGAACTGCTGCGGCTCTCATGCTTGCGGCTTCCGTACTGGCAGTGCAGCTTTAACAGCAGAGCTGCTACTACCAGCCCTATCTTTGTCGATTGAGGTTTGCCTTTGCATGCATTGCATGCAGAAAATAATGGTGAGAATCAAAATCTCTAGATGGTGTGTCGCGGCAGCCAGCGTGAGACGTGCACCTTGCGCGCTGTATGGCTGCTCTAACCCGTTAACATGGGCGCTGAAATGAAAAGCACACGCACTGCTGAGGTAGAGGTCGGCAGAGAAATGTTTCAATACTACAAAGCGATACTAGTGTCCACCAAATGCACTTTGGCCTGCAAGAAAGTGTGTTTGAAACATAACTTTCACTCCTCTAAGCAACACTGAACCTGGGAGGCCCAAAACCACCTACATTTTAGGCATTTAGCAGACGCCTTATTCCAAAAGCGACTTACAATCAATACATTTGACTAAGCAAGTGAATCATCAATCCACCAGTTGATGGAAGAGTAATCTAGCTCAGGCCAGGGGCCTTTGGCAGTCTCAGTTCACCTGGCGCAGAACTGTGACACAACTGTGCAAACACAAGAGCTGGAACAGATTAACCTGTCATAGGGAAAGGAGCAGGATGCTGCCAAGGACCGAATGCAACGGAGAGAGCTCATTGAAGCCTTATGTCCCAAAGGGGATGAAGAGGAGTAAGGAAGTAATCAATATTGTAATTGTTGCAGTCATACTCACTGAGCAAATATGCGTCCAGTTCTCCATGTCTATGATGGCCTGGCCGTGTAGTTCCTGGCAGAACATTTCCCGGTACACAGTGGGCAGTTTGGACTGCCAGAGACCACAAGAATACTTGGTCAGGACCTCTATGAGGCGACTCTGAACCAATTCTTGGTCGTAGTCGTAGATGTTCTTTGGCCTTGGGGAGGGAGCTGGAAAACAGCAGCAAAAACGCTTTACTAGTCTAGTAATAGTTTACTCCACGTTGTGTGGGAAGAGACTAGATTAGTGATTACCTCACCCATAACTGTGGGTAGTCTACATTAGTGATTGACTTAAAGTGGGGAGAAAGAAATGATTAATCTAAAAAGTGTTGGGACAGGCCTATATAAAGGGGTGCGTGGACAATGGGGTCGCACTCACCAGCAGGTTTATCCTGATGGTCACCTGATGGCCCGGAAGGTAGCGGCAACCTCTTGTCTGGACTAAAGACAGAGAGATTGTGTCACCATCAATATGAAGTGTGCCACCATCAACATGAGCAACTTGCTTTGTATCATCAAATAGACTAAATGTTTTGTGAACTACAGTAGGTATCTAATTTGAAACCTATTTCTGACACAGAAGATTACAAAAACAAATGTGTGTGTGTGAGTGTGTGCGTTTGCATCCATACACACTGACTAAAATTCACATTTATATGTTTGCAATACGGCGATAATATTGTGTATGTATGATGAAATTGTCCCCAATAACATGTTCATTAACCCTTAAATTACCACCCAGTTTTTCTGTGTATGACAATTAAGCAGTGAATTAGGACTTTCCAAAGAGACCTCGAATAAATTATTTCTGGAAAGAAAAAATGTCAACACTCCTATCAATAGTTATGCAATGTTGCCTATCTGCATGCCTCTATAGCTATTTTAATGCAAAAAACCCAGTAGAAATTAGAATTTTTACGTAGGAGACTCTTTTGGTGGAGCAGAATATCTGTTTACAGACTTGTGACTTCATTTTTCAGCAAAAACTTCAGACAGTGCATCTACAAGCGGTCATCAGAAGGTGCTAAAAGTGTTTATTGGGGTTAATTGGAGCTCCAAATGGCAACTGCACCAAGGCGATCGAGCACTGCTATTGACTATCCTCCACAAGCACATCCCATGCATACCTAAGATTAAGCTCACAGTCACTTATTGTAAATAATGTTATTTGTCAATTATGTTCTGTACTATTGTCATTTTTCTTCTTATCTTGAATTATGCCTATTGCCTTATTGTCTTGTGCTGCAATCACAAGTCATGAACCGAAGCCTAAGAATGTTACCCTCTTACACTTGTGTAATGTGCCAGGTTTATGTCACAATAAACTTGAAACTGTTTGAAATAAAGCTTGTTTGAAATAAAGCAGCCTGGTCACTCATGATGTCACAGTAGGTACTTAATGCTCACATCAGTCCGGAGTACCATGTCTGAACGGAATAGGGTGGGCAGGTTACTTAAGCAACGATGACTGAGAGAAAGTGGGGAATATTAACCTTTTTCTCCTCTCTCCGCTGCTCTCCTCTCGGCTCTCACACACACAGACACATCTTTGCTGCTTCCAATTTTAGTGACAAAAGCCTCACATCCTAATAAAATGTGAATACTGAATCCAGAATCTGGGAGCCTGTGTGTGTGTGTGTGTGTCTGTGTGTGTCCTTGAGTCCCCTCACCTCTCACACTGCACAGGTGGTTTCTTCATCTGAATGATGGGTCCTCTGTGCTGGGCATCAGGGTTGAACCCAAGACCTCCGTAGCCTCTATTCATGTGCGGCCGTCTCCCCATAGATGTCTGGGTCATGAGCCTGCCAGACAGCCCACAGTGCGTTGGTTGACACAACGACGATGTCCGGGGCTTTTCTGGAAGACAAGTGGGAAGGAGGAGAGACAACAGCCTTCAGGGTTTGAGAAGCTTCATACTACCCCCCCCCCTCCCCCCGTCAGGTTTTGTTCACACACCAAAATATTGTACAGAGAGCAAGCGAGCGAGAGGGAGAGAGGGCTTTTTAAGGAGTTGTATTCTTAGCTTGCTGTAGAAAGCCGATGTTCTCAGAGGAATACTGGCTGAACTAGGCCAGCCCGTCTCGTTTTCTAGTTCACTGTCTGACCTGCAAGAGCCCAGTTACTAAGTTCTGTTCCAACCATCCATGTCCATAGTTCAGCAGTAGCAAAATGTCTGCCAGAAACATATTGTTAACTATTGTCCTCAAATGAGGCATTTCTCCATCTCTCATTGGACGGCGGTGACAAGAATAGGGGAGGCTGTGGCGCAGGAGGTAGAGCTGCCGTCTAATGATCACAAGGTTGGCAGATCGGCGGTTTGAGCCCCAGCTGGCCACATGTCGAAGTGTCCTTGAGCAAGACATTGAACCCCAAATTGCTCCCAATGAGCGGGCCGGCGCCTTACATGGTAGCTTGCCGCCATTGGTGTGTGAATGAGAGGCCATTGTAAAGCGCTTTGGAATAAGACGCTATATATGTCAGTCCATTTTTATTTATTTTTTTACCTACCGTTAAACAGGAATGAGGAGGGTTTAAGCCTGATCGGGCAGTTCACAATCTGTGACCGGCCGGGCCTCTTGGAGGTCCTCTGTCGGGCTACCAGTTGAGCAATGTGTGAAGTCTCTTCCAGGACGCCCGCAAAACACATGAGCTAGAACAAGTTACGGTAGTATGAAGATCACAAAAGGCATGAAGAAAAAAAAACACACCGTAAAACTATTATTGCATGTCAGTATTGCATGCGATGATTTTACAGAGGCCAAAGATTTAATCAAGTTACCAATAATAATACAATTCTGCGTTAAGTGACTGAGTAGCAAATTTATGAGCAGCGGCTATGGAACTTCTGAACTATCTGTGAATAGGATTATATCTTTATACGTGTAGTAGCCTATATGTTGTACACAACATCCAAAGGTCAATATAAATGTAATGTACAGATGAAGTGGTCGTGGCTAGCTACTGTACCCACCCTTCCATTGCGAATCTCCACCCGCACCACCGTGGGGATGCTCCTGAGATAGGCCTCCGTGGAGGGGTAGCCCAGCCGTTTGAGGGGGATGAACTCTCCCGTCAGAGACCTGTAGTCCGTCTGCAGGCGTGCGATGGACACCCCATCTTTATCCGACTGGAGGACAGCCCGGATCAACTTCATCACATCAGTATCAGCCATCCTGCTGAACAACAACAACAACAACAACAACAACAACAACAACAACAAAACATCATGTTGGAATCATAACACATTGTTCTTTACCTTCACCATTGACTATTCCGTTACAAAACGTGATCTCAAGTAAAGGCCTCAACGTTGGCGACTCCAGTCTCCAGATCGCCATAGGACGCCAGTGCTGTCCAACCTTGCCATACCTGTACTAGTCTGGGAACCAAGATTTCTATTTTGTCCTAGACTCAAAGCCTGTAGCTAGCTACGGTTATTAGCCCACAGTTGATAACTTGCTCAAAACATCAATGTTGTTCCACATGCTTGATAGCTAGCTAACTTCACAGCTGAGGATAACTCAATGATAGAGCCTAGCTAGCTTGCTCTTTTAGCCTAATATTTCGATCCAGGATTATACTTTTTTCGGTTGATATAACGCAAACTACTTTGGTTAAATGTATATCGAGTGATGAACAGTAATTAATCATAAAAGTACAACGTGAATCACCTGACACCAAGCCGTCTTGCTAATTGGCAATCAATGGTGGAAGCCACTGTTTGGAAAAAATGCTTCTCAATCACGACGAGGCATCGTCCATTTCAGAGTCTAGTACTAAAAATGGATAAATAGTCGTCTACTTTAGGTGATTACCTGACTCCAAGACTGCTGGCACTGTTTGGAAAAGGAGTTTTCTTTTAATCAAAATGACTCTGAGGCCTCGTCGACTGAAGTTCGTTGGACATGTGGTCGACACGACGTCACCTCAATCGCGACGTTGATGCGCGAGACACCACACCTCTCAATGTCAGGGTATCCGCGGTGTCTTGAAAAGTATTAAAAGTTGATAAATACATTTTGGGAAAATCAAGACCCTTAATAAGTATTAAAAAGTCTTATCAGGATTTTATGAGGTCTTGAATTTTGTAGGTAATTTTCTGAATTATAGTTTGAGTCCTAAAAACTTTTAGTAAAAGTTCGTGAATTTCTAGGTCTTTAAAAAGTCTTAGGAAGGTATTGAAATTAACCTCAAGATTCCTGTATATACCCTGACTAACAGAAAGTATCAAAACAACAATAAACATTTTCCTCAAGACAGCCTAAAATGTATTTGTGATTTTACTCCAGCCTACGTTATCATCAACATGCTATTCGTTATCGGGGATACAAAAACGTGTCCAGAAAGTTTAATGGGATTTCGGGGTCACAACAAGGCACATACTGTATGCGTCTAACCGCACTTAGTAGTAGGGTCCAAAACCAAAATTCCGTGACCACTCTCTGGCTAACATGTTTTGATGATTTATTTGACTTCTAGGGACCTTTTATGAAAAATTTAGCCTCCAGGTCCCTCCCAAAAATCCCGTTTTTTTTTTGCCAGAGGCCGGTGAATAGGGTAAAGAAATTAAGGCAGGTGAATAGGGTAAAGAAATTAACTAATAGCTATCACTATGAAACTTCCCCAGTTAATCGCTTACATTAATGAATATCGAACCATTATTAACATCTAACTATTTACGGATGCTTTTCTTTTTCTATTGCTGACCAAATGATTCTATTCACAGACGTGCACCTTCACAAACATAAAATACAGGTCAAAACAGATGTGCTTGTCTCATATTAAACTTATTGAAAGAATGATCCATTTCTAAACATATCCCGCTTGGACTTCCGTGTTGCTCAGTCGGCTACTTTCAAACAAAACATCTCTGCTTTCTTTAAATAAACAGGTGATTTCTGCCACTGACAACAAGTAGCGGTATTTGTATTTATTTTACAAACGACATTCTCACCTCAGATGGATCCATCTCACCACACACAGAGTGGTCGACACCTTGATGTCCGCTCACCGTCAGTTCACTGTCATTAAGGAGCGGCTACTTTCGCTTTTATTTTCCTTATAACAGATTACTCAGAGCAACGCGTCCTGGTACTCCCGTCATGTCTTCCTGGGTGGTAGACGAGTTCGCAGTTTGACTGGCGGTCAATGCAAATGTGTGATCTTTGCTACTTTAATACGATAAAATAAGAAAACAGTATTGCTTTTTAGCTATCATTAGGAGCCCAAATCCGATGGCAAGTCAGGCAAACAATTATATAGTGTCGTTGCCGATCAATGATCTTCATTTGTTATTTTTATTTTCTTACTATCCTCCTCTTGCTGTATTTTTAATAATGTATGTAAAGCACTTTGAATTGGCCCTGTTGTATGAAATGCGCTATACAAATACACTTGCCTTGCCTTGCCTATTTCTATCTAGCTTCTCCTTTTTAGCCACACTTTTGAAAAAGTAAATGATCTTTGTATTGCTTGTAATCTTTTGAAATGCCGATTGGTGCAATTACATTTCATTTTACACATGCCTATTATATTTGTATAAACTGGACTGTAAAGAAATATTTTGTTCACATATTTTAATTTCAATTCATCTCTGGTACCCACTCTACCCGGCAACACCTCTAGAATATGGATCAGATGGGTTTGAGCCTAAAGCTCTATCCCAGCCAGCACGCCCACGTGGGACCCATATGGGTTCAATGCGGGCTACTTGGGTACCAAGTGGGCATGGGCTGGAACTGGGCAAATTATGAGGGTCCCACATGGTCTGCATATGGGCTAACTGGGCATGGGATGGAAGTGGGCAAGCCCATGTGGTTCCCACGTGGTCTACATGTGGGCTAACTGTCATGGGTTGGAAGTGGGCAAGCCCATGTGGTTCCCACGTGGTCTACATGTGGGCTAACTGTCATGGGTTGGAAGTGGGCCAGCCCATGTGGTTCCCACGTGGGCTACATGTGGGCTCACTGGCATGGGTTGGAAGGGGGGGGGGGTTAAGTTAAGACTTTGACAGGGGGCCATTTTCGAAGTTTTGAAAGTGAGTAGAGTTTTACACTCCTTTACTCCTTTGGGTAGGGCATTCCACATGTTTGTTGAATAGCATGAGAACGAGTTCATTCCCTTAATTGTTGAGTCAAATCTGGGTTGAACATGATCAACCCAGATAATAATAATTAATAATAATTTATTTTTCTGCCATGCAATCAACTTCACAGTCAATTGTTAGAATTCTTGTTCTTGCTCTAGGCAAGGGGTCAGCCATATTCGGCCTGGCCTGCTCTATTGTAATATTGAGCAACATTTTAAATTCTAAATGTGTGTCAATGTATGGCCAACGGATGGCGGATATGATTTTTTGCCCCTCAGGGCGCCGGAAGTAAATGGACAACTTTATTTAGGCAAAAGAAAACAATTATGATTGCTTTTTTTTCACATAACCTTTGACACAATCTAAATATGTCTCAATAGAAGGGAGACAAAATTCAGCCCACCAATTGTATAAGTTAAATTGTAATAACATACTCCCATACAACTAAAATCTCTCTCCATTTTCAACATACATCAGTCAACTGTTTACCTTTGTTAAAATACCACTAAATTCATCCAAGTCTAATTTATTTATCATGTGTGTGGGCTTACAAAACGGTGTGTGTGTGGGGGGGGGGGGGTGCAACCATAGGGTGCAACGACTACAGCATACAGATGCAAAATAGCTTCTCTAGAATACATGTGAAGCCAATGTCATTGTTATTCAAACTCAGTGAGTTTGAATTTCGGTGACCTGTATGAGAGAGAGAGAGAGAGAGAGAGAGAGAGAGAGAGAGAGAGAGAGAGAGAGAGAGAGAGAGAGAGAGAGAGAGAGAGAGAGAGAGAGAGAGAGAGAGAGAGAGAGAGGAGGGAACTGACTGGTCATGACGACAGTCGAGAGTTTGTGGATTATATGAGATCAATATCATCTATAGAAATGTATTACAATGTACCAGGTGAGCCCAATGTTGTTCTAGGGGTTAGTACTCATTTAAGTAAATGTACTTTAGTTAGTTAGTAGTGTGTGTGTGTGTGTGTGTGTGTGTGTGTGTGTGTGTGTGTGTGTGTGTGTGTGTGTGTGTGTGTGTGTGAGTGTGTGTGTGTGTGTGTGTGTGTGTGTGTGTGTGTGTGTGTGTCTCAAGGGAACAAACACAGTCTGGCTCCACCTGCAGGCCAGAACGCGCCATGCTCCCAACAGTTCCGTAGTGTTCTAAACATTCTAACAGTGAAATGGTTGCTGTGTCTTGTTGTAGAGAGAGCAGAGACCTCAATCGGCTCTGTCTCCGTCTGCCTGCCCCGGGACCCCACGCCTTCCTCCTGGTCCTACCAGTGGAGCCCTCTAAGGGGGAGGAGAGAGGGGCGCTGGAGAGAATGGAGGACATGTTTGGGGAGGGTTGTTGGGGACACACTGTCATTCTATTCACCCATGCTGGCGGTCTGAAAGAGCAGAGCATAGAGGAGTTTGTCCAAGCAGGGAGTCAGGACCTCCAGCAGCTGGTAGAGAAATGTGGGAACAGGTACCACGTCCTCAACATTAAGGACAGGGCCCATGGCAGGGCCCATGGCAGCTAACTAAACATTGGCGTGCAGGGAAAAGCACTTTCCCTAATTCCACAAGTCACCATGTTCTCATAGTCCTGATAAAGAACCATCTCTCGTATGGAACAACACGTACACAAACAAACATTGGCTGATGTTGCTCCAAATATCGACCTAACCCGCCTTTGCGCCATTGTAAATTCCCCGCAGTGAAAAGGCTGCGTCCCCGAACACAAGGCAGAGGCGGCAGAGATGGCAAAATGTTGCTCTGCAATATGCATTTAAAATGTTGATGGAAAGCAACTAAACACAAATATGACATTTATAAGGGCGGGATAGGCGACGCTATTAGTGTGCGTACCTGGTTAAACTCCTCTTCTACATCGGCGTAGATGTCGATGTGATCCACACCGTCAGCCATTTTCCAGTCAGCCTCCTCCTCCTCCGACCAGCAGACAAGATGCAAACAGGAAGGCGCAGCGCGTCACTTCCTCTAGTGACAAAGGCCTAAAAGTGTGGCCTCGTTCAGGCGAAGGAGGATGTATGGGACCTTGTTTTATGAAGGTGTAGCAGTCTCTAGGCACAGAGGGAGGTCGACACAGAGGAACAGTTGCAGAATATGCTTTTATTTAGTTCAGCACAGCTCAGCACCGTCACTGATGTGCTGAGCGAGTCTTTTCCCCCCCGCTGCTTCTCCCTTCCGGGACCCGCACCCGCTGTTCTCCCTTTCGGGACCCGCTCCCGCTGTCTCTCCCTTTCGGGACCCGCTCCGCGACCCGCCCCCTCTCGGGACTCGTTCGCTCCCGGCAGAGCCCACGCTCTCGCCCCGCTGCTCCTCCCTTTCGGGACCCGCTCCGTCCGCCCGCTCCTGGCAGAGCCCTCGCTCTCGCCCCGCTGCTCCTCCCTTTCGGGACCCGCTCCGTCCGCCCGGCTCCCCGCACCTCACCCCCTTTCGGGCTCTCTCTCTCTCTCTCTGTCTCACAGTGTCTCCCCGCGGCAGGTACTTCCTGCCCTACTCATCTCCCGAGGGAACAAACACACACAGGTTAAATAGACCAGTGGGACAACGAGTCTGATCACTGACACCTGTCCGTAATCAGCCCATTATTCCCCTCCAACGGCAGTCTGGCTCCCTCTGCAGGCCAGAACGCGCCATGTTCCCCACAGAAGGGTTTTCACATTCACTGAAACAATCCAAACTTCTGTTTTGACTCTAAAGCTTCTTGTTCCCCCCCAGCTCCACCAACTACTCTCCACTCCATCATCCTTCTCCTTCTCCTCCCCCGAGCTCCTCCAGCCCTGCTCGGCTACTGGACCAGCCCCCTCCCCCTGCCCTGTCTGGACCCATTCTGGACCTCTCACCTACCACATTTGTCCAATCCAGTACCCTCTCCCTCTCCAGCCCCACTGACTCCATTCACACCTTCCCTCCATTCCCCTCCTCCTCCAGCCCCACCATTTCCTCACTTCACAACTCTTCAGCACCCCCATCCTTCTGCCCCCCCCTGCCACAGCCAACGACCTCCCAACCGTCCCCCGCTCCAGTGTCTTCATCAGTGTGGCTCAGGTGACGAGAGAGCTGAGGAAACTCTGTACCAGGAAGGTTGCAGGCATATGCAGGACTCATGCTGAGCATGTTCTACCAGTCAGCTGTACGCGGTGGTACGCTGGGGGAACAGCATCAAGTAGTGGTGGGGGAAACGAAGCTTTCGACGCATTGACACATTCAACACAATTGTGTCGGAAAAAGTGTCGATCAATCGATGCATTCGATACAGCAGCTCCATAATGACATCTGCTGGTCAGGTCGTGGTATGGAGGCTGTACTGATTCACAAGTCAGGAATTTGGGGCAAAATACAATAAGCCCACCGTCATCTGTGATATCTTCAATAAAGGCGCTGTGAAAACTGTGTCGATGTGTATGTGGCCATATATGCGGTCTTAAATGTTGGTGTGTAGACCAGGGGCGGATTTAGGATTGTAGGAGTTCCGGGGCTTAGCCCAGACGGGTAATGAAATGAGTGCACGGCGCGCTGGAAAATCTGGCACTTTTTTTGCTGCGACACCACAAACCTGAACTTACCACCACCTTATAGCGGACAAAAGTCACTGGAGAACACTTATACCAGGGCTCAACATTAAGGCTTTTTATATAAATGATACATCATTATCAAATCAATAGTAGTCAAATTAGTTATTTGCACTAACATACACTCACCAGCCACTTGCACCGGTACACCTTGCTATTACCGGGTTGGACCCCCTCGTTTGCCTTCATTCTTCGTGGCATAGATTCAACAAGGTGCTGGAAACATTCCTCTGAGATTTTGGTCCATATTGACATTCTAGCATCACACAATTGCTGCAGATTTGTGCCAAGAAAATATCCCCACACCATTACACCACCAGCACCATTTTCGCCCAGAGAACTGACGTCACTGGATATGTTTGTCTTTTTCTGACCATTCTCTGTAATACTAGAGATGGCTGTGTGAGAAAATCCCAGTAGATCACGTTAGCGCGATGTTTTCAACTATGGGGCACATGGTCATGTTTAGACCATTGGAAGGGCAGCCAATAGACACTCAAAGACGCTTTACAAAAGATCAAGTAGTAAAATAAAAAGAAACCACAAAATAGATAAAAGAAGGTATTTATCTATCAATATTTCACAAAAGAAAGACAAGACAACATTTTAATAAAACTTTAATTAACATTAAAATTAACTGACCAAAAGAGACACTGGACGGGATCTATCCGTTGTATAATGACCCACTGACCTCCCCAGGCCACAGCGGATATGAACATGGAACATCAACAACTCAACTCGGATCTCTCTTCTCTCTTTCTCTTCCTCCCTCTGTCACATGGCCTCCTCTCCTTCTCTTCCTCCCTCTTCTCTCTTTCTCTTCCTCCCTCTCTCACATGGCCTTCTCTCCCTCCTGTTCGTTGTCTTCATTCAGAGGGTAGGGAGTCAGGTCAAAGGTCAGCATGCGGCTGGACATGCAGTGGTTAAACTGAGCGAGAAAGAGAGGGAGAATAGAGATAAAACATTTACATTTAAATGTCTTTATTAGGATAAACCCCTTGAGATGTGTCATCTTGTTTTAGACAGCGTCCCAACATAATATCACAATCATAACAACAGAGTGTCAAAATAATAAAGAGTATAATTATGACAAAATACAGACAGACATGTGACAAACAACAACAACATACATGACTTATTGAAGGGATAGGTAGATTAACAGATGAAGTTATCATCATACACTTTATGATCTCTTCACTTTGGAAACAAACAGCTGTCTAAACTCCCAGCACCACAAGAGCCACCAACATAAGGAAGTGTAAAGAGAAGGCTTATAGAGAGAGTGACCCACTGGATGGGCGTAGTGGACCGGTACCTCAGAGTAAACCCCCAGCAGAGCGTCGGACCTGGAGTAGAACTCCTTCTTCAGGGAGATGACGATGATCTGGAGGTTCTCCCTGGACAGATCCCTGAAGAAGGACATCACCTGCAGAGACGGGGGAAGCCCCAGGGACGTTATGAACACTGTACTACCATCCTCATCATCACTACACTACCCTCCTCATCATCACTACACTACCCTCCTCATCATCACTACACTACCCTCCTCATCATCACTACACTACCATCCTCCTCATCATCATGAATCAATCACCACTGTTCCACGCATGACATTATAGATTATGAGAATAAAACACTGAATGCCAGATGACCCAATGATTATTTTTTTTAACAGCATGGACATGATCGAACAACCTCATACAAGCATTAAAAAAAATTGCCTAAAGAAATTAAAAACTGCCGATACGCATTCAGTAGTCGGTATTCAGCCAAGTGTTTCCTTAATTTATGTTTTGGGCTTCGGCCAAGAACTTTCATTTCGGTGCATCCCTAACCCTAACCCTAACCCCTAACCTCTAACACTAAGCCTTAACCCTAACCTCTAACCCCTAACCCCTAACCCTAAACCCTAACCCTAAACCCTAACCCTAACCCCTAACACTAAGCCTTAACCCTAACCCCTAACACTAAGCCTTAACCCTAACCCCTAACACTAAGCCTTAACCCTAACCCTAACACTAAGCCTTAACCCTAACCCTAACACTAAGCCTTAACCCTAAACCCTAACCCCTAACACTAAGCCTTAACCCTAACCCTAACACTAAGCCTTAACCCTAACCCCTAACCCTAACCCCTAACACTAAGCCTTAACCCTAACCCCTAACACTAACCCCTAACACTAAGCCTTAACCCTAACCCCTAACCCTAACCCTAACACTAAGCCTTAACCCTAGCCCCTAACCCTAACCCTAACCCCTAACCCCTAACACTAAGCTTTAACCCTAACCCCTAACACTAAGCCTTAACCCTAACCCTAACCCCTAACACTAACCCCTAACACTAAGCTTTAACCCTAACCACTAACCACTAACACTAAGCCTTAACCCCTAACCCATAACACTAAGCCTTAACCCTAACCCTAACCCCTAACACTAACCCCTAACACTAAGCCTTAACCCCTAACCCCTAACCCCTAACATTAAGCCTTAACCCTAACCCCTAACACTAAGCCTTAACCCTAACCCTAACCCCTAACACTAAGCCTTAACCCTAACCCCTAACCCCTAACACTAAGCCTTAACCCTAGTTATAATCAACATGTCTTGCCTTGCCGATGTTGGTGTTGTCCAGAGAAGCATCAACCTCGTCCAGAACAAAGAAAGGAGCAGGACGGAAGCTGAGAGGAAAGTCATTAGAGAAGTCATTAGAGAAGTCATTAGCAACAACAACAACAAACTTGAAGGCAGACAGACAAAATATGTGTCGACTGACGATGTAAACAGACACCTCTCCGAAAACAGAAATACGTCAAATTCGTCTTCAAAGTATTTCTGACCTAAAACTCAGATTTTCGTTTTTTCAGCTAACATTCAACTTGAAGATGTGAAGTACCCACTCGTTATTTTTCCGAACAGTTTTACGTTCATTAAATAAGTGTAATCTAGCAACAAAATAGGCTTGTTTGTCATGAAATAACATACGCTTTCACTTGGGTGTGATTGGCTGTTGAGCTCAAGGGGGAGGGACAAAGGAAGCCGTGTTTTAATGTTTACAATGAGAATGTGTTCTGAGTTTGTTCATAGATGAACACTGCTTAGCTCATCAATTATTCAGTAATGACTGACGGCACAAAGAAAGTCCCCAATAAATGAAACTTTACTAGGACAACATACAGATTTCACGGGATCAACATACCACAAGTAAGTAGCCTACAGTCCTTTGTTTGTTTGTTGGGCTAGCCGCGTTAGCTAGCGAACATTAGCTAGTACGTTATGTGTCGTCGTATTGCCTTTTAAAGACTTTCTAAAACAATCGCATAGTAGCACATTATGCTGTTCTTATAAGTTGTGTTGTTGCTACTGTGTACAGTTAGTTAACTGTTTTCTTTTGTTACTTGGGTTGGGCTAGCCGTGTTAGCTAGCTAGCATTAGCTAGTAAGTTGTGTGGTATTGCGTAAGACTTTCTAAAACAATCGCATAGCATTATGCTGTTCTTATAAGTTGTGTTGTTGATACCGTGTACAGCTAGCTAACTGTGTTTATGTTTGTCTGTTTCAGAAGACAGAAGTATCTTTTTGATCAGAGAATTCTGTTCAGATGAGGCAAAAGACACCACATGCCCACCAGACGCCACAGCACCTCAGAAAACTGTATTACTTATCATTACTTACTTTACTCATTTACTTATTATTGTGATTATGTACCTTGCTGCAATGCTAATGTTGAAAACATTAGGACACAGGAATTGCACACTACCTGACTACTTGAGAAATACCTGAACACTTTCATTTTCATCTTGTTGAACTTTGCACAGCATGTTACACTATTGATTGCACTTTAATTCTGCTGTAGTGCGACTACCATCACTTATCACTTTATTACTTACCATTACTTACTTTACTTATTTACTTGTGATTATTGTGATGGTATTGTTGTGATTATGTACCTTGCTGCAAAGCTAATGTTGAAGAACCACAGCCAAAGATTTGTATTATTGTGTACTGTAAAATAAATTCTGATTCTGATTCAAGACTTTTCATTAAAAGAATAATAGTTACAACAACCATAAAGCCTCCATAATGATAAGCTGGCTAATTAGCTTAGGTAATACCTTGCTAGGTAATAATGTTAGCTATAGCTGTCTGACCCAGTGAGTAACACTGACAGATATTGACAGCTGAGTGGTTGGGGGTGGGGTTAACCAGACATTGTTACCGCCCATTACCTGGCTGTGAAGGTGAGAAAAAACATTATCTTTGAATGGCATTTTCTGTGCTTAGTGATTTCAGGTGTAGCAACTTTCAAATACTCATGTCGTCTTCAATTTGTTTCCGATTTCAATGTATGATGCATCATTTGAAAGCTTACAGTCTGTAGTTTAAGCACATGTAAAAAACTGAAAAATGATTTCGCCTACAGGTAGCCCTTTTCATTGTCAGTTGTCAACTTGTCACATATATATGTTACGGTACATGTGGGAAAACGGTTTATGGTGGCATTTCCCGGGACATGCTAGCATGTACCATGTCGACGGTTTATGCTAGCATGTGCCGGAAAATGCCGGCATAAACCGTTTTCCCACATGTACTGTAACATATATACAACAATGACAATTTTGTCTTGGGTTTGATTTGATTAGATTTATTTAAGTTAAAAAGAGACACAAACATCAAATCACAGCGTAACCCTAACCCTAACCCATAACTAATGACGATAAAACACAGAGAAGTCAGAGACTTATTTCCGCTGTGGTCCTTTTCCACATGACACACCTGACAGACAAGCCATCAACATACACAACACATACATATGGGTGTTGTGTCTGCCTCCCATGTTACCTGTGAATGTCTGCCTTCCTGATGTTACCTGTTATTTTATTCCTTTCTTTTGTTATTATGATGTCTGTATGTATAGAATGTTGACAATTGTCTGTATGTATAGAATGTTGACAATTGTCTGTATGTATAGAATGTTGACAATTGTCTGTATGTATAGAATGTTGACAATTGTAATCTGAGGGGTAGTGGTGGTCTAGTGGATAGTGAGTTGGACTTGTGATCGGAAGGTTGTGAGTTCAAATCCCGCCTGAAACCACACCACTACTAGTGTGCCCTTGAGTAAGGCACTTAGCCCTCAGTTACTCCAGGGGGAATGTCCCTGTAATTCGTAATTGTAAGTCGCTTTGGATAAAGGCGTCTGCTAAATGGCAAAATTAATTGTCTGTATGTATAGAATGTTGACAATTGTCCAAATGTGATTGTTGTGTCAGACCCCAGGAAGACTAGCTAATGTCGTGGCGTTAGCTAACGGGGATCCTAATAAACAAACTAACAAACAAACAAACCTGTGGATGGCGAAGACCAGAGCCAGGGCAGCGATGGCCTTCTCCCCTCCAGACAGGTTGTCCATGGCCATGAACCTCTTCCCCGGAGCCACGCAGTGGTAGTTGATGCCGTCCAGGTAAGGCTCCTCCTGGTTCTCAGCACTCAGGATGGCCTGAGGGTAGTAGAGAGAACCAGGACCAAGAATGGTAAACAGACTGACTTATATAGACTGACTTATACAGACTGATTTATATAGCGACTTATTCCAAAGCTCTTTACAACGGCCTCTCATTCACCCGTTCACACACACATTCACACACCAATGGCGGCAAGCTGCCATGCAAGGCGCCGGCCCCGCTCACTGGGAGCAATTTAGGGTTCAGTGTCTTGCCCAAGGACACTTCGACATGTGGCCAGCCGGGGCTCGAACCACCGATCTGCCAACCTTGCGATCATTAGACGGCGGCTCTACCTCCTGAGACACAGCCTCTACCTCCTGAGACACAGCCTCTACCTCCTGAGACACAGCCTCTACCTCCTGAGACACAGCCTCTACCTCCTGCGACACAGCCTCTACCTCCTGAGACACAGCCTCTACCTCCTGAGACACAGCCTCTACCTCCTGAGACACAGCCTCTACCTCCTGAGACACAGCCTCTACCTCCTGAGACACAGCCTCTACCTCCTGAGGCACAGCCTCTACCTCCTGAGACACAGCCTCTACCTCCTGAGACACAGCCTCTACCTCCTGAGACACAGCCTCTACCTCCTGAGACACAGCCTCTACCTCCTGAGACACAGCCTCTACCTCCTGAGACACAGCCTCTACCTCCTGAGACACAGCCGCCCCGGCTGTGTGAGGTGTGAGTGGTGTATCTGGTCTCACCTGGGCGCTGGTGTTCCTGCACAGCTGCTTGTAGATGTGGTCGATGGCCGTGGACACGTGCTCGAAGCACTGGCTGAAGAGGCGGAAGCGCCGGGCCTTGACATCCTCAAACTCCTGGTGGCGCTGCCGGGTGGCCTTGGTGCTGGCATCGAACGCTGCAGCACAGGACAGATGGGAGACATGGTCAAAACTGTGAAGTTTTACGGACATGGCACGGGATTTAGACCACAGACGACCGTCTACGTAATTATTAGAAATTACCAGAGGTCCCTAGGTAATACTAATCCTGTCCTCCAAATAGGGCTTAACACTACAAAAAACACACCGGTTTGACGTGTGCAGAAGGAAGTGTTCGAGTACATACAGTGGGGGAAATAAGTATTTCACCCCCTGCTGATTTTGTGAGTTTACCCCCTTACAAAGTTAATGAACAGTCTATCATTTTAATGTTAGGTTCATTTCAACAGTGAGACAGAATATCAAAAGAATTCCCAGAAAATCACGTAATATGAATTTTGAAGGGAAAAAAAAGTGTTTTATTGAGTAAAATGAGTATTTCACCCCCTAGCAAAACATGACTCAGTACTTGGTGGAGAAACCCTTGTCGGCAAGCACAGCAGTCAGACGTTAGTTGGTAAATGATAGAGTGTTAATTTCTTTGTAAGGGGTTAAACTCACAAAATCAGCAGGGGGTGAAATACTTATTTTCTCCACTGTATGCATACTCGTGGAGAGAAATGCTCATTTAATTTGTGAACAGGCGTCTCTCTGCTTCATCCAGAGTAGCCGTACCGTCCGTCACCAGCTGGAAGCGGTCCCTGACCTCCCTCATCCTGTCCAGGGCTTTGAGGTTGGGCACCGTGGAGCGCTGCAGAGCCAGGTCCACACAGGACGCCTCTGCTTCCAGCCTCTCCAGCTGGCCCTCCACCTCCTCTCCTGCTAGACCCTGAACACATAACACTGTTATAACACACACAACACTGTTATAACACACTACAACACTGTTATAATACTGTTATAACACACTACAACACTGTTATAACACTGTTATAACACACTACAACACTGTTATAACACACTACACAACACTGTTATAACACACTACACAAAACTGTTATAACACACTACACAACACTGTTATAACACACTACACAACAATGTTATAACACACTACACAACACTGTTATAACACACTACACAACAATGTTATAACACACTACAACACTGTTATAACACACTACACAACACTGTTATAACACACACAACACTGTTACAACACTGTTATAACACACAGGACGCCTCCGCTGCGAGCCTCTCCAACTGGCCCTCCACCTCCTCCCCTGCTAGACCCTGAACACATAACACTGTTATAACACACTACTACACTGTTATAACACTGTTATAACACACACAACACTGTTATAACACACTACTACACTGTTATAACACACTACAACACTGTTATAACACTGTTATAACACACACAACACTGTTATAACACACTACTACACTGTTATAACACACTACACAACACTGTTATAACACACTACAACACTGTTATAACACACTACACAACACTGTTATAACACACTACAACACTGTTATAAGACACACAACACTGTTATGACACACAACACTGTTATAACACTGTTATAACACACTACAACACTGTTATAACACACTACAACACTGTTATAACACACTACACAACACTTATAACACACTACAACACTGTTATAACACACTACACACTGTTATAACACACTACACAACACTTATAACACACTACACAACACTGTTATAACACACTACACAACACTGTTATAACACACTACAACACTGTTATAACACACACAACACTGTTATAACACTGTTATAACACACTACCACACTGTTATAACACACTACACAACACTGTTATAACACACTACACAACACTGTTATAACACACTACAACACTGTTATAACACACTACACAACACTGTTATAACACTGTTATAACACACTACAACACTGTTATAACACACTACACAACACTGTTATAACACACTACACAACACTGTTATAACTCACTACACAACACTGTTATAACACACACAACACTGTTATAACACACATAACACTGTTATAACACACTACTACACTGTTATAACACACTACAACACTGTTATAACACACTACAACCCTGTTATACCACACAGGACGCCTCTGCTGCCAGCCTCTCCAGCTGGCCCTCCATCTCCCCTCCTGCTAGACCCTGAACACATAACACTGTTATAACACACTACTACACTGTTATAACACTGTTATAACACACACAACACTGTTATAACACACTACACAACACTGTTATAACACACTACAACACTGTTATAACACACACAACACTGTTATAACACACTACACAACACTGTTATAACACACTACAACACTATTATAACACTGTTATAACACACTACACAACACTGTTATAACACACAGAACGCCTCTGCTGCCAGCCTCTCCAGCTGGCCCTCCACCTCCCCTCCTGCTAGACCCTGAACACACGTGACACAAGTCAAGTACAGAATAACAACAGGTGCAGAAATAAAAGTGCAGAAAAGTGCAGTTGTCGGGAGGCAGGCTCACCTCAGGTCAAAGGCCAGGGAGAAGAGGTGTGTCTTAGCCACCTCCCCCTACCTTCTTCTCTACCTGCTTAACAGTAACCCACCACCTCCACCTCCCCCTACCTTCAGTTCCTCTGGCAGGCCAGAGTAGTCGATGACCATGCGTGTTAACAGTAACCCACTACCTTCACCTCCCCCTACCTTCAGTTCCTCTGGCAGGCCAGAGTAGTCGATGACCATGCGTGTTAACAGTAATCCACTACCTTCACCTCCCCCTACCTTCAGTTCCTCTGGCAGGCCAGAGTAGTCGATGACCATGCGTGTTAACAGTAACCCACTACCTTCCCCTCCCCCTACCTTCAGTTCCTCTGGCAGGCCAGAGTAGTCGATGACCATGCGTGTTAACAGTAACCCA
Organism: Nansenia antarctica; assembly: GCF_963989245.1. Taxonomy (NCBI): domain Eukaryota; kingdom Metazoa; phylum Chordata; class Actinopteri; order Argentiniformes; family Microstomatidae; genus Nansenia; species Nansenia antarctica. The sequence goes on from NC_137678.1 coordinate 47,640,526, forward strand.
CCACCTCCACCTCCCCCTACCTTCAGTTCCTCTGGCAGGCCAGAGTAGTCGATGACCATGCGTGCCTCTCTCTCGTACACGTCCATGGTGGAGTCCAGCTGCAGACACAACCACAGCATCATCGAGGTCAGGGGTCAGGTGGTGACAGCTTGTTGTTAATGCTAAATGGTAAATACTTATTCCCCCCACTGTATGGAATACCTAGACATCTAATGGACTGACTTATATAGCGCCTTATTCCAAAGCGCTTTACAACGGCCTCTCATTCACCCGTTCACACACACATTCACACACCAATGGCAGCAAGCTACCATGCAAGGCGCCGGCCGGCCCGCTCACTGGGAACAATTTATGGTTCAGTGTCTTGCCCAAGGACACTTCGACATGTGGCCAGCCGGGGCTCGAACCACCGATCTGCCAACCTTGCGATCATTAGACAGTGGCTCTACCTCCTGAACCCCAGCCGCCCCAAGACCAGTCTTAACTTTGTTTTTAACTGTTTATACAGCTGGGCCACCGGTCTCGTCTCTGTCTCTCTGTCTCTCTGTCTCTCTATCTCTCTGTCCTACCTGCATCTCAGAGATCTGGTCTCTCTGTCCTACCTGCATCTCAGAGATCTGGTCTCTCTGTCCTACCTGCATCTCAGAGATCTGGTCTCTCTGTCCTACCTGCATCTCAGAGATCTGGTCTCTCTGTCCTACCTGCATCTCAGAGATCTGGTCTCTCTGTCCTACCTGCATCTCAGAGATCTGGTCTCTCTGTCCTACCTGCATCTCAGAGATCTGGTCTCTCTGTCCTACCTGCATCTCAGAGATCTGGTCTCTCTGTCCTACCTGCATCTCAGAGATCTGGTCTCTCTGTCCTACCTGCATCTCAGAGATCTGGTCTCTCTGTCCTACCTGCATCTCAGAGATCTGGTCTCTCTGTCCTACCTGCATCTCAGAGATCTGGTCTCTCTGTCCTACCTGCATCTCAGAGATCTGGTCTCTCTGTCCTACCTGCATCTCAGAGATCTGGTCTCTCTGTCCTACCTGCATCTCAGAGATCTGGTCCCTGTTCCCTGCCAGCAGCGTGACCTCCAGGCCCTGGATCTTACCTGCACCTGGCTGATGTCGTCCAGGTGTCCAGACAGCAGGGTGATGTTGAGGCCCTGGATCTTACAGGCCAGCAGCAGGTTGTGTTTGGCCAGGCGCTTCTGCTCCAAGGCCGTCTCCACGGTGATCACCTCCCTCTGCAGCTTCACCAGCGCCCTGGGGGGGGGGGGGGGAGAGGGGGAGGCAGGGAGATGAGAGAGGGAGGCAGGGAGGGGGGGGGGGATGAGAGAGGGAGGCAGGGAGGGGGGGATGAGAGAGGGAGGCAGGGGAGGGGGGGTGAGAGAGGGAGGCAGGGAGGGGGGGGGATGAGAGAGGGAGGCAGGGAGGGGGGGGGGATGAGAGAGGGAGGCAGGGGAGGGGGGGTGAGAGAGGGAGGCAGGGAGGATGAGAGAGGGAGGCAGGGAGGGGGGGGATGAGAGAGGGAGGCAGGGGAGGGGGGTGAGAGAGGGAGGCAGGGGAGGGGGTGTGAGAGAGGGAGGCAGGAGGGGGGGGGATGAGAGAGGGAGGCAGGGGAGGGGGGTGAGAGAGGGAGGCAGGGAGGGGGGTGAGAGAGGAGCAGGGAGGGGGGGTGAGAGAGGAGGCAGGGAGGGGGGGGGGGATGAGAGAGGGAGGCAGGGAGGGGGGGGGGATGAGAGAGGGAGGCAGGGAGGGGGGTGAGAGAGGGAGGCAGGGGAGGAGGGGTGAGAGAGGGAGGCAGGGGAGGGGGGATGAGAGAGGGAGGCAGGGAGGGGGGGTGAGAGAGGGAGGCAGGGTGAGAGAGGGAGGCAGGGAGGGGGGGGGGTGAGAGAGGGAGGCAGGGAGGGGGAGGTGAGAGAGGGAGCAGGGAGGGGGGGGGATGAGAGAGGGAGGCAGGGGAGGGAGGGTGAGAGAGGGAGGCAGGGAGGGGAGGTGAGAGAGGGAGGCAGGGAGGGGAGGGGTGAGAGACGGAGGCAGGGAGGGGGGGTGAGAGAGGGAGGCAGGGGAGGGGAGGTGAGAGAGGGAGGCAGGGAGGGGGGGGATGAGAGGAAGGAGGCAGGGAGGGGGGGGTGAGAGAGGGAGGCAGGGAGGGGGAGGTGAGAGAGGGAGGCAGGGAGGGGGAGGTGAAGAGGGAGGCAGGGAGGGGGGGGTGAGAGAGGGAGGCAGGGAGGGGGGGTGAGAGAGGGGAGGCAGGGAGGGGGAGGTGAGAGAGGAGGCAGGGAGGGGAGGTGAGAGAGGGAGGCAGGGGAGGGGGGTGAGAGAGGGAGGCAGGGAGGGGGAGGTGAGAGAGGGAGGCAGGGAGGGGAGGTGAGAGAGGGAGGCAGGAGGGGGGGTGAGAGAAGGAGGCAGGGAGGGGGGGTGAGAGAGGGAGGCAGGGAGGGGGAGGTGAGAGAGGGAGGCAGGAGGGGGGTGAGAGAGGGAGGCAGGGAGGGGGGTGAGAGAGGGAGGCAGGAGGGGGGGGGATGAGAGAAGGAGGCAGGGAGGGGGTGAGAGAGGGAGGCAGGGGAGGGGGGTGAGAGAGGGATCCACATTCCAAACAGAAAAGCGTTAGGGGAATAGCGATATACAGTATATGAATTGACAATACAGTTTAGACCTTCGTAGCGATGTGCTTTGTTAGCCGCTAGCTGTTAGCCGCTAGCTGTTAGCAGCGTTCAAATACGCCTGTCCTGTTACATTTTTCTCCGATTTCAATGTATGACACATCATTTGAAAGCTTACAATCTGTAGCTTAAGCACATGTAAAAAAAATAAAAAACAGACTGGTTACCTGGAGCTGCCCTGGAGGCTCTTGGTCTTCTGGTCCAGCTCAGCCTTGGAGTCGGCCAGCTGGACCTTCTTACCCAGCAGACAGTTCTTCAGCTCCAGGGCTTTGGACTGGCTCTCCTCCACCACCACCAGCAACCTCTCCTCCTCCTGAGAGACAGAAAGACACAGAGAGAGAGAGAGAGAGAGAGAGAGAAGAGAGAGAGAGAGAGAGAGAGAGAGAGAGAGAGAGAGAGAGAGAGAGACAGAGAGAGAGAGACAGAGAGACAGAGAGAGAGAGAGAGAGAGAGAGAGACAGAGAGACAGAGAGAGAGAGAGAGAGACAGAGAGAGACAGACAGAGAGACAGAGAGAGAGAGACAGAGAGAGAGACGAGACAGAGACAGAGAGAGAGAGAGAGAGATAGGGAGAGAGAGACAGAGAGAGAGAGACAGAAAGAGAGAGAGAGAGAGACAGAGAGAGAAAGAGAGGGAGAGAGAGAGACAGAGAGAGAAGAGAGGGAGAGAGAGAGACAGAGAGACAGAGAGAGAGAAAGAGAGGGAGAGAGAGAGAGAGAGAGAGAGAGAGAGAGAGAGAGAGAGAAAGAGAGAGAGAGAGACAGAGAGAGAAAGAGAGAGATAGAGACAGAGAGAGAGAGAGAGAGAGAGAGAGAGAGAGAGAGAGAGAGAGAGAGAGAGAGAGAGAACAGACATACTGGGCTTTAGACTGGGGTTTTTTGGGGGGGCGGGGGCGCAATGGGTGGGGTGTAACGTATTGTGCTTACATTACATTACAAGATTGACTTGTTCAGTATGAATCAAAGCACAAAACAAGTGCCTATAAAAATTGGTTTTCCCAGACATCATATTCAATTCACAGGACAGGGTATATACAGGAATCTGAGGTTAATTTCAATACCTTTCTAAGACTTTTTAAAGACCGTGTCAATATTTTTCCAGACCTCACCGCCACTTGGAGCTGTAACCGTTTACATCAGTGACACCTTTTATTAACAGTTTAGTTTGGCAATAGACTAGACCACGATCATACAACAGAATTTCCGTTTCATCTTTGTTTTTTAATAAAACAAATAAGTTCACTAAAAGTTTGTAGGACTCAAACTCTTTGGACAGAGTCTAATTCAGAAAATACCAAAACAATTCAAGACCTCATAAAATCGTGATAAGACTTTTTAATACTAAGGGTCTTGATTTTCCCAAAATTGATTTATCAACTTTTAATACTTTTCAAGACACCGCGGATACCCTGTTTTTAGCTAATTGTTTTCTGGTGTTTGATTGTTTTAGTGTTTGTGTTGTTTGTGATTAGCCGCGCTAGCTAGCAAACATTAGCTAGCATGTTTTATTGTGGTGTTGACACTGAACAGAACTGTTTGTTTGTTTGTTGGCGTTATTGACCAGACCGTGTCACATATCTGGAACCTTCTGACGAGCCGCAGACAGAGCAGAGGGGAGGGAAAGTGAGAAAGAAAGAAAGGAGGGAGGGAGGGAGGGGTGTGGTTTCACCTTCTTCTGCTCCTCCATCTTCTGCTCCTCCGTGGTGAAGGTGTCCTCCAGCTTCCTCTGCTTCTTCCTCAGCTGCTCCAGCTGACCCTGCTCGTACTCCAGCTGGGCTCCCAGACGCGTGGACTGGCTCTCAAACTCCAGCCTGGGGGGGGGAAAGAGAGAGGGGAGAGGGGAGAGAGAGAGGGGAGAGAGAGAGGGGAGAGGGGAGAGAGAGAGGGGAGAGGGGAGTGGTGTAGTTGAGGGAAAGTCACCCAAATTGACGTGAAAAAAGCAAAAAAGCGCAGAAAAGCGAGTTGTTTGCATCCCTGCAAAGCATCTGTAGTGTAGTTGAGTTGAGACTCTTCTAAAGCATCTGTAGTGTAGTCGTCATGGTAACAGAGTGGTGTAGTTGTCACGGTAACAGGTAACAGAGTGATGTAGTTGTCGCGGTAACAGGGTGGCGTGGTCGTCATGGTAACAGAGTGGTATTACCTCCTCCTGTCCGTCTCCTGCTGGTCTCCCAGGTGCTCCTGCTCGTACTGCCTGACGTTGGCCACGCCCACCTCCGCACACCAGCCTGCGAACACCAGGTCCTCCAGCTGAGAGAGAGACACGTTAGAGAGACCAACAGCACACCAGTCTGAGAACACCAAGTCCTCCAGCTAAGAGAGACACGTTAGAGAGACCAACAGCACACCAGTCTGAGAACACCAGGTCCTCCAGCTGAGAGAGAGACACGTTAGAGAGACCAACAGCACACCAGTCTGAGAACACCAAGTCCTCCAGCTGAGAGAAACACGTTAGAGAGACCAGCAGCACACCAGTCTGAGAACACCAGGTCCTCCAGCTGAGAGAGACACGTTAGAGAGACCAGCAGCACACCAGTCTGAGAACACCAAGTCCTCCAGCTGAGAGAGAGACACGTTAGAGAGACCAACAGCACACCAGTCTGAGAACACCAGGTCCTCCAGCTGAGAGAGAGACACGTTAGAGAGACCAACAGCACACCAGTCTGAGAACACCAGGTCCTCCAGCTGAGAGAGACACGTTAGAGAGACCAGCAGCACACCAGTCTGAGAACACCAAGTCCTCCAGCTGAGAGAGAGACACGTTAGAGAGACCAACAGCACACCAGTCTGAGAACACCAGGTCCTCCAGCTGAGAGAGACACGTTAGAGAGACCAACAGCACACCAGTCTGAGAACACCAGGTCCTCCAGCTGAGAGAGAGACACGTTAGAGAGACCAACAGCACACCAGTCTGAGAACACCAGGTCCTCCAGCTGAGAGAGAGACGTTAGAGAGACCAACAGCACACCAGTCTGAGAACACCAAGTCCTCCAACTGCACACACACATAGCGTTAGCCTCGTAGCATAATAGCCTAAGTCATGCTTCACTTGTGGTCAGCCGAGCCATCTTTGTATGTAGTGTCAAACATGCCTGTGTCAAAGAGATGACTTGGGCAGATAGTGATTTTGGAATGTAACAAGCATTCTGATAGGCTGATGTCATAGAGGCAATAATGCACAGTGAATCAGCAGTGTTAGGAGAGTAGAGTTACTCAGATATCTCCATTTGGCCAAAATATGACAACTATGCTATGAGGCTAACGATATGAGAGACCATACCCCACAACGGTTAAAACTGTTAAACGTACGAAGCACGAAACCTCTCGCATCTATTATACCCAAATGATACTAGATTGATTTCTGTTTACTCATTTTAGAGCCGATCTACTCCTAACTACCCCTAACTACCCATACCTACTACCCCTAACTACCCCTAACTCCCCTAACTAAACCTAAGCTGTGATAACAGCACTGACCTGGTCCAGCCAGGCTACCCCTAACTACCCCTAACTCCCCTAACTACCCCTAACTCCCCTAACTACCCCTAACTACCCCTAACTCCCCTAACTACCCCTAACTACTACTAACTCCCCGAACTACCCCTAACTCCCCTAACTACCCCTAACTACCCCTAACTCCCCTAACTCCCCTAACTACCCCTAACTCCCCTAACTCCCCTAACTCCCCTAACTACCCCTAACTACCCCTAACTCCCCTAACTACCCCTAACTACCCCTAACTCCCCTAACTACCCCTAACTACCCCTAACTCCCCTAACTACCCCTAACTACCCCTAACTCCCCTAACTCCCCCTAACTCCCCTAACTCCCCTAACTCCCCTAACTCCCCTAACTACCCCTAACTCCCCTAACTCCCCCTAATTCCCCTAACTCCCCTAACTACGCCTAACTCCCCTAACTACGCCTAACTACCCTAACTACCCTAACTCCCCTAACTACCCCTAACTCCCCTAACTCCCCCTAACTCCCCTAACTACCCCTAACTCCCCTAACTCCCCCTAATTCCCCTAACTCCCCTAACTACGCCTAACTCCCCTAACTACGCCTAACTACCCTAACTACCCTAACTCCCCCTAACTCCCCTAACTCCCCCTAACTCCCCTAACTCCCCTAACTACCCCTAACTCCCCTAACTCCCCTAACTCCCCCTAACTCCCCCTAACTACGCCTAACTCCCCTAACTACTACTAACTCCCCTAACTCCCCTAACTACTACTAACTCCCCTAACTCCCCTAACTACCCCTAACTCCCCTAACTCCCCTAACTCCCCCTAACTCCCCCTAACTAGCCCTAACTCCCCTAACTACTACTAACTCCCCTAACTCCCCTAACTACCCCTAACTCCCCTAACTCCCCCTAACTACCCCTAACTACCCCTAACTAAACCTAAGCTGTGATAACAGCACTGACCTGCTCTAGCCGGGCTACCCCTAACTCCCCCTAACTCCCCCTAACTCCCCCTAACTCCCCTAACTACCCCTAACTCCCCTAACTACGCCTAACTCCCCTAACTCCCCCTAACTCCCCTAACTCCCCTAACTCCCCCTAACTCCCCTAACTCCCCCTAACTCCCCCAACTCCCCTAACTCCCCCTAACTCCCCTAACTCCCCTAACTCTCCTAACTCCCCTAACTACCCCTAACTCCCCCTAACTCCCCTAACTACCCCTAACTCCCCTAACTCCCCTAACTCCCCTAACTCCCCCTAACTCCCCTAACTACCCCTAACTACCCCTAACCCCCATAACTAAACCTAAGCTGTGATAACAGCACTGACCTGGTCCAGCTTGGCTTTGACGGTCCGTATGTCGACGTCCTTCAGCTCCACGTTGTCCTTCTGCATCTGGACGTCAGACGCCAGGTTGGCCAGCTCACCCTGCAGTCTGGACACCTCCTGTATCAGGGACCAAACACTGTTACTCTGCAGCCTGGACACCTCCTGTATCAGGGACCAAACAGAGTCTTACAACGCTGTCACCTGCTCTTGGTCTGTAACTCTCTCTCTTTCTCTGTCTTTTCTCTCTCTCTCTCTCTCTCTCTCTCTCTCTCTCTCTCTCTCTCTCTCTCTCTCTCTCTGTCTCTCTCTGTCTCTCTCTGTCTCTCTCTCTCTCTCTCTCTCTGTCTCTCTCTCTCTGTCTCTCTGTCTCTCTCTCTCTCTCCCTCCCACCCCCTTCCTCTCTCTATATACAGTATGACATCACAGGGGTCAGTATGACATCACAGGAGGTCGGTATGACATCACAGGGGGTCAGTATGACATCACAGGGGTCGGTATGACATCACAGGGGGTCAGTATGACATCACAGGGGTCGGTATGACATCACAGGGGATCGGTATGACATCACAGGGGGTCAGTATGACATCACAGGGGGTCAGTATGACATCACAGGGGGTCAGTATGACATCACAGGGGTCAGGGGTTACCGCTTGGCAGGCGGGGACGTCCTTCTTGTAGAGCCGGTCCAGGTCTGGCAGGGAGTACTTCAGCCTGGTCTGGACCCCCAGGGCCTGCACCTGCACCTGCTTAAGCTCCGCCTCCTTACGCCTCAGCTTCATCAGACCCTGTCACATGACCAGGGTCATACCTCATAAATCAGCCTGCCTCCTACACCGAAAAACTGCAAAATAGCTTCATACTAGCTTATCCTGATGTGATTTAGAAAAGGTAAGGATACTGGGTGGTAGAACGCACATATCTAGGACAAGTCATGAAAGGAGGGGTCCTGAAATTTGATCGAGTGCAAAGATATTTAAAAACATTTACTCACGGCCGTTCTAGTGTTAATATGTGTGTGTGTGTGTGTGTGTGTGTGTGTGTGTGTGTGTGTGTGTGCGCGTGTGTGTGTAGGTGGTGGTGCAGTGTGTGTGTGTAGGTGGTGGTGCAGCGTGTGTGTGTAGGTGGTGGTGGTGCAGCGTGTGTGTGTAGGTGGTGGTGCAGCGTGTGTGTGTAGGTGGTGGTTGTGCAGCGTGTGTGTGTAGGTGGTGGTGGTGCAGCGTGTGTGTGTAGGTGGTGGTGGTGCAGCGTGTGTGTGTAGGTGGTGCAGCGTGTGTGTGTAGGTGGTGGTGCAGCGTGTGTGTGTGTGTAGGTGGTGGTGGTGCAGCGTGTGTGTGTGTGTAGGTGGTGGTGGTGCAGCGTGTGTGTGTAGGTGGTGGTGGTGCAGCGTGTGTGTGTAGGTGGTGGTGCAGCGTGTGTGTGTAGGTGGTGGTTGTGCAGCGTGTGTGTGTAGGTGGTGGTGGTGCAGCGTGTGTGTGTAGGTGGTGGTGGTGCAGCGTGTGTGTGTAGGTGGTGCAGCATGTGTGTGTGTAGGTGGTGCAGCGTGTGTGTGTGTGTGTAGGTGGTGGTGGTGCAGCGTGTGTGTGTGTGTAGGTGGTGGTGCAGCGTGTGTGTGTGTGTAGGTGGTGGTGGTGCAGCGTGTGTGTGTGTAGGTGGTGGTGCAGCGTGTGTGTGTAGGTGGTGCAGCAGCGTTTGTGTGTGCAGGTGGTGCAGCGTGTGTGTGTAGGTGGTGGTGGTGCAGCGTGTGTGTGTAGGTGGTGGTGCAGCGTGTGTGTGTGTAGGTGGTGGTGGTGCAGCGTGTGTGTGTGTAGGTGGTGGTGGTGCAGCGTGTGTGTGTGTAGGTGGTGGTGCAGCGTGTGTGTGTAGGTGGTGCAGCGTGTGTGTGTGTAGGTGGTGGTGCAGTGTGTGTGTGTAGGTGGTGGTGCAGCGTGTGTGTGTGTGTAGGTGGTGGTGGTGCAGCGTGTGTGTGTGCAGGTGGTGGTGCAGCGTGTGTGTGTGTAGGTGGTGCAGCGTGTGTGTGTGTAGGTGGTGCAGCGTGTGTGTGTGTAGGTGGTGGTGGTGCAGCGTGTGCGTGTGTAGGTGGTGGTGCAGCGTGTGTGTGTAGGTGGTGGTGGTGCAGCGTGTGTGTGTAGGTGGTGGTGCAGCGTGTGTGTGTGTAGGTGGTGGTGGTGCAGCGTGTGTGTGCAGGTGGTGGTGCAGCGTGTGTGTGTGTAGGTGGTGGTGCAGTGTGTGTGTGTGTAGGTGGTGGTGCAGCGTGTGTGTGCAGGTGGTGCAGCGGCGTGCAGCCTCACGTGCAGCTCAGCGGTCAGCGCCTCCTTGCGGTCTCTGAGCCGGGCCATGTCCTTCTCCTCCCAGCGCCGCGCGCTGCTCCTCAGGCTGCTGGACCCCCCGGAGATCACCCCCGACTTAGAGAACATGGTGCCGTCCAGGGACACCGTCTGCAGGGAGGACAGACAGAGATCACCCCCGACTTAAGCCCAATTAATGCTTCTGCGTCGAATTTACGCGCGCCTACGCCGTAGGCTACGCAAGGGCTCTCCCAATTTATAGTTCTACGTTGGTCGCGACGCGTCGCGTCGGTCGGTGTACTCATAGCGGCATAATAGCGATCAAAAAACGTATTTTTGTTATGCTTGTTGTAAAGAAAATGTATATAATGCATTGAAATGACAGTAAACTAAGATAATAAGATGGTTATCATACATTTTCAAATCTTTATTAATAAGTAGGGGTGTAACGGATCGCCCCCCACGGTTCGGCACGCATGTGTACCGCGGATCAATTGCAAAATGTAACCAAGTAATAATATGACTTAATATTAGTTAATATCCCTTGCAAATCACAATGTAGAGTTTCCATGAAAAGATAGACGCGACAGTTGCGTGCTTTGTTTTACTCTAAAGCGCAATGATAGGTTGATAATGGGGGGAAAAATCCAGAACAACAAGGCTGCGTTCGTAAATTCGCTCTGGAATCTGATCAGCATTCATGGAACGCCTCTTGTCCAATCAAATTACTTGGTCCCTTTATGATGTCGGACCCAGTGTGCTCTCCGGCGCTCTCAGAGCAAATTTACGAACGCAGCCCAAGTGTATCATGCTACTAATGTTGGTGACAGAGAAGAACTCGAAATGCCTCCCTCGTCATTTAAATCCCATGTATGGGAGCACTTTGGCTTCTCTGTCAATTACAGTATATCTCAAAAGTGAGTACACCCTTTAGATTTTTGCAAATATTCTGTTATATCCTTTCAGGGAATAACATTATCCTACTGAAACTTTGATATAACTTAAAGTAGTCAGTGTGCTGCTTGAATAACAGTATAGATTTATTGTCCTTTGAAAATTACCCAGTACACAGCTGTTAATGTCTAAACAGCTGGCAACAAAAGTGAGTACACCCCATAGTGAACATGTCCTAATTGTGCCCAATGATGTTGTTTTCCCGCCCTGGTGTCATGTGACTCGTTAGTGTTACAAGGATTCAGGTGTAAATGATAAGCAGGGCTGTTAAATGTGGTGTTTTGGGCACAATTCTCTCTGAATGCTGGACAACATGGCACCTCATGGCAAGGAACTCTCTGAGCGGCTTATTATTGCGCTTCACAAAGATGGCCTTGGCTATAAGAAGATTGCCAACACCCTGAAAATGAGTTGCAGCACATTGGCTAAGATCATACAGCGGTTTTCCAGGACAGGTTCCACTCGGAACAGGCCTCGCCAGGGTCGACCAAAGAAGTTGAGTCCACGTGCTCAGCGTCATATCCAGAGGTTGGTTTCCAAAAATAGACGTGCGAGTGCTTCCAGCATTGCTGCAGAGGTTGCAGAAGTGGGATGTCAGCCTGTCAGTGCCCAGACCATACGCCGCACACTGCATCAAATCGGTTTGTATGGCCGTCGCCCCAGACAGAAGCCTCTTCTGAAACCGATGCATAAGAAAGCCCGCAAACAGTTTGCTGAAGACAATGAATCCAAGAACATGAGTTACTGGAACCATGTCCTGTGGTCTGATGAGACCAAAATAAACCTGTTTGGGTCAGATGGTGTCCGGCGTGTGTGGCGGCACCCTGGTGACGAGTACCAAGACAAATGTGTTTTGCCTACAGTCAAGCATGGTGGTGGCAGCATCATGGTCTGGGGCTGCATGAGTGCTGCCGGCACTGGGGAGCTGCATTTCATTGAGGGACACATGAATTCCGATATATACTGTGACATCCTGCAGCAGAGCATGATCCCCTCTCTTCGGAAACTGGGCCGTAGGGCAGTTTTCCAACATGATAATGACCCTAAACACACCTCCAAGATGACAACGGCCTTGCTGAAGAAGCTGAAGGTTAAGGTGATGGACTGGCCAAGTATGTCTCCAGACCTAAACCCAATTGAGCACATGTGGGGCATCCTCAAGAGGAAGGTGGAGGAGTGCAAGGTGTCCAACATCCGTGGGCTCCGTGATGTCGTCATGGAAGAGTGGAAGAAGATTCCAGAAGCAACCTGTGCAGCTCTGGTGAATTCCATGCCCAGGAGGGTTAAAGCAGTGCTAGATAACAATGGTGGTCACACAAAATATTGACACTTTGGGCACAATTTAGACATGTTCACTATGGGGTGTACTCACTTTTGTTGCCAGCTGTTTAGACATTAACAGCTGTGTACTGAGTAATTTTCAATGGACAATAAATCTATACTGTTATTCAAGCAGCACACTGACTACCGTACTTTAAGTTATATCAAAGTTTCATTAAGATAGTGTTATCCCCTGAAAGGATATGACAGAATATTTGCAAAAATCTAAAGGGTGTACTCACTTTTGAGATATACTGTATAACAATGACGGACAGTGTCATTGGAAGTGTGGTCGATAAAAAAGTTACGGTGTTTAAGCGTTGTGCAACGAGAAAGTCGTACGAGCATGGCCACACATTTGCCGCGACATCACCCTGGTGTGTTGACGGGAGGCACGAAAAAGGCAGCTTGACAACTTCTGATAATGTAGCCAATTTTTTCATACCATGTTTAAAGTAAGGTTTCACTTTATTATTTAGTTAAAAGTGGCATAAAACATGTTTATTTGTCTGCTATAAAGAGCCCGGTGATTCACTGCTGCAACCAGGTGCCTCCTCCCTCTCTCCTACTGCATCATTTAAGTTGAATGTGTGTTTCTGTTTAATATGTAGCCTAATGTTTGAGTGTAGAATATGTTATGTATGTATATATATATATATATATATAAATATATATATATATATATATATATAAATATATATATATATATATATATATATATATATATATATATATATACACACACACACATATATATATATATATACCAGTTTTGACATCTTGAATGTTGTTGGGTTTTACACAGTAAAAGTGGTGTTTTTACAGAATTCGAGGAAAAAGCTTTTTATTTTTATTTTTATGTCTTGTGTTGATCCGAAAAATGATCCGATCCGTGACTCAAAAACCGTGACACGATCCGATCCGTGAGTTAGGTGATCCATTACACCCCTATTAATAAGTAATTACAGAAAAAGTAAATGACATTTCTGTCATGACTTCCGCATTTACGAGAGAGTCGGAATGTGACGCTACCAAGCGGACCAATCACAGTTCTTATAGATAACTTTACATTAAATGTCTATCATAAATATAATTTAAACCCAACGAACAGCCATGGGGCTTCCTCTAACTAATCATTTATTTCTAAATAAACAGGATTGTACATCTCGTAAATGTCATTTTTGGAGAGGTGCGTGTCAACCTACGGCGTAGGCTGCGGGCCTACGCAAGCCTACGCGTAGGCTACGCCGTCGATTTTACGCAGAAGTATAAATTGGGCTTAAGAGAACATGCTTGCCGTCCAGGGACACCGTCTGCAGGGAGGACAGGGGGACATTACTACCCCTCAGCACTGCGTCTCCTGAGACACCTGCTTTTCCCTTTTACTTCCCCTATACTGTGCCTCCTAAGACTCTACTGCCCCCCTTCTACTGTCTCTTCAGTGTCTATAAAAAAAAAAAAAAAAAAAAAAAAAGACTTTTTCACGACAACTGCCAGTGGCCCCTGGCCTGAGCTAGATTACTCTTTCTGCTACGACTGGTGGATTGATGATTCACTTGCTTAGTCAAATGTATCGATTGTAAGTCGCTTTGGAATAAGGCGTCTGCTACATGCCAAACATGTAATGTAAATGTAAAGGGGTGGGACAACATATCGATACAGCGATTATCGTATCGTGGCCTCTTGCGATATGATTATCGTTTCACACAACACATTTTCTGGTCTGACCTTTTCCAAATAAAATCGATTCCACACACACACAGACACACACACACCACACACACAGACACACACACACACACACAAACACACCTTGAGTCTCTGGGGCCCGTCAAAGGCGGTGCTGCGGGCGTCTCTGATGGTGTCACACACACACACACAGACACACACAGACACACCCACACACACAGACACACACACACCCACACACAGACACACACACACACACAGACACACACACACACACACACACACACACACACACACACAGACACACCCACACAGACACACACACCCACACAGACACACACACACAGACACACACACACACAGACACACACACAGACACACACACACACACACAGACACACACACACACACAGACACACACACACCCACACACACAGACACACACACAGACACACACACACACAGACACACACACACACACAGACACACACACACACACAGACACACACACACACACAGACACACACACACACACACAGACACACACACACAGACACACACACACACAGACACACACAGACACACACACACACACACACACAGACACCCACACACACAGACACACACACAGACACACACACACCCACACACACAGACACACACACACACACACACACAGACACACACACAGACACACACACACAGACACACACACACACACACACACAGACACACACACACACACAGACACAGACACACACACACACAGACACACACACACAGACACACACACAGACACACACACACACAGACACACACACACACACACACACACACAGACACCCACACACACAGACACACACACACACACACACACAGACACACACACAGACACACACACACACACAGACACACACACACACACACACACACACCTTGAGTCTCTGCGGGCCGTCGAAGGCAGTGCTGCGGGCCTCTCTGATGGTGTCACACACCAGGGTGTCGCCACAGACGAACTGCACCACCCTCCTGAGGGGGGGGGGCCGTCTGCACCACGTCCACCAGCATCTTGGCCCCCGCCACCTCCCGCAGACGCTCGTTCAGGGGGACCACCTGCACAGGTGAGGGAGTGAAGCTTCGTTTATACACAGGGTTCCTTCCCACGCCTTCTGGAACATCACATTCAAGCACCTTTCAACGACTTTCAAGACCCAATTCCCTCAAATTCAAGGACCCAACACGGCGTAGTGTGAGACGGAACTAGACGTCCAGGTAGTCTCTCTCCTCTCCCTCCTCTCCCTCCTCTCTCCCTCCTCTCCCTCTCCCCCCTCTCTCCCTCTCCCCCCTCTCACGTTCAGGTAGTCACGCTCCTCTACCTCCTCTCTCCCTCCTCTCTCTCTCTCCCTCCTCTACCTCCTCTCTCCCTCCTCTCTACCTCCTCTCTCCCTCCTCTCCCTCCTCTCTCCCCGCCCCCCCCCCCTCCCCTCCTTACCTCCAGGTAGTCTATAGGCAGGAAGGTCTCGGGTGCGGCCCCTCTCCTCTCCCCCCCCCCCCTCCCCTCCTCACCTCCAGGTAGTCACTCTCCCTCCTCTCTCCCTCTCCTCTCTCCCCCCCCCTCTCCCTCTTCCCCCTCTCACGTCCAGGTAGTCTCTCTCCTCTCCCTCCTCTCTCCCTCCTCCCCCCCCTCTCCCCCTCTCCCTCTCACGTTCAGGTAGTCACTCTCCCTCCTCTCTCCCTCTCCCCCCTCCGCCCTCCCCCCCCCCCTCACGTCCAGGTAGTCACTCTCCCTCCCCCCCCCCCCCTCCCCCCTCTCCCCCTCCCCCCCCTCCCCTCCAGGTAGTCTATACTAGGCAGGAAGGTCTCTGGCCTGGCCCTGTCCTCTCCCCCTCCTCTCCCTCCCCCCCTCCTCACCTCCAGGTAGTCTATAGGCAGGAAGGTCTCGGGTTCGGCCCTCTCCTCTTTGGCGTAGGCGATGCACTCCCGCGCCACCTTCTCAGACGACACCACGATGGCGTTCATGTAGCGGCCGAACACCTTGGTCACGGCCAGCTGGTACCTCTTATGGATGGGGCTGCACAGGTCCACCAGGCGCCCCAACTGGGGGGGGGAGACACGCAACAACTTCAACATTAGATTTCTAAACCAGCACCCGTCCCCTGCTTGCCTGCTGTTGATTGTTTGTTCAGGGTTCCTTCCCACACCTTCTGAAACATCACATTCAAGCACCTTTCCAGGACTTTCAAGACTCAATTCCCTCAAATTCAAGGACCCAACACGGCATAGTTTGAGACAGATCTAGATGAGGATTTATATAATAGGAACTATCCGCTCACAGACAACAATTAAAAAGAGAGGCTTGAAAGCCCCGCGGTGGCGCAGCGGTCTAAGCATTAGCCTCTAGTGCAAGCTGCCCACCGGGGACTGGGATCAAATCCCGGTCTCGCCAGATCCGGATATGGCCGGGGCCCACAGGGAGCGGCATATTGAGCGGCCGCTCCCAAGGGGGGTATAGGACTATTTCCGGACAAGGATCCGTCGCGCAACACCGCCCCCGGGGTGCCGGAATAACGGTGTTGGGCTCGAGGAGCCAGACAACTAGTCTGCCTGGCTATCTCCTCTGAGGCTGCCGGCCACGGGGTCGTGCGGCGGATCCTACGCAATAGGCAGGG
>NC_137678.1:47657088-47719588 GCF_963989245.1 Nansenia antarctica
CCCCTCTGCTCTGTCTGCGGCTCGTCAGAAGGTTCCAGATATGTGACACGGTCTGGTCAATAACGCCAACAAACAAACAAACAGTTCTGTTCAGTGTCAACACCACAATAAAACATGCTAGCTAATGTTTGCTAGCTAGCGCGGCTAATCACAAACAACACAAACACTAAAACAATCAAACACCAGAAAACAATTAGCTAAAAACAGGGTATCCGCGGTGTCTTGAAAAGTATTAAAAGTTGATAAATCAATTTTGGGAAAATCAAGACCCTTAGTATTAAAAAGTCTTATCACGATTTTATGAGGTCTTGAATTGTTTTGGTATTTTTCTGAATTAGACTCTGTCCAAAGAGTTTGAGTCCTACAAACTTTTAGTGAACTTATTTGTTTTATTAAAAAACAAAGATGAACCGGAAATTCTGTTGTATGATCGTGGTCTAGTCTATTGCAAACTAAAACTGTTAAGTTAAAGGTGTCACTGATGTAAACGGTTACAGCTCCAAGTGGCGGTGAGGTCTGGAAAAATATTGACACGGTCTTTAAAAAGTCTTAGAAAGGTATTGAAATTAACCTCAAGATTCCTGTATATACCCTGTCCTGTGAATTGAATATGATGTCTGGGAAAACCAATTTTTATAGGCACTTGTTTTGTGCTTTGATTCATTACTGAACAAGTCAATCTTGTAATGTAATGTAAGCACAATACGTTACACCCCACCCATTGCGCCCCCGCCCCCCCAAAAACCCCAGTCTAAAGCCCAGTATGTCTGTTCTCTCTCTCTCTCTCTCTCTCTCTCTCTCTCTCTCTCTCTCTGTCTCTATCTCTCTCTTTCTCTCTCTGTCTCTCTCTCTCTCTCTCTCTCTCTCTTTCTCTCTCTCTCTCTCTCTCTCTCTCTCTCCCTCTCTTTCTCTCTCTCTGTCTCTCTGTCTCTCTCTCCCTCTCTTTCTCTCTCTGTCTCTCTCTCTCCCTCTCTTTCTCTCTCTGTCTCTCTCTGTCTCTCTCTCTCTCTCTTTCTGTCTCTCTCTCTCTGTCTCTCTCTCCCTATCTCTCTCTCTCTCTCTGTCTCTGTCTCTGTCTCTCTCTCTGTCTCTCTCTCTCTGTCTCTCTGTCTGTCTCTCTCTGTCTCTCTCTCTCTCTCTCTCTCTCTCTCTGTCTCTCTGTCTCTCTCTCTGTCTCTCTGTCTCTCTCTGTCTCTCTCTGTCTCTCTCTCTCTCTCTCTCTCTCTCTCTCTCTCTCTCTCTCTCTCTCTCTCTCTCTCTCTCTCTCTCTCTCTCTCTCTCTGTGTCTCTCTGTCTCTCAGGAGGAGGAGAGGTTGCTGGTGGTGGTGGAGGAGAGCCAGTCCAAAGCCCTGGAGCTGAAGAACTGTCTGCTGGGTAAGAAGGTCCAGCTGGCCGACTCCAAGGCTGAGCTGGACCAGAAGACCAAGAGCCTCCAGGGCAGCTCCAGGTAACCAGTCTGTTTTTTATTTTTTTTACATGTGCTTAAGCTACAGATTGTAAGCTTTCAAATGATGTGTCATACATTGAAATCGGAGAAAAATGTAACAGGACAGGCGTATTTGAACGCTGCTAACAGCTAGCGGCTAACAGCTAGCGGCTAACAAAGCACATCGCTACGAAGGTCTAAACTGTATTGTCAATTCATATACTGTATATCGCTATTCCCCCTAACGCTTTTCTGTTTGGAATGTGGATCCCTCTCTCACCCCCCCTCCCCTGCCTCCCTCTCTCACCCCCCCTCCCTGCCTCCTTCTCTCATCCCCCCCCCCTCCCTGCCTCCCTCTCTCACCTCCCCCTCCCTGCCTCCCTCTCTCACCTCCCCCTCCCTGCCTCCCTCTCTCACCCCCCCCTCCCTGCCTCCCTCTCTCACCCCCCCCCTCCCTGCCTCCCTCTCTCACCTCCCCCTCCCTGCCTCCCTCTCTCACCTCCCCCTCCCTGCCTCCCTCTCTCACCCCCCCCTCCCTGCCTCCTTCTCTCATCCCCCCCCTCCCTGCCTCCCTCTCTCACCTCCCCCTCCCTGCCTCCCTCTCTCACCCCCCCTCCCTGCCTCCCTCTCTCACCCCTCCCCTCCCTGCCTCCCTCTCTCACCTCCCCTCCCCTGCCTCCCTCTCTCACCCTCCCTCCCCTGCCTCCCTCTCTCATCCCCCCCCCTCCCTGCCTCCCTCTCTCACCTCCCCCTCCCTGCCTCCCTCTCTCACCCCCCCCCCTCCCTGCCTCCCTCTCTCACCCCCCCTCCCTGCCTCCCTCTCTCATCCCCCCCCCCCTCCCTGCCTCCCTCTCTCATCCCCCCCCCCTCCCTGCCTTCCTCTCTCACCCCCCCCTCCCTGCCTCCCTCTCTCACCCCCCCTCCCCTGCCTCCCTCTCTCACCCCCCCTCCCCTGCCTCCCTCTCTCATCCCCCCCCCCTCCCTGCCTCCCTCTCTCACACCCCCTCCCCTGCCTCCCTCTCTCACCCCCCCTCCCCTGCCTCCCTCTCTCATCCCCCCCCCCACCCTGCCTCCCTCTCTCATCCTCCCTGCCTCCCTCTCTCACCCCCCCTCCCCTGCCTCCCTCTCTCACCCCCCCCCCCTCCCTGCCTCCCTCTCTCATCCCCCCCCCCTCCCTGCCTCCCTCTCTCACCCCCCCCTCCCCTGCCTCCCTCTCTCATCCCCCCCTCCCTGCCTCCCTCTCTCATCCCCCCCCCCTCCCTGCCTCCCTCTCTCACCCCCCCTCCCCTGCCTCCCTCTCTCATCTCCCTGCCTCCCCCTCTCCCCCCCCCCCCCCCCCCAGGGCGCTGGTGAAGCTGCAGAGGGAGGTGATCACCGTGGAGACGGCCTTGGAGCAGAAGCGCCTGGCCAAACACAACCTGCTGCTGGCCTGTAAGATCCAGGGCCTCAACATCACCCTGCTGTCTGGACACCTGGACGACATCAGCCAGGTGCAGGTAAGATCCAGGGCCTGGAGGTCACGCTGCTGGCAGGGAACAGGGACCAGATCTCTGAGATGCAGGTAGGACAGAGAGACCAGATCTCTGAGATGCAGGTAGGACAGAGAGACCAGATCTCTGAGATGCAGGTAGGACAGAGAGACCAGATCTCTGAGATGCAGGTAGGACAGAGAGACCAGATCTCTGAGATGCAGGTAGGACAGAGAGACCAGATCTCTGAGATGCAGGTAGGACAGAGAGACCAGATCTCTGAGATGCAGGTAGGACAGAGAGACCAGATCACTGAGATGCAGGTAGGACAGAGAGATAGAGAGACAGAGAGACAGAGAGACAGAGACGAGACCGGTGGCCCAGCTGTATAAACAGTTAAAAACAAAGTTAAGACTGGTCTTGGGGCGGCTGGGGTTCAGGAGGTAGAGCCACTGTCTAATGATCGCAAGGTTGGCAGATCGGTGGTTCGAGCCCCGGCTGGCCACATGTCGAAGTGTCCTTGGGCAAGACACTGAACCATAAATTGCTCCCAGTGAGCGGGCCGGCCGGCGCCTTGCATGGTAGCTTGCTGCCACTGGTGTGTGAATGTGTGTGAACGGGTGAATGAGAGGCCGTTGTAAAGCGCTTTGGAATAAGGCATAGCTATATAAGTCAGTCCATTAGATGTCTAGGTATTCCATACAGTGGGGGGAATAAGTATTTACCATTTAGCATTAACAACAAGCTGTCACCACCTGACCCCTGACCTCTATGATGCTGTGGTTGTGTCTGCAGCTGGACTCCACCATGGACGTGTACGAGAGAGAGGCACGCATGGTCATCGACTACTCTAGCCTGCCAGAGGAACTGAAGGTAGGGGGAGGTGGAGGTGGTGGGTTACTGTTAACACGCATGGTCATCGACTACTCCGGCCTGCCAGAGGAACTGAAGGTAGGGGGAGGTGAAGGTAGTGGGTTACTGTTAACACGCATGGTCATCGACTACTCTGGCCTGCCAGAGGAACTGAAGGTAGGGGGAGGTGGAGGTGGTGGGTTACTGTTAACACGCATGGTCATCGACTACTCTGGCCTGCCAGAGGAACTGAAGGTAGGGGGAGGTGAAGGTAGTGGGTTACTGTTAACACGCATGGTCATCGACTACTTTGGCCTGCCAGAGGAACTGAAGGTAGGGGGAGGTGGAGGTGGTGGGTTACTGTTAACACGCATGGTCATCGACTACTTTGGCCTGCCAGAGGAACTGAAGGTAGGGGGAGGTGGAGGTGGTGGGTTACTGTTAAGCAGGTAGAGAAGAAGGTAGGGGGAGGTGGCTAAGACACACCTCTTCTCCCTGGCCTTTGACCTGAGGTGAGCCTGCCTCCCGACAACTGCACTTTTCTGCACTTTTATTTCTGCACCTGTTGTTATTCTGTACTTGACTTGTGTCACGTGTGTTCAGGGTCTAGCAGGAGGGGAGGTGGAGGGCCAGCTGGAGAGGCTGGCAGCAGAGGCGTTCTGTGTGTTATAACAGTGTTGTGTAGTGTGTTATAACAGTGTTATAACAGTGTTGTAGTGTGTTATAACAGTGTTGTGTAGTGTGTTATAACAGTGTTGTGTGTGTTATAACAGTGTTGTAGTGTGTTATAACAGTGTTGTGTAGTGTGTTATAACAGTGTTGTGTGTGTTATAGTAGTGTGTTATAACAGTGTTATGTGTTCAGGGTCTAGCAGGAGGGGAGGTGGAGGGCCAGCTGGAGAGGCTGGCAGCAGAGGCGTCCTGTGTGTTATAACAGTGTTGTAGTGTGTTATAACAGTGTAGTAGTGTGTTATAACAGTGTTATGTGTGTTATAACAGTGTTGTGTGTCTTATAACAGTGTTGTGTAGTGAGTTATAACAGTGTTGTGTAGTGTGTTATAACAGTGTTGTAGTGTGTTATAACAGTGTTGTAGTGTGTTATAACAGTGTAGTAGTGTGTTATAACAGTGTTATGTGTGTTATAACAGTGTTGTGTGTGTTATAACAGTGTTGTAGTGTGTTATAACAGTGTAGTAGTGTGTTATAACAGTGTTATGTGTGTTATAACAGTGTTGTGTGTCTTATAACAGTGTTGTGTAGTGAGTTATAACAGTGTTGTGTAGTGAGTTATAACAGTGTTGTAGTGTGTTATAACAGTGTTGTAGTGTGTTATAACAGTGTAGTAGTGTGTTATAACAGTGTTATGTGTGTTATAACAGTGTTGTGTGTGTTATAACAGTGTTGTAGTGTGTTATAACAGTGTAGTAGTGTGTTATAACAGTGTTATGTGTGTTATAACAGTGTTGTGTGTCTTATAACAGTGTTGTGTAGTGAGTTATAACAGTGTTGTGTAGTGTGTTATAACAGTGTTGTGTAGTGTGTTATAACAGTGTTGTAGTGTGTTATAACAGTGTTATAACAGTGTTGTGTAGTGTGTTATAACAGTGTTGTAGTGTGTTATAACAGTGTTGTGTAGTGTGTTATAACAGTGTTCTAACAGTGTTGTGTGTGTTATAACAGTGTTGTGTAGTGTGTTATAACAGTGTTGTAGTGTGTTATAACAGTGTTGTGTAGTGTGTTATAACAGTGTTGTGTAGTGTGTTATAAGTGTTGTGTAGTGTGTTATAACAGTGTGTAGTGTGTTATAACAGTGTTGTAGTGTGTTATAAGTGTTGTGTAGTGTGTTATAACAGTGTTGTAGTGTGTTATAACAGTGTTATAACAGTGTTGTGTGTCATAACAGTGTTGTGTGTCTTATAACAGTGTTGTAGTGTGTTATAACAGTGTTGTAGTGTGTTATAACAGTGTTGTAGTGTGTTATAACAGTGTTGTGTGTCATAACAGTGTTGTGTGTCTTATAACAGTGTTGTAGTGTGTTATAACAGTGTTGTGTAGTGTGTTATAACAGTGTTGTAGTGTGTTATAACAGTGTTGTGTAGTGTGTTATAACAGTGTTGTAGTGTGTTATAACAGTGTTGTGTAGTGTGTTATAACAGTGTTGTAGTGTGTTATAACAGTGTAGTAGTGTGTTATAACAGTGTTGTGTGTGTTATAACAGTGTTATAACAGTGTTGTAGTGTGTTATAACAGTGTAGTAGTGTGTTATAACAGTGGTGTGTGTGTTATAACAGTGTAGTAGTGTGTTATAACAGTGTTATGTGTTCAGGGTCTAGCAGGGGAGGAGGTGGAGGGCCAGTTGGAGAGGCTGGCAGCGGAGGCGTCCTGTGTGTTATAACAGTGTTGTGTAGTGTGTTATAACAGTGTTGTAGTGTGTTATAACATTGTTGTGTAGTGTGTTATAACAGTGTTGTGTAGTGTGTTATAACAGTTTTGTGTAGTGTGTTATAACAGTGTTGTAGTGTGTTATAACAGTGTTGTAGTGTGTTATAACAGTGTTATAACAGTGTAGTAGTGTGTTATAACAGTGTTGTGGGTGTTATAACAGTGTTGTAGTGTGTTATAACAGTGTTGTGTGTGTTATAACAGTGTTATAACAGTGTTGTAGTGTGTTATAACAGTGTTGTAGTGTGTTATAACAGTGTTGTAGTGTGTTATAACAGTGTTATAACAGTGTTGAAGTGTGTTATAACAGTGTTGTGTGTGTTATAACAGTGTTATGTGTTCAGGGTCTAGCAGGGGAGGAGGTGGAGGGCCAGCTGAAGAGTCTGGCAGCGGAGGCGTCCTGTGTGGACCTGGCTCTGCAGCGCTCCACGGTGCCCAACCTCAAAGCCCTGGACAGGATGAGGGAGGTCAGGGACCGCTTCCAGCTGGTGACGGACGGTACGGCTACTCTGGATGAAGCAGAGAGACGCCTGTTCACAAATTAAATGAGCATTTCTCTCCACGAGTATGCATACAGTGGAGAAAATAAGTATTTCACCCCCTGCTGATTTTGTGAGTTTAACCCCTTACAAAGAAATTAACAGTCTATCATTTACCAACTAACGTCTGACTGCTGTGCTTGCCGACAAGGGTTTCTCCACCAAGTACTGAGTCATGTTTTGCTAGGGGGTGAAATACTCATTTTACTCAATAAAACACTTTTTTTTCCCTTCAAAATTCATATTACGTGATTTTCTGGGAATTCTTTTGATATTCTGTCTCACTGTTGAAATGAACCTAACATTAAAATGATAGACTGTTCATTAACTTTGTAAGGGGGTAAACTCACAAAATCAGCAGGGGGTGAAATACTTATTTTCCCCACTGTATGTACTCGAACACTTCCTTCTGCACACGTCAAACCGGTGTGTTTTTTGTAGTGTTAAGCCCTATTTGGAGGACAGGATTAGTATTACCTAGGGACCTCTGGTAATTTCTAATAATTACGGAGACGGTCGTCTGTGGTCTAAATCCCGTGCCATGTCCGTAAAACTTCACAGTTTTGACCATGTCTCCCCTCTGTCCTGTGCTGCAGCGTTCGATGCCAGCACCAAGGCCACCCAGCAGCGCCACCAGGAGTTTGAGGAGGTCAAGGCCCGGCGCTTCCGCCTCTTCAGCCAGTGCTTCGAGCACGTGTCCACGGCCATCGACCAGATCTACAAGCAGCTGTGCAGGAACACCAGCGCCCAGGTGAATGAATGAATGAATGAATGGACTTTATTGTCATTGCTACAGTACAGGTACCCAACAACGAAATGAGACCAGGTACACCTCTCACACTACAAACAGCTGTGTAGAACACCAGCGCCCAGGTGAGACCAGGTACACCACTCACACCTCACACAGCCGGGGCGGCTGTGTCTCAGGAGGTAGAGGCTGTGTCTCAGGAGGTAGAGGCTGTGTCTCAGGAGGTAGAGGCTGTGTCTCAGGAGGTAGAGGCTGTGTCTCAGGAGGTAGAGGCTGTGTCTCAGGAGGTAGAGGCTGTGTCTCAGGAGGTAGAGGCTATGTCTCAGGAGGTAGAGGCTGTGTCTCAGGAGGTAGAGGCTGTGTCTCAGGAGGTAGAGGCTGTGTCTCAGGAGGTAGAGGCTGTGTCTCAGGAGGTAGAGGCTGTGCCTCAGGAGGTAGAGGCTGTGTCTCAGGAGGTAGAGGCTGTGTCTCAGGAGGTAGAGGTTGTGTCTCAGGAGGTAGAGGCTGTGTCTCAGGAGGTAGAGGCTGTGTCTCAGGAGGTAGAGGTGTCTGTGTCTCAGGAGGTAGAGGCTGTGTCGCAGGAGGTAGAGGCTGTGTCTCAGGAGGTAGAGGCTGTGTCTCAGGAGGTAGAGGCTGTGTCTCAGGAGGTAGAGGCTGTGTCTCAGGAGGTAGAGGCTGTGTCTCAGGAGGTAGAGGTGTCTGTGTCTCAGGAGGTAGAGGCTGTGTCTCAGGAGGTAGAGGCTGTGTCTCAGGAGGTAGAGGCTGTGTCTCAGGAGGTAGAGCCGCCGTCTAATGATCGCAAGGTTGGCAGATCGGTGGTTCGAGCCCCGGCTGGCCACATGTCGAAGTGTCCTTGGGCAAGACACTGAACCCTAAATTGCTCCCAGTGAGCGGGGCCGGCGCCTTGCATGGCAGCTTGCCGCCATTGGTGTGTGAATGTATGTGTGAATGGGTGAATGAGAGGCCGTTGTAAAGAGCTTTGGAATAAGGCGCTATATAAATCAGTCTGTATAAGTCAGTCTATATAAGTCAGTCTGTTTACCATTCTTGGTCCTGGTTCTCTCTACTACCCTCAGGCCATCCTGAGTGCTGAGAACCAGGAGGAGCCTTACCTGGACGGCATCAACTACCACTGCGTGGCTCCGGGGAAGAGGTTCATGGCCATGGACAACCTGTCTGGAGGGGAGAAGGCCATCGCTGCCCTGGCTCTGGTCTTCGCCATCCACAGGTTTGTTTGTTTGTTAGTTTGTTTATTAGGATCCCCGTTAGCTAACGCCACGACATTAGCTAGTCTTCCTGGGGTCTGACACAACAATCACATTTGGACAATTGTCAACATTCTATACATACAGACAATTGTCAACATTCTATACATACAGACAATTGTCAACATTCTATACATACAGACATCATAATAACAAAAGAAAGGAATAAAATAACAGGTAACATCAGGAAGGCAGACATTCACAGGTAACATGGGAGGCAGACACAACACCCATATGTATGTGTTGTGTATGTTGATGGCTTGTCTGTCAGGTGTGTCATGTGGAAAAGGACCACAGCGGAAATAAGTCTCTGACTCTGTGTTTTATCGTCATTAGTTATGGGTTAGGGTTAGGGTTACGCTGTGATTTGATGTTTGTGTCTCTTTTTAACTTAAATAAATCTAATCAAATCAAACCCAAGACAAAATTGTCATTGTTGTATATATGTTACAGTACATGTGGGAAAACGGTTTATGCCGGCATTTTCCGGCACATGCTAGCATAAACCGTCGACATGGTACATGCTAGCATGTCCCGGGAAATGCCACCATAAACCGTTTTCCCACATGTACCGTAACATATATATGTGACAAGTTGACAACTGACAATGAAAAGGGCTACCTGTAGGCGAAATCATTTTTCTGTTTTTTACATGTGCTTAAACTACAGACTGTAAGCTTTCAAATGATGCATCATACATTGAAATCGGAAACAAATTGAAGACGACATGAGTATTTGAAAGTTGCTACACCTGAAATCACTAAGCACAGAAAATGCCATTCAAAGATAATGTTTTTTCTCACCTTCACAGCCAGGTAATGGGCGGTAACAATGTCTGGTTAACCCCACCCCCAACCACTCAGCTGTCAATATCTGTCAGTGTTACTCACTGGGTCAGACAGCTATAGCTAACATTATTACCTAGCAAGGTATTACCTAAGCTAATTAGCCAGCTTATCATTATGGAGGCTTTATGGTTGTTGTAACTATTATTCTTTTAATGAAAAGTCTTGAATCAGAATCAGAATTTATTTTACAGTACACAATAATACAAATCTTTGGCTGTGGTTCTTCAACATTAGCTTTGCAGCAAGGTACATAATCACAACAATACCATCACAATAATCACAAGTAAATAAGTAAAGTAAGTAATGGTAAGTAATAAAGTGATAAGTGATGGTAGTCGCACTACAGCAGAATTAAAGTGCAATCAATAGTGTAACATGCTGTGCAAAGTTCAACAAGATGAAAATGAAAGTGTTCAGGTATTTCTCAAGTAGTCAGGTAGTGTGCAATTCCTGTGTCCTAATGTTTTCAACATTAGCATTGCAGCAAGGTACATAATCACAATAATAAGTAAATGAGTAAAGTAAGTAATGATAAGTAATACAGTTTTCTGAGGTGCTGTGGCGTCTGGTGGGCATGTGGTGTCTTTTGCCTCATCTGAACAGAATTCTCTGATCAAAAAGATACTTCTGTCTTCTGAAACAGACAAACATAAACACAGTTAGCTAGCTGTACACGGTATCAACAACACAACTTATAAGAACAGCATAATGCTATGCGATTGTTTTAGAAAGTCTTACGCAATACCACACAACTTACTAGCTAATGCTAGCTAGCTAACACGGCTAGCCCAACCCAAGTAACAAAAGAAAACAGTTAACTAACTGTACACAGTAGCAACAACACAACTTAAGAACAGCATAATGTGCTACTATGCGATTGTTTTAGAAAGTCTTTAAAAGGCAATACGACGACACATAACGTACTAGCTAATGTTCGCTAGCTAACGCGGCTAGCCCAACAAACAAACAAAGGACTGTAGGCTACTTACTTGTGGTATGTTGATCCCGTGAAATCCGTATGTTGTCCTAGTAAAGTTTCATTTATTGGGGACTTTCTTTGTGCCGTCAGTCATTACTGAATAATTGATGAGCTAAGCAGTGTTCATCTATGAACAAACTCAGAACACATTCTCATTGTAAACATTAAAACACGGCTTCCTTTGTCCCTCCCCCTTGAGCTCAACAGCCAATCACACCCAAGTGAAAGCGTATGTTATTTCATGACAAACAAGCCTATTTTGTTGCTAGATTACACTTATTTAATGAACGTAAAACTGTTCGGAAAAATAACGAGTGGGTACTTCACATCTTCAAGTTGAATGTTAGCTGAAAAAACGAAAATCTGAGTTTTAGGTCAGAAATACTTTGAAGACGAATTTGACGTATTTCTGTTTTCCGAGAGGTGTCTGTTTACATCGTCAGTCGACACATATTTTGTCTGTCTGCCTTCAAGTTTGTTGTTGTTGTTGCTAATGACTTCTCTAATGACTTTCCTCTCAGCTTCCGTCCTGCTCCTTTCTTTGTTCTGGACGAGGTTGATGCTTCTCTGGACAACACCAACATCGGCAAGGCAAGACATGTTGATTATAACTAGGGTTAAGGCTTAGTGTTAGGGGTTAGGGGTTAGGGTTAAGGCTTAGTGTTAGGGGTTAGGGTTAGGGTTAAGGCTTAGTGTTAGGGGTTAGGGTTAAGGCTTAGTGTTAGGGGTTAGGGGTTAGGGGTTAAGGCTTAGTGTTAGGGGTTAGGGGTTAGTGTTAGGGGTTAGGGTTAGGGTTAAGGCTTAGTGTTATGGGTTAGGGGTTAAGGCTTAGTGTTAGTGGTTAGTGGTTAGGGTTAAAGCTTAGTGTTAGGGGTTAGTGTTAGGGGTTAGGGTTAGGGTTAAGGCTTAGTGTTAGGGGTTAGGGTTAAAGCTTAGTGTTAGGGGTTAGGGGTTAGGGTTAGGGGCTAGGGTTAAGGCTTAGTGTTAGGGTTAGGGTTAGGGGTTAGGGTTAAGGCTTAGTGTTAGGGGTTAGGGTTAAGGCTTAGTGTTAGTGGTTAGGGTTAGGGGTTAGGGTTAAGGCTTAGTGTTAGGGTTAGAGTTAAGGCTTAGTGTTAGGGGTTAGGGTTTAGGGTTAAGGCTTAGTGTTAGGGTTAGGGTTAAGGCTTAGTGTTAGGGTTATGGTTAAGGCTTAGTGTTAGGGGTTAGGGTTAAGGCTTAGTGTTAGGGGTTAGGGTTAAGGCTTCGTGTTAGGGGTTAGGGTTAGGGTTTAGGGTTAAGGGTTAGGGTTTAGGGTTAGGGGTTAGGGGTTAGAGGTTAGGGTTAAGGCTTAGTGTTAGAGGTTAGGGGTTAGGGTTAGGGTTAGGGATGCACCGAAATGAAAGTTCTTGGCCGAAGCCCAAAACATAAATTAAGGAAACACTTGGCTGAATACCGACTACTGAATGCGTATCGGCAGTTTTTAATTTCTTTAGGCAATTTTTTTTAATGCTTGTATGAGGTTGTTCGATCATGTCCATGCTGTTAAAAAAAATAATCATTGGGTCATCTGGCATTCAGTGTTTTATTCGCATAATCTATAATGTCATGCGTGGAACAGTGGTGATTGATTCATGATGATGAGGAGGATGGTAGTGTAGTGATGATGAGGAGGGTAGTGTAGTGATGATGAGGAGGGTAGTGTAGTGATGATGAGGAGGGTAGTGTAGTGATGATGAGGATGGTAGTACAGTGTTCATAACGTCCCTGGGGCTTCCCCCGTCTCTGCAGGTGATGTCCTTCTTCAGGGATCTGTCCAGGGAGAACCTCCAGATCATCGTCATCTCCCTGAAGAAGGAGTTCTACTCCAGGTCCGACGCTCTGCTGGGGGTTTACTCTGAGGTACCGGTCCACTACGCCCATCCAGTGGGTCACTCTCTCTATAAGCCTTCTCTTTACACTTCCTTATGTTGGTGGCTCTTGTGGTGCTGGGAGTTTAGACAGCTGTTTGTTTCCAAAGTGAAGAGATCATAAAGTGTATGATGATAACTTCATCTGTTAATCTACCTATCCCTTCAATAAGTCATGGATGTTGTTGTTGTTTGTCACATGTCTGTCTGTATTTTGTCATAATTATACTCTTTATTATTTTGACACTCTGTTGTTATGATTGTGATATTATGTTGGGACGCTGTCTAAAACAAGATGACACATCTCAAGGGGTTTATCCTAATAAAGACATTTAAATGTAAATGTTTTATCTCTATTCTCCCTCTCTTTCTCGCTCAGTTTAAGGACTGCATGTCCAGCCGCATGCTGACCTTTGACCTGACTCCCTACCCTCTGAATGAAGACAACGAACAGGAGGGAGAGAAGGCCATGTGAGAGAGGGAGGAAGAGAAAGAGAGAAGAGGGAGGAAGAGAAGGAGAGGAGTTAGAGTTCTTTAGAGTTCATTCTGTTTCTCTTCTGGGGGACAGTTCTGTTGGTTAGTATATCAACCGTAATATATACGTTTACTATATATGTTTACTGTTGGTTTGTTAGTTTCATGTCTCTCAGCTCAACTGTCTGAGCTGAGAGAAATGCATAAGTCACTTGACACAACCTCGGGTTTTGTTGCCAAAATGTGTGTGTGTGTGTGTGTCACCTTCACCTTTGTAGGTGGGTTGGATTTAACATTTTGCGGCTTTCACTGTTAGTACTGTTGGTACTGTTAGTATTCAACATAAATGATTTCTTTCAACTATTGTGTGTGTGTGTGTGTGTGTGTACCCACCCACTCTACACATAATTGGCCTTTTTAACACAGCACCAACAGGCCAACACCTGACCATTACCCAAACACCTGATATTAACCAGCTACGCCACCAAAAAGCTGGCAGTTTCCTTGGGCATGTGGTATTTAAACTTGAGGGGTGAGTTTCCCATCTACAAACATAACTCGTGTTCCTAATGTTATGTAATGTCAGAGTCCCAAGCCACTAAGACAGTGAACATGCTTGTAGCAGTCGTTGTTTAACATAAATAAATTAAAGAATATGACGTGTTTTTATTAAAAAAAAATCAAAATCAAATTTTATTTGTATAGCGCATTTCTTACAAGATGCAACTCAATGCGCTTCACACAATGAACATTTTCAGTCAATCAATCAATCAATGCTGACAGAGCCGCGAGCAGGCAAAAATAAAAACCTGTACACTATGTAGCCAGGAAAATTCCCTTGCAGCCCTCTACACATAGAGCGACTACTAGCCAGTTTGCCTACCAGTACCCAGCGGTGGGCCCCCAAACCCCCCCCCGGGGAGCCCCCGCCGCCCCACGCACCCAGCCCGCCCCACCACCAGCACACCCGGCCCAGCCAAGCAAGCACAGACCAAAGAGGCCCCGCACAAGGACGGCCAAGCAGGTGCCCCGACGGCGGAACAGACCAGGCACACGGGGCAGCCGGGGGGCCCCAAGGGGAGGCCAAGGACCACCGGCACAAATTCATTATATGAATACTAATAACTAATTGCGGTCTTGTGGAATCCGAGTTGAGTTGTTGATGTTCCATGTTCATATCCGCTGTGGCCTGGGGAGGTCAGTGGGTCATTATACAACGGATAGATCCCGTCCAGTGTCTCTATTGGTCAGTTTGAGCCAGTGTCTCTATTGGTCAGTTTGGTCCATTGTCTCTATTGGTCAGTTTGGCCCATTGTCTCTATTGGTCAGTTTGCGATATACGCACGGCTAAATGGAATGTTGACACATCTTTTCATATTACTCTGCGTTTGTTTATATTACCGTTATTTCGAAGTTACATTCTTACCGTTGCTTAGCAACCGATAAACAACTGTTCAGCGGAAGAATAGACTTACAATAAAACACAGTTCCATTAAAATACATTAATTAAAATGTTGTCTTGTCTTTCTTTTGTGAAATATCGATAGATAAATACCTTCTTTTATCTATTTTGTGGTTTCTTTTTATTTTACTACTTGATCTTTTGTAAAGCGTCTTTGAGTGTCTATTGGCTGCCCTTCCAATGGTCTAAACATGACCATGTGCCCCATAGTTGAAAACATCGCGCTAACGTGATCTACTGGGGTTTTCTCGCACAACCATCTCTAGTATTACAGAGAATGGTCAGAAAAAGACAAAAATATCCAGTGACGGCAGTTCTCTGGGTGAAAATGGTGGTGGTGGTGTAATGGTGTGGGGGATATTTTCTTGGCACAAATCTGCAGCAATTGTGTGATGCTAGAATGTCAATATGGACCAAAATCTCAGAGGAATGTTTCCAGCACCTTGTTGAATCTATGCCACGAAGAATGAAGGCAAACGAGGGGGGTCCAACCCGGTAATAGCAAGGTGTACCGGTGCAAGTGGCTGGTGAGTGTATGTTAGTGCAAATAACTAATTTGACTACTATTGATTTGATAATGATGTATCATTTATATAAATGTTGAGCCCTGGTATAAGTGTTCTCCAGTGACTTTTGTCCGCTATAAGGTGGTGGTAAGTTCAGGTTTGTGGTGTCGCAGCAAAAAAAGTGCCAGATTTTCCAGCGCGCCATGCACGCATTTCATTACCCGTCTGGGCTAAGCCCCGGATCTCCTACAATCCTAAATCCGAATTTTTTTAAATAGTAGATTCAATTTCCTGCATTCTGGTGCGTTTTACACCCAAAATAATCTCCCTCTTTCTTTGTTTTTCCTTGGAGCTGGCATGGTCTGCAATTACTGACTACTATTATGTTTTGGTTTAACTCAAAGAGGCCTGACACTGACACGTGGCACTTTTTAGGTACTTTATTAAATATGAAGATTCAAAAAGAATCAAAGAGTGAATTAGAAAAGAATGAGGTAACTTTGAGTCAACAAATTGAATAAAAAGTTATGAGGAAACATAAAATATGTACCTAGGCTACTCAGAGCCTATTACAATCAAACTTAGCCCTCTTCAGTGCATTGCAGAACATACAACTATAACAAACAAACAAAATCAAAGAGTGAATTAGAGCTGTCTCCACTGCCCCTGCCTGCTGCCCCTGCCTCTGACTCACTCTCACTCTCAACCACCTATATCAGGAGAAATGGGGATGCATTGAGCACTTGTTCATATTGTTTTTCTCTAATAGAACATTTGACATAGAAATACAATCATCAATACAAAAAATACAATCACAAGCATTTTAGAAATAGAAAAATAAATGGAACAGGTGTTTTCTTCTTATTTTTTAACCCTAGCTCAAGCAATCAGATGCAAAATTGATTCTTTGGGTGGGTGCAATGGCCAAATTAAATAGTGCAAATGCTCAGGGCAATGAACACGGGCAGGAGATGCAATAATGACAGGACAGGTAAGCACTGTGAGGTGTTTGTCGCCATTCTGTGCTTTTGATGACATTTCGCCTGTGTCTGTTCTGCATTTAAACATGTCTAACCGCACTAGTAATGCCTAACAAAACTGCTAGTGCCATATAGCTGATCTAGCTCGTATTTGGTTGCTAGTAGGCTATGCTAATTCTATTGCTAATACAGAGAATGTCTCATAAGGTGCTAACATTCTTATCAGAAAAGCTGGCTGTGTTTGACCTTGGGAGAATGCAATGTTGCTGTTTGGCCACTCACGGGAAAACTTGGATGACTTTGACTTACTTTTCTCTTCTTAGAAAAAAAAAATCCTTATATCCATCTTGGTGGATGATCTAAATATCGTCTTGCCTCAGTCTGAATGTTTTGAATCTGCGTGCGTGTCTGATGCTGCGTGCCGTTAAAAACAGAAGTAAAACGCGGAGTGGATTTCTGGATATGGGCAATCCCCTACTCATAAAGTGGAACGGATTTGATTGTGAAGCAATGAAAATAACGCTGACCAGTCATGCAACATATTTTTGATGGCAAATGTGGGGGGGTCCAAACGACCTTGTTTCAAAGGTGGGGGGGACACGTCCCCCCCAAGTGGTGACGCCCATGTCTACACACCAACATTTAAGACCGCATATATGGCCACATACACATCGACACAGTTTTCACAGCGCCTTTATTGAAGACATCACAGATGACGGTGGGCTTATTGTATTTTTTTTATTTTTTTTTATACTTTATTGCAGGACTTTACATTACATTTCACAAGTTCATTTCACACACTTTACAAGTTTTCTTCACTTGTTTAAGTTCATCCTGCATCATTTTTATTTTTTATTTTTTATTTTTTATAAAGAGAACAAGAAATAAAGAAAATAAAGAATAGAGACTAAAGAGAAAATATAGAAAAAGAAGAGAGAAATTATAGGGATAGACATAGAAAAGTAAGAGACAAAGGGAGGGGGTGGGAGGGGTGGGATCAGGGAGGGGGGGGGGGGGGGGGGCTTCCTTCCTACTCATTCATTCGGTCCATTTACTCCAGTTCATAGTGAATTGCTCTTCACGGCCTCCCACTTTGCAAGTAATTCTTTCCATTTCTTTTATCTCTTCAACAGTTTTTTTCCAATTATTAACAGATGGTGGGTTTAAGTCCAACCATTTACGTGTGATTTGCTTTAAAGCCGCGATACGTAGTATATTATTATAGTATATTTATCTCCCTCTCTGTATATATCTAATGGAATAAGACCGAGTATAATATTGAATATTGGATGTATAGGATTTTGTAAGGTAAATGTATTTTTTATTTTTACTTGAACTGCCTCCCAAAACCTTTTCAATTCAGGGCATGTATAGAAAATGTGTGTGTGATTGGCTTCTCGTTCCGTACATTTCCTCCAGCATTCTGCATTGCCTGTTGGCCTATATTTTGACAACATTTTCGGTGTTAGGAAGATCTTCATATTTATTTTCCAAGCAAATTCTTTCCAGAATTTTGATTGTGTTGTCTTAAATATTCTTTTGCATGCTTCTTTCCAATCGTCATCCGTAATTGTTATTGCTAATTCGTTTTCCCATTTTTCTTTAGTGTTATCTTCTTGTATCTTGATTTCTTGCATGATTTTGTAAATTTTTGAGATTTTTGTCTTTTCACTGTTTCTATTTTTGATCAGATATTCCATTAGTATATGTGATCTTTGTTCCTGTCTCCTCTGCTGTGTTATAAGGTAGCTTCTAATTTGTAAGTACTTAAAAAAATGGCTATTACTTATATTAAATGTATTAACTAAGGTTTCAAATGAGTCTATCATGTCATTTGTAACCATCTGTGAGTACACCTGTAGTCCCTTCCTAGTCCATTCTTCTAATATTTTGTCTGTTTTATTAGGTAAAAAGTCTGGGTCACTGGCTATCTCTCTCAAATAAATACATTTGTCATCACATTTATACATTTTACGAATAGTTTTCCAATTTTTGAGGGTATTTTCTATGCATCTGTTATTTCCACTATATTTTTGAATATCCTTTAGACTCAGAAAAGGTAATGTTCCTATTGATATTGATATTGCTTGTTTTTCTATGTCTTTCCATTTGGTTTGAACCAAGTTATTCATCCATTTCATTATTGTATCTATTTGAGTTGCATGGAAATAGGACTTTAGATCAGGGAAATTAAACCCTCCTTTTTCTCTGGTTTGAGTTAGTATACTAAGTTTTTTCCGTTTACTTTTGTAGTTCCAAATGAAATTTGAGAGCATTGTATTCCATTTTTTGAAGCTACGCTGTGGAATGGGAACTGGTAATGTTTGAAATAAAAACAGAAACTGTGGGAGGATCATCATTTTGACGCTTTCTACTCTACTCATTAAGGATTCAGGTGTTATCTTCCATCTATTAAGATCTTCTCGTATTTTATTTTCAAGGGCTTGATAATTGTCGGTGTATAATGTTGTTATATCTCCAGTAAGGTAGATTCCTAAATATTTGATTTTCTTTGCATCCCATTTCAACTTGTATTTTTCCTTAATTTCCGAATCTATCTGTTCTCCAATTGTTAATACTTTACACTTACTTTCATTTAGTTTATAACCAGAGTGTTTATTGTATTTTGCCCCAAATTCCTGACTTGTGAATCAGTACAGCCTCCATACCACGACCTGACCAGCAGATGTCATTATGGAGCTGCTGTATCGAATGCATCGATTGATCGACACTTTTTCCGACACAATTGTGTTGAATGTGTCAATGCGTCGAAAGCTTCGTTTCCCCCACCACTACTTGATGCTGTTCCCCCAGCGTACCACCGCGTACAGCTGACTGGTAGAACATGCTCAGCATGAGTCCTGCATATGCCTGCAACCTTCCTGGTACAGAGTTTCCTCAGCTCTCTCTTCACCTGAGCCACACTGATGAAGACACTGGAGCGGGGGACGGTTGGGAGGTCGTTGGCTGTGGCAGGGGGGGGCAGAAGGATGGGGGTGCTGAAGAGTTGTGAAGTGAGGAAATGGTGGGGCTGGAGGAGGAGGGGAATGGAGGGAAGGTGTGAATGGAGTCAGTGGGGCTGGAGAGGGAGAGGGTACTGGATTGGACAAATGTGGTAGGTGAGAGGTCCAGAATGGGTCCAGACAGGGCAGGGGGAGGGGGCTGGTCCAGTAGCCGAGCAGGGCTGGAGGAGCTGGGGGGAGGAGAAGGAGAAGGATGATGGAGTGGAGAGTAGTTGGTGGAGCTGGGGGGGAACAAGAAGCTTTAGAGTCAAAACAGAAGTTTGGATTGTTTCAGTGAATGTGAAAACCCTTCATAAAACAAGGTCCCATACATCCTCCTTCGCCTGAACGAGGCCACACTTTTAGGCCTTTGTCACTAGAGGAAGTGACGCGCTGCGCCTTCCTGTTTGCATCTTGTCTGCTGGTCGGAGGAGGAGGAGGAGGCTGACTGGAAAATGGCTGACGGTGTGGATCACATCGACATCTACGCCGATGTAGAAGAGGAGTTTAACCAGGTACGCACACTGATAGCGTCGCCTATCCCGCCCTTATAAATGTCATATTTGTGTTTAGTTGCTTTCCATCAACATTTTAAATGCATATTGCAGAGCAACATTTTGCCATCTCTGCCGCCTCTGCCTTGTGTTCGGGGACGCAGCCTTTTCACTGCGGGGAATTTACAATGGCGCAAAGGCGGGTTAGGTCGATATTTGGAGCAACATCAGCCAATGTTTGTTTGTGTACGTGTTGTTCCATACGAGAGATGGTTCTTTATCAGGACTATGAGAACATGGTGACTTGTGGAATTAGGGAAAGTGCTTTTCCCTGCACGCCAATGTTTAGTTAGCTGCCATGGGCCCTGCCATGGGCCCTGTCCTTAATGTTGAGGACGTGGTACCTGTTCCCACATTTCTCTACCAGCTGCTGGAGGTCCTGACTCCCTGCTTGGACAAACTCCTCTATGCTCTGCTCTTTCAGACCGCCAGCATGGGTGAATAGAATGACAGTGTGTCCCCAACAACCCTCCCCAAACATGTCCTCCATTCTCTCCAGCGCCCCTCTCTCCTCCCCCTTAGAGGGCTCCACTGGTAGGACCAGGAGGAAGGCGTGGGGTCCCGGGGCAGGCAGACGGAGACAGAGCCGATTGAGGTCTCTCCTCTCTCTACAACAAGACACAGAAACCATTTCACTGTTAGAATGTTTAGAACACTACGGAACTGTTGGGAGCATGGCGCGTTCTGGCCTGCAGGTGGAGCCAGACTGTGTTTGTTCCCTTGAGACGTGGACAGACGGTCGGCTGAAAAGCTACAGCAGAGACACCGCAAGGCCAAGACGTGTGGGATCAGTGATCCCGGATCACTGCACATAACTGACTATTATTATTATTATTATTATTATTGGTCCGTGTCGGGGACTAGTGAATAAGCGGCAGTGCCCAGACCCAAACCTCCGTGTCGACCTCCCACTGTGCCTGAATCTGCTACAGGAACACTAGGAATTAGTTTTGTGTTCTGAGAGGAAAGAAACATAGAATTTGAAGCCTCTTGACATCATGGAGGTTTCTCCATCACACTCACCAGTCGTCTGGGCTGAGACCTTCAGTCTCTCTGCTTCAGTCTTCAGATCACATATCTGCTGTGCTGAAATTACAGAGGAAAACTGGGACATGAATTCTGTTGACAGTGGAATGGAATGGAATGGAATGGAATGGAATGGACTTTATTTGTCATTGCTACAGTACAGGTACCAAACAACGAAATTTAGGAGGGGTGACTCCCCTGGTGTTAGGAAAAAAAAAAAAAAAAAAAAAAAAGTGGGCAGGAAAGCAACAACACTCATATCCACAAACATGGTACTGTTATATGAGTATTGTACAATACAGTCAATATATCATTATGTTTATTTCAAATCTCACCAAGTTGCTTATTTTCATCCAGTATGTTGTCTTTCTCCTCTAGTTGGGTCTTATTTTCCTCTAGCATTTTGTCTTTCTCCTTCAGTTGTTGGTCTTTTTCCTCCATGTTCCTACTGACTCCCGGTGGTCTGTACATCTCCTCTACTTGTTGGTACAACTTCATGTCTGAAGTTGCAACCAACCCATGCCAGTGAGCCCACATGTAGCCCACGTGGGAACCACATGGGCTGGCCCACTTCCAACCCATGACAGTTAGCCCACATGTAGACCATGTGGGAACCACATGGGCTTGCCCACTTCCAACCCATGACAGTTAGCCCACATGTAGACCACGTGGGAACCACATGGGCTTGCCCACTTCCATCCCATGCCCAGTTAGCCCATATGCAGACCATGTGGGACCCTCATAATTTGCCCAGTTCCAGCCCATGCCCACTTGGTACCCAAGTAGCCCGCATTGAACCCATATGGGTCCCACGTGGGCGTGCTGGCTGGGATAGAGCTTTAGGCTCAAACCCATCTGATCCATATTCTAGAGGTGTTGCCGGGTAGAGTGGGTACCAGAGATGAATTGAAATTAAAATATGTGAACAAAATATTTCTTTACAGTCCAGTTTATACAAATATAATAGGCATGTGTAAAATGAAATGTAATTGCACCAATCGGCATTTCAAAAGATTACAAGCAATACAAAGATCATTTACTTTTTCAAAAGTGTGGCTAAAAAGGAGAAGCTAGATAGAAATAGGCAAGGCAAGGCAAGTGTATTTGTATAGCGCATTTCATACAACAGGGCCAATTCAAAGTGCTTTACATACATTATTAAAAATACAGCAAGAGGAGGATAGTAAGAAAATAAAAATAACAAATGAAGATCATTGATCGGCAACGACACTATATAATTGTTTGCCTGACTTGCCATCGGATTTGGGCTCCTAATAGCTAAAAAGCAATACTGTTTTCTTATTTTATCGTATTAAAGTAGCAAAGATCACACATTTGCATTGACCGCCAGTCAAACTGCGAACTCGTCTACCACCCAGGAAGACATGGCGGGAGTACCAGGACGCGTTGCTCTGATTAATCTGTTATAAGGAAAATAAAAGCGAAAGTAGCCGCTCCTTAATGACAGTGAACTGACGGTGAGCGGACATCAAGGTGTCGACCACTCTGTGTGTGGTGAGATGGATCCATCTGAGGTGAGAATGTCGTTTGTAAAATAAATACAAATACCGCTACTTGTTGTCAGTGGCAGAAATCACCTGTTTATTTAAAGAAAGCAGAGATGTTTTGTTTGAAAGTAGCCGACTGAGCAACACGGAAGTCCAAGCGGGATATGTTTAGAAATGGATCATTCTTTCAATAAGTTTAATATGAGACAAGCACATCTGTTTTGACCTGTATTTTATGTTTGTGAAGGTGCACGTCTGTGAATAGAATCATTTGGTCAGCAATAGAAAAAGAAAAGCATCCGTAAATAGTTAGATGTTAATAATGGTTCGATATTCATTAATGTAAGTGATTAACTGGGGAAGTTTCATAGTGATAGCTATTAGTTAATTTCAGTGGCGGGCGGTGCATTTCACACCTAGGCCTTCAGTGATGTCCTACCTGAATTATTCCACCTCTTAATACCATCATTATGACGCCATGGCTCTAGAAACTATACATTTAGACAGAAACGCAGTATAACCGGGCGTTGCCATTGTTATTATAGCGGCACCTTGTCTGGGTGTATTCAATTCATTGCATGAAAACGAAAGCGTCAGTTATTTCCCGAACGTTGCGGTCTGTCGATCTCGATAGGAGAACCGTTTCGAGGTTCCATTTAAGGATGGTTATCTTCCTCGTGTTCATACGGTCACGGGGGTGTGTCGTTTTCCATGGTAGCAGCCCGGGAAGT
Organism: Nansenia antarctica; assembly: GCF_963989245.1. Classification (NCBI taxonomy): domain Eukaryota; kingdom Metazoa; phylum Chordata; class Actinopteri; order Argentiniformes; family Microstomatidae; genus Nansenia; species Nansenia antarctica. Next base: position 47,679,785 of record NC_137678.1, read on the forward strand.
GGTTAGAAGATCGCATTGAACCCCCACTTACTCACACAACTGAGCCAGGCAACACAACACACATATCTCTATGGACCCCAGGGTCGCTCCGTATGTCTACATCTCTTGCAGAAAACATTAAATGCTTTGTACTCACCAAAACAACTGATTATTTGAACACAAAATCCATCCTCCTTTCTTTCCTCAAGAAGACTTCAATGACTCTGTTGTACAGTTGATCAGTTCCACCAATAAGTCATTTTACATGGATATCGTCGCTAACGTCGGGGTTCGGCTTGTAGAACAACACCTTCCATCTACACAAATTAGCGAGATCAAGTTTCAGTGTGTTAGCTCCGCCTCCCAATAGTTTGTATCCAATCAAAAGACGTGAAGGGGCTGATCAGGTGCTCCGCCATCCAGAAGGCCCCTTCGTCGGATTTGCTTGGATTTGCTGCCAACTCGAGATCTGACCACGGCACGCCACAGCTCTTTTCTCGCTCACTTTAAATTACAATCTGTACTCGCGCCACTGTTGAATCTGCAGGCGGGCAGATTTCTTGGTACCCTGGCAACACATTATGGCTGAATTTGATTGGATAAAAGCTAAAGGCCAGCCCTCCAAATGTCTGGAAGCAGCGCAACCAAGAGGAAAGCTATGAAATGAAGAGAATAGACTATGGGAATAATTTAATACATATTTGTAGAAAAAAATATAAAAATTAAATGTATATTCTGATGATGTTTAGGCCAGCAGAGAAGGCCTTGCTGGCCCTGACGGCACACCACTGGTTAATTTCTTTACCCTATTCACCTGCCTTAATTTCTTTACCCTATTCACCGGCCTCTGGCAAAAAAAACGGGATTTTTGGGAGGGACCTGGAGGCTAGATTTTTCATAAAAGGTCCCTAGAAGTCAAATAAATCATCAAAACATGTTAGCCAGAGAGTGGTCACGGAATTTTGGTTTTGGACCCTACTACTAAGTGCGGTTAGACGCATACAGTCTGTGCCTTGTTGTGACCCCGAAATCCCATTAAACTTTCTGGACACGTTTTTGTATCCCCGATAACGAATAGCATGTTGATGATAACGTAGGCTGGAGTAAAATCACAAATACATTTTAGGCTGTCTTGAGGAAAATGTTTATTGTTGTTTTGATACTTTCTGTTAGTCAGGGTATATACAGGAATCTTGAGGTTAATTTCAATACCTTCCTAAGACTTTTTAAAGACCTAGAAATTCACGAACTTTTACTAAAAGTTTTTAGGACTCAAACTATAATTCAGAAAATTACCTACAAAATTCAAGACCTCATAAAATCCTGATAAGACTTTTTAATACTTATTAAGGGTCTTGATTTTCCCAAAATGTATTTATCAACTTTTAATACTTTTCAAGACACCGCGGATACCCTGACATTGAGAGGTGTGGTGTCTCGCGCATCAACGTCGCGATTGAGGTGACGTCGTGTCGACCACATGTCCAACGAACTTCAGTCGACGAGGCCTCAGAGTCATTTTGATTAAAAGAAAACTCCTTTTCCAAACAGTGCCAGCAGTCTTGGAGTCAGGTAATCACCTAAAGTAGACAACTATTTATCCATTTTTAGTACTAGACTCTGAAATGGACGATGCCTCGTCGTGATTGAGAAGCATTTTTTCCAAACAGTGGCTTCCACCATTGATTGCCAATTAGCAAGACGGCTTGGTGTCAGGTGATTCACGTTGTACTTTTATGATAAATTACTGTTCATCACTCGATATACATTTAACCAAAGTAGTTTGCGTTATATCAACCGAAAAAAGTATAATCCTGGATCGAAATATTAGGCTAAAAGAGCAAGCTAGCTAGGCTCTATCATTGAGTTATCCTCAGCTGTGAAGTTAGCTAGCTATCAAGCATGTGGAACAACATTGATGTTTTGAGCAAGTTATCAACTGTGGGCTAATAACCGTAGCTAGCTACAGGCTTTGAGTCTAGGACAAAATAGAAATCTTGGTTCCCAGACTAGTACAGGTATGGCAAGGTTGGACAGCACTGGCGTCCTATGGCGATCTGGAGACTGGAGTCGCCAACGTTGAGGCCTTTACTTGAGATCACGTTTTGTAACGGAATAGTCAATGGTGAAGGTAAAGAACAATGTGTTATGATTCCAACATGATGTTTTGTTGTTGTTGTTGTTGTTGTTGTTGTTCAGCAGGATGGCTGATACTGATGTGATGAAGTTGATCCGGGCTGTCCTCCAGTCGGATAAAGATGGGGTGTCCATCGCACGCCTGCAGACGGACTACAGGTCTCTGACGGGAGAGTTCATCCCCCTCAAACGGCTGGGCTACCCCTCCACGGAGGCCTATCTCAGGAGCATCCCCACGGTGGTGCGGGTGGAGATTCGCAATGGAAGGGTGGGTACAGTAGCTAGCCACGACCACTTCATCTGTACATTACATTTATATTGACCTTTGGATGTTGTGTACAACATATAGGCTACTACACGTATAAATATATAATCCTATTCACAGATAGTTCAGAAGTTCCATAGCCGCTGCTCATAAATTTGCTACTCAGTCACTTAACGCAGAATTGTATTATTATTGGTAACTTGATTAAATCTTTGGCCTCTGTAAAATCATCGCATGCAATACTGACATGCAATAATAGTTTTACGGTGTGGGTTTTTTTCTTCATGCCTTTTGTGATCTTCATACTACCGTAACTTGTTCTAGCTCATGTGTTTTGCGGGTGTCCTGGAAGAGACTTCACACATTGCTCAACTGGTAGCCCGACAGAGGACCTCCAAGAGGCCCGGCCGGTCACAGATTGTGAACTGCCCGATCAGGGTTAAACCCTCCTCATTCCTGTTTAACGGTAGGTAAAAAAATAAATAAAAATGGACTGACATATATAGCGTCTTATTCCAAAGCGCTTTACAATGGCCTCTCATTCACACACCAATGGCGGCAAGCTACCATGTAAGGCGCCGGCCCGCTCATTGGGAGCAATTTGGGGTTCAATGTCTTGCTCAAGGACACTTCGACATGTGGCCAGCTGGGGCTCAAACCGCCGATCTGCCAACCTTGTGATCATTAGACGGCAGCTCTACCTCCTGCGCCACAGCCTCCCCTATTCTTGTCACCGCCGTCCAATGAGAGATGGAGAAATGCCTCATTTGAGGACAATAGTTATGTTTCTGGCAGACATTTTGCTACTGCTGAACTATGGACATGGATGGTTGGAACAGAACTTAGTAACTGGGCTCTTGCAGGTCAGACAGTGAACTAGAAAACGAGACGGGCTGGCCTAGTTCAGCCAGTATTCCTCTGAGAACATCGGCTTTCTACAGGAAGCTAAGAATACAACTCCTTAAAAAGCCCTCTCTCCCTCTCGCTCGCTTGCTCTCTGTACAATATTTTGGTGTGTGAACAAAACCTGACGGGGGGAGGGGGGGGGGTAGTATGAAGCTTCTCAAACCCTGAAGGCTGTTGTCTCTCCTCCTTCCCACTTGTCTTCCAGAAAAGCCCCGGACATCGTCGTTGCGTCAACCAACGCACTGTGGGCTGTCTGGCAGGCTCATGACCCAGACATCTATGGGGAGACGGCCGCACATGAATAGAGGCTACGGAGGTCTTGGGTTCAACCCTGATGCCCAGCACAGAGGACCCATCATTCAGATGAAGAAACCACCTGTGCAGTGTGAGAGGTGAGGGGACTCAAGGACACACACAGACACACACACACACACACAGGCTCCCAGATTCTGGATTCAGTATTCACATTTTATTAGGATGTGAGGCTTTTGTCACTAAAATTGGAAGCAGCAAAGATGTGTCTGTGTGTGTGAGAGCCGAGAGGAGAGCAGCGGAGAGAGGAGAAAAAGGTTAATATTCCCCACTTTCTCTCAGTCATCGTTGCTTAAGTAACCTGCCCACCCTATTCCGTTCAGACATGGTACTCCGGACTGATGTGAGCATTAAGTACATACTGTGACATCATGAGTGACCAGGCTGCTTTATTTCAAACAAGCTTTATTTCAAACAGTTTCAAGTTTATTGTGACATAAACCTGGCACATTACACAAGTGTAAGAGGGTAACATTCTTAGGCTTCGGTTCATGACTTGTGATTGCAGCACAAGACAATAAGGCAATAGGCATAATTCAAGATAAGAAGAAAAATGACAATAGTACAGAACATAATTGACAAATAACATTATTTACAATAAGTGACTGTGAGCTTAATCTTAGGTATGCATGGGATGTGCTTGTGGAGGATAGTCAATAGCAGTGCTCGATCGCCTTGGTGCAGTTGCCATTTGGAGCTCCAATTAACCCCAATAAACACTTTTAGCACCTTCTGATGACCGCTTGTAGATGCACTGTCTGAAGTTTTTGCTGAAAAATGAAGTCACAAGTCTGTAAACAGATATTCTGCTCCACCAAAAGAGTCTCCTACGTAAAAATTCTAATTTCTACTGGGTTTTTTGCATTAAAATAGCTATAGAGGCATGCAGATAGGCAACATTGCATAACTATTGATAGGAGTGTTGACATTTTTTCTTTCCAGAAATAATTTATTCGAGGTCTCTTTGGAAAGTCCTAATTCACTGCTTAATTGTCATACACAGAAAAACTGGGTGGTAATTTAAGGGTTAATGAACATGTTATTGGGGACAATTTCATCATACATACACAATATTATCGCCGTATTGCAAACATATAAATGTGAATTTTAGTCAGTGTGTATGGATGCAAACGCACACACTCACACACACACATTTGTTTTTGTAATCTTCTGTGTCAGAAATAGGTTTCAAATTAGATACCTACTGTAGTTCACAAAACATTTAGTCTATTTGATGATACAAAGCAAGTTGCTCATGTTGATGGTGGCACACTTCATATTGATGGTGACACAATCTCTCTGTCTTTAGTCCAGACAAGAGGTTGCCGCTACCTTCCGGGCCATCAGGTGACCATCAGGATAAACCTGCTGGTGAGTGCGACCCCATTGTCCACGCACCCCTTTATATAGGCCTGTCCCAACACTTTTTAGATTAATCATTTCTTTCTCCCCACTTTAAGTCAATCACTAATGTAGACTACCCACAGTTATGGGTGAGGTAATCACTAATCTAGTCTCTTCCCACACAACGTGGAGTAAACTATTACTAGACTAGTAAAGCGTTTTTGCTGCTGTTTTCCAGCTCCCTCCCCAAGGCCAAAGAACATCTACGACTACGACCAAGAATTGGTTCAGAGTCGCCTCATAGAGGTCCTGACCAAGTATTCTTGTGGTCTCTGGCAGTCCAAACTGCCCACTGTGTACCGGGAAATGTTCTGCCAGGAACTACACGGCCAGGCCATCATAGACATGGAGAACTGGACGCACATTTGCTCAGTGAGTATGACTGCAACAATTACAATATTGATTACTTCCTTACTCCTCTTCATCCCCTTTGGGACATAAGGCTTCAATGAGCTCTCTCCGTTGCATTCGGTCCTTGGCAGCATCCTGCTCCTTTCCCTATGACAGGTTAATCTGTTCCAGCTCTTGTGTTTGCACAGTTGTGTCACAGTTCTGCGCCAGGTGAACTGAGACTGCCAAAGGCCCCTGGCCTGAGCTAGATTACTCTTCCATCAACTGGTGGATTGATGATTCACTTGCTTAGTCAAATGTATTGATTGTAAGTCGCTTTTGGAATAAGGCGTCTGCTAAATGCCTAAAATGTAGGTGGTTTTGGGCCTCCCAGGTTCAGTGTTGCTTAGAGGAGTGAAAGTTATGTTTCAAACACACTTTCTTGCAGGCCAAAGTGCATTTGGTGGACACTAGTATCGCTTTGTAGTATTGAAACATTTCTCTGCCGACCTCTACCTCAGCAGTGCGTGTGCTTTTCATTTCAGCGCCCATGTTAACGGGTTAGAGCAGCCATACAGCGCGCAAGGTGCACGTCTCACGCTGGCTGCCGCGACACGCCATCTAGAGATTTTGATTCTCACCATTATTTTCTGCATGCAATGCATGCAAAGGCAAACCTCAATCGACAAAGATAGGGCTGGTAGTAGCAGCTCTGCTGTTAAAGCTGCACTGCCAGTACGGAAGCCGCAAGCATGAGAGCCGCAGCAGTTCCGCCATGCACACACGCTGCTGAAGTAGAGGTCGGAGGTGCGGTTCGAGCTGTGATGCCAAGTATGAGTATTTGAGGCTGGTAAATACCCAGATACCAGTTAGAACTCCATTGTTCACCCAGATATAGAAATGTCATTACAGTAAATCATAAATCATAAATCACAGTTAGGTTGTGTTAATGAGATCTTGTGTCTCTGCTGTAGACAATCACTAACTAAGGTGACACTTTGGCCCACGTTTCCTCTCCTTACCTCTATGCTTAAAGTAAGTACAGTACAGTACAGTAGATCATATAAAGGACCCAGCAGTTAAATCAAAACTAGTTTTGAATAGAACAGTCTGTGTTAAGACACACTCCACCTGTGAAGAAGTTGCCAAATTCATGTGAAGTTTTCAGATCATGATTTGAGTTGTATGAGAAATGTGCAGTTGGTGTGAGTTATGAGTAGAATGACACCGCTTCCCCTAACTTATAACTGATGCTGTGACTGTATGTAAGTGGAGGAGGTGTTGGAGATGTCTGTATTTTTCTATCTTTTAACTGTGCTGGAAATGCTTGGATGTGTGCCACTGTCTGTTGTGTGTGCTCTTTTGTTTTAACATGTAACCTGATTTCTTTTCAGCCCCCCCTCCCCCTAAGAGGCTTTTGTCTTTTGCCAGGCCGCCAATGTAAATGCCTACAATGCCTGCCTGGTTAAATAAAAAATTAAATTAAATTGTGTTCCAGATTGAATGGGTCAGCAGCACTAAACGAGACGACCGACTGGTTTTCCCCCTTCTGTCCAAAGCCCCCAGCATCACCCCTCCAGCGAAATCAGCCACTGTCGGCACAACGTCACAAACCCCTCCTACCACCCCCTCCCAGACGGCTGCAACAGTCCCACCGGACATTTGCCTCAAACTCAAAGAGCTCCTGTCCAAGAACATCCATGGCCTGTGGGCCCACGCCCTCCCCAAGCTCTTCCAGGAAACCTTCAAGACTCCTTTCCCCGAACTAGACAACCTGTCGCTGCTGCTGGACGCGTGCACCGTGGAGTACCCCTTTCTTGACAACAAGAAGAAGGCCATTCTCTACGCCCTCCCCACGGAGGACAAGAGCAGAGCCCAGCAGGTCCCCCGTGCCACCAACCCCCCGTCGGCCAGCCCCCTGGTGCCCCCGCTGGTTAAGCCCAAGGAGCAGTACTCCTCTGTGCTGGTGGTGGAAGCCAGCACCAAAGATGTCATCATCAGGTAGATGCCAAAGTTCATATTGTGAGGAGGAGCGAAAAATTAAATATGGATCAGGCAAATACATTCAGGTGAACTGAGACTGGTGATGTGTATAAAGTATTTATGACTCTGAAGGTCAGAGTCATTGAGCTTCTCACAGTGGTAGCCAAACATTCTGAAGAGATGGTTCACTTTTTTTTGTACATTTGCCTTTCTATAATATATCTGTTGCCGTCGATCTAGATGGTTTTTGAGTGCATGTTTCCGTGAAGTTATTCTTCCTGCGCGGCAAAACGTCATTCGGGGGTTTTGTAAATGTGACCCCAAAGAGAAGAGTTCCTTCAAAACTGCGCCAACCTTGTGTATGTACCATGATCCTCAGGTACATAGGCAAGGAATATTCTGACGCCCAGGAGGCGATGGAAGACACCATGCAGATACTCTACAGCCGACTCGGCGCACAGAAGCCCTTACTCAACCCTGCCGTGGGGGAACTGGTTGCCGTGAGGTTCGAAGGTGGAGAGGAGGTCATCCGAGCCCAAGTCGGTGAGGTCACGAGTGACGGTCAGGTCAAGGTAAAGTCTTTCATACCCTATTTATGCCAACATCAGTTGGGTGAACATAAGAACCCCAGTCATATTATTATAATGATAATATCATCATCAGTCATATTATACACACAGTTTAGTTTTTTTTTCGGGCTTGATTTGGACGTCTGTTGTGGGGTCCTCTGTGGCTCGGTTGGTAGAGAATGGTGCTAACAACACATAGGTTTGGGGTTTGATTCCCGCTGGGACAATATAAACAGGAAAATGAAATGTATGCACTCGCTGCAATATAAGTTGCTTTGGATAAAAGCGTCAGCTAAATGGCATGTAGTAATAATAATAATATCATATTAAATGCATTGTAAGAAAAGATCCGTCCCTTTAGTGTTGAGACAGCGTGGTTGTCCATAGACCACTGGTTTGTTTAGCTGCGTTGACAGTTTAAACAGGTATAGACAGTTTACTCATTCTCCTGGGTGCTTTTCAAGCACCCGAGTCTTGAGTGAGGATTTGACCCATAGCAAGCCTCCAGGAAATCAAATGAAAATATTTTAATTGTCATCAGTGTTGTATGATTTCGTAAGCATTGCTTATCATGTATGTATGTATACGTATGTACTTGAGATAAACGTTGCAAAACATTTAAATAAAGGTCCACTGCAAATCCAAGCCCCCATTTCTGACCAGGCGTAATCTTGCCCCTGCAGGTGTACTATGTGGACCATGGATTCTCAGAAGTCGTTAGCAAAAGCAGGCTCCTCCACCTGCACAAGGACTTCTTCCAGTTGCCATTCCAAGCTGCCAACTGCAGCCTAGCAGGTAACTTACAAACCTCAGTTTCTGACGCGTGGACCTTCGGAGCGTATCGATGAAGCAATCATCCTCTTCTATTGCTCTGTTCTCCTGAGTGATGTCTGTCTGTGGTGTTCTCTCTGCAGGCCTGGAGAGCTTTATGACAGAGCCTGCTGTGCTGGCGGCTCTGGAGTCCCTGGCGGTTGGTAAGATCCTCCTGCTGGAGACTCTGGGGAAGGACGGGGCACTGGTGGTGCTGTACAACACGTTGCACGATGTTGATGTCAATGTCAACGCTGCCTGTCTCCTCGCCCTCCAGGATCAGTCCATGGCAAGCCCTCTGCAGGTTGGTAGCATGTCATCATCCGGGGACTTGCTTTCTACAGCAGGTTAGGTCGTAAACCAAGGAGCTTCAGTTAATAAGTAAAAACTTAAGTGCCGGGGGGGGGGGCGCAGACAACTTTCCGAATAATTTCAATAATTTCCAAAAATGTATTTGAATAAATAACAATAATTTCCAACCCTAGGTTGGACTTCCTTCGCTCCTAGAATCTCAGTCGAGAGATTTGAAATTCTGGTTTTCAAGATCTCAAGCTAATGCAAATATTTTTTACAAGCCTACAGCATTTTCATTCATCGGTTTACTTTCATAAACGCCAATGGAATAACCAAGGGTACCTGCTGAGCATTGTGATGTTACATTAACATTTTTAAGCAAAAAATAGGGACTACAATACATCTTTAAGAATCGATGGTAATACATTTACACATTCAAAAATGGTTTCACAAATTACTGATTGTGGTGAATCGTGTAATGTGGAGCTTTTGTGTTTTCTCTTGTAGGTCAACAGCATGTACATGAAAGTGTGTGTGACCAACATATGCACTGATCAGACCATCTTCTGCCAGCTGCCCTCACGAGGGCAGGTGAAGCTGAATGACATTTTGAAGAAGATTGAAGCCTTCTTCATATCCCAGGTAGATGAAGACTGGTACACTAGCATACCATTTGTGTTTTATTGTAAGTAGCTTATATTGAAGTTGGACCGTTGCTGTGGGACAGGTCACGTCAGAGTCGTTGGTGTCGAAGCCGTTTTGTGGAATGTGCTGCCTCGCCCGCCACAATGGGAAATGGTCCAGAGTGGAGGTACTGTAAGAGTCCCTTTTTCAGAATTAAAATGTATTGAATTATTCAGCAAGATTGGACATTTTTCAATGATTTCTATGATAATATTAACACTGTTCTCTTGCCCAGATATGTTCATGGAGGTATGTAGTGTCTCCACCGAATGCCACGCATGCTCAAAAACTATGTTGTGTCCCATTCTCCTGTGTCAGATCACCTACCTCCACTGTGGTGGCAGAGTTCTGGATATTCGGTTCGTTGACCTGGGAACCCCTGCCTCTGTGGAGGTCATCGAGCTTAGGGAGATCCCCACACCTTTCTTACATGAGCTCATGGTCATCCCACACCAGGTGAGACAGCCACACACCAGACGCCGAAGCGACACCCACAGACTTCAACTCTTGTTTTGAAATGCTAATTCTTTTTTCCCCAAGAAATGTGGTTACCTTCTCAGTTGGGCATCGTAGAAGTGTGCTCTTGTGTCTATAATGTGTGTCTAAGCGTGTTTGAGTGTCTAGAAAAGCTATAAGTCTAATGCAGTGGTTCCCAGACCAGTGTTAATATTATTATTATTATTATTATTATAGGCGATCAAGTGCTGTCTGGAGGGTATGTCAGTGGGGAGAGCCTGGCCTCCTAAAGCTCTCCTCTGGCTGAGAGCTGCTGTCCACAACTCCACGGACTGTAGCATAAAGGTAATTCACACAGTTGTATCTTTACATACAGGGTTCCCACGGGTCCTTGAAATCCTTGAATGTTTGTGAATTTGAGGAAAAAAATCACGGTCTTAAAAGTTTTTGAGAATAGACATGGGTCATTGAAAGTGCTTGAATTCCCCTCTCTCTCTCTCTCTAAAAAAAATAATATATATATATATATATTCAAAAATGTTTTACTTAGCTTAGTCTCTGTATTGCTTAACTTTACACATATTTCACATATTGTTTTGCTATGCTGTGGTAGAGAAGGCAAGAGACCATCTAGTGTTCACACATTCAATCTCTTTTTAATTGTTGTCTGTGAGCGCATAATTCCTATTACTCATCTAGATCTGTCTCAAACTATGCCGTGTTGGGTCCTTGAATTTGAGGGAATTGAGTCTTGAAAGTCCTTGAAAGGTGCTTGAATTTGATGTTTCAGAAGGTGTGGGAACCCTGACATATTACACATACATATATATATATATATATATATATATATACACACACACTTAATAGTGTAACAAGTGTGGAGAATGATAGCCAAACACATGTATTATCTTTCTATATCTATCTATTTTTGGACAAACACAGATATTGTTGAAAAGTGTATGTACTCAGATGCACAGTTCGTTTAAGATGAAGTTCTTGCTCTGCTAGGAAGAAAGTTACAGTGGTGTTACTGGTGTAACTAATTTCAATCCTTATAGTGGAGCTATATCCTATATCTATACTTTTTATGACGGGCTAATTTTGGATCAGATTTTTGTTTTTTCAACCCTTCTTCTCCCTTCTTTCTGCACTTCAGATCTCCAAGCTGGATGAAGCCAAGCTGGTTCACATCTACATGTTCACCTCTAATGGCACTCCATTAGAGGTGAAGACCAGCATCAACCACCAGATGGCGCACTCTGATCTGTGGAAGTGGCCCAGCCAGAGGAACCCTAACCCTCTGAGCTCTGGTGGCGGTGACTGTGACCTCACCAAGATGGTGATGGTGGAGCTGTCCCTGACCAGCCCTGTGCCGCACCCAACCCCAGCCCAGGGATCAGAGGGGTTGACGGTGGACGAAGTCGCCCCCAGGGGGGTCACTTCGGCCAGGGGACAGTCGCTGCGGCTGCCCCCTCTCCTGGAGCTTCCTCCGACGGACCAGAACCTGGATATCTATGTGTCTGTGGCCTGTCACCCGGGCCACTTTGTGTTTCTGGCCTGGCAGGATCTGCATAAGCTGGAGGTTCTGTTGGGAGAGATGATCCTCTACTACAACAAGACAGAGGAGGGGACCAGAGTAGAGGATGTGAGGAAAGGAGAGATCTACGCCGCCAAAATGGAGAAAGAGTGAGTACATCAGGGGAGGCTGATGGAGGTAGAAATCAGAGGCCAGACTCATTGTAGGCTAATGCATGGAATAAGAAAAACAACAACAACAACAACAACAAAGAAAGCCGTATGGTTTGTTTATAGATTACATCAATTGTGTTTTGGGGATTTTCCTTAATACGCTAAAACGCAGAATAAACTCAGGAAACATCATAGCTCTTTCGCATTCCTTTTTAACGACGATGCCGTTGGCGATCAAAGAGTGTTACTCCGTCATTACTAAATGTATAGTTTAATTCGCCTTGAAACGTTAACATAGTGGTGCTGGCGAGTTTACAGCATGGCACAGTGCCACTCTCGCCTGCTTCGGTCCTCCACACAGCCTGACCTGGAGGCCATGACCACATCTGCAGTTGGGCATGCGGTTCAACTCCCAGAGGCATTTGACGTCTTCGATTTTTGACCCTTCAAAAATATCAGCTGGTTTTAGAAACTGTTGCCTTGCACTATATGTTTAGTCTCTGACAAACAGGTCCAGGGGGGTATTCCATCAACGTCGCTAAAGGAAGGAGGCTTATTTTGATGCATCTCATGAAAAAATAAGCCTGGATTATCCTTTAGCAACGTTGATGGAATACCCCCCTGGTTTATGTTATACCTTCTGATAAGTTATGGGCAACAAAACAATGACGTTTATTTTGGGAGATTTTCTGACGCTCTCCCTTCCCCCTCCTTTCCCAGCTGGCACCGGGTGGTGGTGAAGGGGCTGCTGCCTAACGGCCTGGTGTCTGTGTACAAGCTGGATTACGGAAAACATGAGCTAGTCAGGTGCACCCAGCTGCAGCCTCTGATTGAGGAGTTTAGACAGCTACCCTTCCAAGGCATCACTGCACAGTTGGCTGGTGAGTGGACGCTGAGATATGATGGCCCTGATTCATCACATCATCATCATCATCATCATCATCATCATCATCATCATCAAAGAAATGAGCTGAGCGTATGATTGATCACATTGACTGTTTTACGTAATTATGGCAGATAAGTCACATTGCTTAACTTAACACATATTTCACAATATATTGTTTTGCTGTGCTGTGGTAGAGAAGGCAACAGACCATCTAGTGTTCACACATTCAAGCCTCTCTTTTTAATTGTTGTCCGTATAGTTCCTATTATATAAATTCTCATCTAGATCTGTCTCAAACTATGCCGTGTTGGGGGTCCTTGAATTTGAGGTAATTGAGTCTTGAAAGTCCTTGAAAAGTGCTTGAATTTGATGTTTCAGAAGGTGTGGGAAGTCCCTGCTGAGAGTAAATTGATGAATTGATTGCCGGTTGATAAATAAGACCGGTCTTTGGCATTCCCCTGTTTTCCCCTCCTTTATCTGCACTGAGCTTACTAGACCCCCCCCCATCCCCCACAGCAATGTGCTTTCATCAGCCAGGTCTATCAGATCAGTGTGTGGATCAGCCAGGTCTGTCAGATCAGTGTGTGGATCAGCCAGGTCAGCCAGGTCTATCAGATCAGTGTGTGGATCAGCCAGGTCAGCCAGGTCTATCAGCCAGGTCTATCAGATCAGTGTGTGGATCAGCCAGGTCAGCCAGGTCTATCAGCCAGGTCTGTCAGATCAGTGTGTGGATCAGCCAGGTCAGCCAGGTCTATCAGCCAGGTCTATCAGATCAGTGTGTGGATCAGCCAGGTCAGCCAGGTCTATCAGCCAGGTCTGTCAGATCAGTGTGTGGATCAGCCAGGTCAGCCAGGTCTATCAGCCAGGTCTGTCAGATCAGTGTGTGGATGAGGAGACAGGAAGCACTTTTAGACTCGTGGGATGCAACAACACCAGTGTTGAGGCAGTGGTCTGGACACCTCAATCTAATTTCAGGAAATGTAACAGTGTCAGATGATCAGATCAGGCTCATCTGATTGGCCTCTTCCTCCCCAGGTGTCGAGCAGAGGCAGTGGTCGGAGGCGGCCTCCATCGTGTTCAGGAGCCACGTGGAGAAGAAGGGCCTGGTGGCTCAGATGGAGTCGGTCCAGGACGCAGCCCTGCCCTGGGACAGGAAGGTGTCCATCTTTGTGGTGGACACGGCAACAGACACGGACGTCTGGCTGCACCACATCATGGCTGAGTTCCCCCAGGAGCTCAGTACCGCTGCCTAGGACTCTCTGGTCTGTGTGTGTGTGTGTTTTAAAAATAATAATAATCTTATTCCAGAGCTGGGTGTATTGTTCTGTTTTCAATCCCTATTTTCAGTTATTTAGCACCAGCTTTTGTTCTTCGCACATTAAGCCATTTATCTCTTTGTTAATTTAATTTGTGGCTGTGTTATTGTTTTAGTGTGTTACTTTATTTGTTTCCTTTTTTCTGATCCTTTAGATCTTTAAATGCTTGAGCTTTTGCTGTGCACTTGTTTTTCTTTTTGCATGATCTCCCACTACTTAAAAAATAAAATGCCGAAATTGAGTGAATGTGGAGTTATACAAAGTTTTGTGCTTGGAAGGCATTATCATATTTTCTCATTCTAAATGATTGTTATGAGTAGGATAACAAATACATTCCATGCTTTGCTTGTTCATTTTATTAATGTTCCCTGCTTTCGAAATGTCTTCCATAATTATATTTATTTTCGTAAGATAATAGAGTAGCCTAAAAGAGTATTACTTATTTAGTATTAGCGTTGGGAGAATTTATTGGGCGACGGATCCGAGTGTTATTTGGAAGAGAGAAATATACAGCACAGTTAGCATTTGTTTAGAAAAGTTCTATACAAATGAAGGTATTATTGTTATTTATTGTTCTATGCGCGCTTGCCTCGGACCGAAGCAATGACATCACTGGAGTGGCAGGCCAGCGAGGGGGTGTACCGAAAGTTGACTTAGCCTTTGAGGGAGTGTTACACACAGTACGCCAACCACGGAAAGAGAAGTTGAAAGGAAAGTTGAGTATTTAATTTCAGCCCGAGTTGTCAACATTATAGGATATCCGCGCGTGCCATGAATGTTTTTGTTTGTTAGTTGCGAGCGTTATTTTCCCTTGGATGAAGCGACCCCATAGTGTGACTCGACCGGTCCGAGAAGGAACCATCTGGTCAAAGTATTCGTCTGTCACAACGCGAACCCGTTTGCTATAAATAGATTTGGGGTAAGCAGTGGAAGAGGTACGTGGATATTGAGATCTCCTCTTGCAATAGCGGACTTCATCTTGACGACGTGAGTCTGTGCGGTCTTAACACACACATACATACATGATAACATTTGAAAGATTTGGTCATCTAAGACCCTGACCCTTACCGATGCTTTCAATGTGTCACCCAAACTACTGAAACTTCTAAAACATTGATTGTTTTGCCAATAGCAATTCATGCTTTTAATGATTAAAAGCACAATTACTGGTATATGTTTATGCATTTGGTCTGTCAAGTACCGTATTTTCCGCACTATAAGGCGCACTTAAAAGCCTTTAATTTTCAAAAAAACCGACAGTGCGCCTTATAACCCGGAGCGCCTTATATATGGATCAATTTGTGAATTGGTTGATCCATACTGGTTGTACACGGCGCTCAAGGCGCTCTGTCAAAATGTTTCAGTACGACTGGTAAACTACAAAGCCGCACCGCTTGCAGCATTACGGTATTCAGTAAACACCGGTGTTGTGCTTACTCACAGTCCCACACCACTTGTGTGTATAAAGACCCCAAGTAAAGAAGACTAAACAGAGTTTCCGAGGGAACAAAGCGAGATGGCCACAGTTAGACACAGTTAGAGGACAAACTCCAACAGTGGGTTGTTGAACAGAGAGCCGCAAGTAGAAGCGTCTCTACAGTCACTATTCGAATGAAGGCAACAGCGCGAGCACGGGACATGAACATCGATGAATTTCGAGGCGGTCCTTGTTGGTGCTTTCAACTTGAAGTTTTAAAGTACCCACTCGATATAATAAACAATAGTTTAACGATCACTAAACACTTGTGTATTGGATTCATTATTCTCGTTTGCCGGAGGCTACCGGTAAGGGAGGGTTGATTTGTAAACATACTTTCGTTTTAGCTCGTGTTCAAAAGCAAGAACTGTGTGTTCATCTAGTTATGTGTAGTTATGTGTTTTTAGCATGTCGATGTTCTCCCAGCATGTTGTCATGTTATTAAAATACAGTTTAGACCTTCGTAGCGATGTGTTTTGTTAGCAGCGTTCGTAGCTGTGGCTGCATTCAGAGTCACAAAACTGAAAAATGACGTTGCACATTTCACCAGGAGCTGTCACATATTGGTTGTTGGTTATAATTGTATAGCCTATTGGTTGTTTTCTGGTGTTGTTTTATTGTTTTGCTCTGTTTGTAGTCTACTTGATGTATTTTTATCAGCTGTTAAATCACCACAGCGGTTAATCCACTAATAGAGATAATACCAGATTGAAAATGCTTGTAGCTAACTACTCTATATCTCGTGGTCGCAGCTATTGCGAATTGCTATTCACGCGAGTCAGCTGTGAATCACCGCAGGTCCTTGACGCTTGTTGCAAAAATGGATGACGAACGGCTGATACTTGAGGTGGAAAAATATATATTTTTGACAGTGGAGCAGGTAGAACGTTGACGGTGACAACGCTCAGGTGGAGCATGGACAACGGGAAGTTGACACAACACCGATGGAGAGGTGACGCGACGCAGTAGGTGGAGCTTGGGCGTAACGCAACCCCAGTCAAACGTTTGACTGCAGTATTTTCTATTCTATGCGCTTTATAATCCGGTGCGCCTTATAATCCGGTGCGCCTTATAATCCGGTGCGCCCTGTATATGAAAACAGTTCTAAAATAGGCCATTCATTGAAGGTGCGCCTTATAATCCGGTGCGCCTTATAGTGCGGAAAATACGGTACTTGGCTGCTGCCACTCCACAGCAAAGTGCCCATTGTTTTAGACCCCTGGCCTAATGTCACAGTAACTTTGCAGTTCAATACTAATAACGTTGTTGCTCCAATAGAATAGCCTACATCTACCTCTTAGGAGAACAACTGTTCTATTGAACTGTCTGCTTAACTTCAACTTCAGTGCAGACAGCCCCCCCCCCCACACACACACACACACACACCATACCCCAGTCCTCACATAACGCCTGCCTTTAGTTTTGCCTTTAGTTGATTGATTAACGTGTTGAAACGTTAGTTAAAAATGCATGACTCTTAAACAGATTCGTGTTTGAAATCAATCAGCAACACACGTATGTATAGGGTCAAACTATAGAATACTGATAGGCCTATGCCTTACGATTTGTTGCATGAGAGTAGTAATAAAGTCCACTTTATTTTTTTGAAAAACTTTTCATACATCATGTTCCTTTCAAAGTGCTAATAATACTAATAGTAGTAGGCCTACAGTAGTTGTAGGGGACGGGTAAACCCACGGAGCTATGATGACTGAAGGCAGGGTCCACATTACATCCACCGTGTTGCATTGGTATAGCCTGATAAAGCCTATAGCCTATAAATAACGCCTCCCTCTCTTAGTGCCCTGGGAGTGACAGGGGAGCTGTTTCTATCAGCTGTCCCCCCATTGGGGTTTAGAAGGCAGGGAAGGCTTTGCAGTTTGACCCACAGACCTTCAACTCCTCTCTCTCCACCGTGATGCAAGCGGGTCGGTGGGGGTCTGGTCGGGCGGGGGGGGTGGGGGGGTGGATGGACATCTATCACCTCAAGGCAGTGATTTGGCCGACTTTTGGTGTTAGGTCACCGTGCAAGGGTTGGGCCTACTCCAAGGCCTGTGTTAACGCCAGGTACAAATATTCCCCAAATACCCCCCAAGCAACACCTATTAGTGTGAATCTGGCTCAAGGGTCCACTTTTAATGTGTTAAACAAATGCTCATCTCCCAATGCTACTCTCGCCAGGTGAAGTCGTTTAGTTTGCAGGTGATTAGTGAACAGTGATACTCAGTTCTAATGTGTCCTCCTGGGTTTGGGTCAGGTCATGCTGTTCTAACCTAGATTATTACAGGGGGGGGGGGGGGGGGGTCCGGAGCTGTGTTGATCAACTGTGTCTCCTTGCTTTTTTTTTTTTTGTGATCAACTTTTTTTATTTTTAAACAACTCGACAACAAGACAGTTACATTATAGACAATAACGACACATACAACACGGCACAGTACAATAAAACAAGAACCGAAAATAAACCACAACAAAATTAAAATGACGACCTCCCATCCCCCCCACCCGGGATCCAGGCTTTTGAGGCTCAACGAAATTGAGTTCCACATCTCCAGTATTGGCTGTTTTGCCCCGTGCATCCGGGCTGTTGATAGCTCTAAGTAGACTATGTCTAAGTAAGTTAGGACCCAGACTCTCCGAGAAAGTGTATGGGGAGGCTTCCAATGTGTGGCAATTAACTTTCTCCTTGCTTTTGTTGTTGATGCCTACAGACTTCCTCCCAGGGTCTGTCTGTCTGGGCACTGCGTTGTCGTTCTGTCTGTTTTGTCGGGGGGAGGTCGGAGGTCGCTGTGATCGGGTTGTGCCGCTGCCATGTCCTTAAAGAAGGATTACCGGGATGTGGATGAGGACGAGCTACTGAGGAAGCTCTCTGAGGAAGAGCTGCAGAGGCTGGAGGACGAACTGCAAGAGTTAGACCCTGACGTAAGTTATGGTTTTTATCTTTTTAAGACCTTCAGGTGGAGTTGCTGGAAAAAGGTTGTGGTTGAGGTTGGGGCCAGGCCAGGATGCACTAAATCACTGTGTCGCGATTGAATATCCAAGTGTGGATATTTCTGAAAAGAGATCCACAGCCTCTGAGAGAGAAACAGCCAATTTCTATGAGTAGGCTAGATCCAGGGTTCGAGTTATAAGCTGATCTCTGTAGGGGTCTCCAAAATAACAGTGCGAAATGTTCTCATGCACGCGCGAATCATGCCCACACAGCGATGGGACTTACAAGTTTTAATTAGCTATAGGCAGTAGCGGATTAAGGTGGTCAGTGGCCCTAGGCTACTCCTTTGTGTGAGGACCCCCCGCCCCCATACACAAGCCTCCCCCCTCCCCAAAATATACAACTCACGAGCACCCTGCACACACACCACTCATAATGCTTTACCATAAAACACTTAAACACTTTAATAACACAATAACACAACAGTGTTAATAATGCAAAGAATTTAAAAAAAAAGTTCAGTGCATTCAGTTCTGTCTCAATAGAGACAGAACTGAATGCACTGAACTTTTTTTTTTACGTCATTGCTCTCCACTCCCACGTCATTGCACTCCCACGTCTCCACGTCATTGCTCTCCTCTCCCGTTGTCTCTCTGTTACTGTCCTGTTGTCCGTCTCTCTGTTGCTCCCCTCAGCTCTAAATGACAGAAATGAATTAGCTAATTAGTTGGCATGTAAACATATAGTTAGGGTTGGGTACAGTTTGGTGACTTCCGGTTTGATGAGGCAGTGAATAGTCGTGTGCGCGGAGGGCTCCGATAAAACTTGTAATATAGACTTTTCTACCGACTTTCCCACCTCACAAAACTGTCTGTACATTTATAATAGTTTGCGTTGAACTTTTAAAAGTTGTTACGGGTAGATGAGTAGCTTGAGACAGAGACACTACTACTACTACTACTACTACTACTACTACTGTATGTATATACTCCTGTATAGCTAATGAATGAATGTTTGCTTCTCAATAATAGGCTAGGTGCACGATCTCCACTACTTCCTGAAAGGCAACTGGTATATGAACATATCCTGTCTCACTCTATTGGTTTAATTGATTAATCAGCTGTGCACTGTGTGTTCCAACGGTTTACCGCACAGCTGATTAATCAACCTTTTGCTGTTGCACAATATTCTACTGCGCCCCATGGTGTCTTGGTGGTGAAGTGCAGGCAGTCAAAGGCCTACTGTCATTCACAGGAGATTAATGGTGCGCGTAGCTCTTTTGGAAAACGTGTTTATTTTACAATATTTATCATATAAATTAAATAATATTCATTACATTGACATTTTGATCAAATAATAGTTGTGGTAATGTATTATTAGCGACCCCCACAGATTTTTTGATTTTACTGCCTTCATGGGAGCTCAGAGAGTCTCAGACCATCTCTATGGGAGCTCAGCTCCCATTGGCTCCCACATAACTCGAACCCTGGCTAGATCCCAGCCAGAATGAATCCCACCTCCCTGCAACCCTTCCCCACGTCATTGCTGTAAACATGATTTGTCAGCTTGGTAAAATCAAAGAACGGGCTGAATATGTCAATTTTAAAAAGATCCTGACATAGGTGTAGCCTATTCCATTTTGTGAGGTTGGCTGAAACCGGGATACGAGCTCAGCAGATATTTATGGCTTTATGTAGCTACTTGGGGCTGTGTTTGTATCCATGATTGTTCATCATCTGTAGAGGTGTTGACAGAGCCAGTAATAGGGTCAGGATTAATGGCCAACAGCTCATAAATGCTGGAAGCTTGCTATGCCAAGAGAGCTAGCAAGGCTGTGTGTGTGTGTGTGTGTGTGTGTGTGTGTGTGTGTGTGTGTGTGTGTGTGTGTGTGCGTGCGTGCGTGCGTGCGTGCGTGCGTGCGTGCGTGCGTGCGTGCGTGCGTGCGTGCGTGCGTGCGTGCGTGCACTTGTGAGTTGCTGTCGTGTGTGCATTAGTGCGTGGGTAGTATCAGTGTGTATGTGAAAGAACCCACGTTTTCAAGTATTTCTTGCCTTTCAGAAGTCATAACATAAGCATTGTTATTTAGCCATGTTTAGGAGTCAAACTAATGTCTAGCTATGACTACTGTATTGCATGTTAGCACCCCTGCATTTGTAGGTGCTGAGAGCCAAGATAAGGTATCAGTCTATATGGACCTGTTTCTGCACTAAGAATAGCTACAGTATAATGCTTAACAGGTCTGGGAACTGTCTTTGTTCCATACTTGGATAGTGATAGTAAAAGCCCTGCAATTGATATTTACCGCATAAAGATACCACCATATCTGGCTATGCGGTACCCACCATATCTGGCTAAGTGGATCTCTATTTCAGGCTCTCTTTTAACTGTTTAATTAGGTTTGACCTTCCTGGGAGATTATGCTAATTAGTATTTATGTCTGTGCTTTTGAGACATCAACACTGTCTACGAGGATAAGTAGTTCCTAGGGGGCCTGCTGTAAAACCAAAAGGCAATGTTGATCAGAAAAAGGCTTTTTGCACGCCTGAAGTAGTCTGATTGCTGCATAGTAATATAGAAGTTAAACCACCAACTGCCAAAGAATTCCGGAACACTCACCACCTAGAATGCCAATTGTTTTATGTGGTGTTTGCCAAGCAACAATACTGGCTACACAATTAAGCATCATCATTTATGCATAATCTTGGGTGAATAAAGCCACTCTTGGCACTCAATTTGGGTGACTTTATTCACTTTTGTCCTCTTAGAATGCCTTGTTACCTGCCGGCATGAGGCAGAAGGACCAGACCAAGAAGGCTCCCACAGGGAGCTTCGAGAGAGACAACCTGCTGGCCCACCTGGAGAAGCAGGCCAATGAGCATCCGGACCAGGAGGACCTTGTGCCCTTCACCGGGGAGAACAAAGGTAGGAGGCCCATCCAGACACTCCCCAGAGAAGGATGTTAAATGTACATCACAGAAAGCTAGCATCCACGCTCCGTGCATTGTTGTTTTTTTCTCTCACATTTTTCTTCAGTTAAAGTGTAATGGAAGAGGGTTTTGTGCTCAAAACGACAAGAAGAGAGGTGCTGCGTTAAATAGTCCAGCACCTAAGATAGGTGCTGCCTTAATATAAAAAAACGTCACGTTTCCGTCCCCGGCGACCTTCATCAAACAAGCTTGTCCGTGAAATTAGCATGCATAAGAAAAAGGAAGGTGGTGGCGGAACCTCCTGTGCCGAGAGGGGTGTGGTCTGAAGACGGAAGGGCCTAACCACCTGACCAATCTCTGGCACAGAGGCCTGCATTTGTCCTTGTGTCAGGACATATGCCACTACCAACCTGACTGAGCCTGCCTATCCGTCAGGGCCTATGGCCAACTGGCCCGTTCCGTTCCCAGGTCCAGACCAGGTGAGGGGGAGCCTGCTGGGGAGCAGTCTGTCTCTTCTACTGCGGTCCCTTGCTCTACCCTGTCCCCTGAGGTGTGCTCTTGTGTCTTGTCCCACACTTCCCCCCACACAGATTCAAAAGCAATGATGTAAGCATAAGGCTAGGTGGGAGTTTCTCCCCTCAACAGACCGTTCCTTTTGAAGGGAGCGTTTCATACCGTACCTTCACTCCAGGCGATACACTGTGACACTTTTTAAGACGTGTTCCTATTTATTTGACCTAGATTAGCAATTTAAATGTTTAGAATATAATGGAAGTGGATGTGGTCCAATATGTCTGGCCCAAAATGTGACCACATCCACTTATTGGAAATTGTGGAAGTGGAAGCTGCTAAATTATGTGGAAAAATCTAGGTTTGTGGTTAAATACGGACATTTTGAGGAAAGGGTAGAGGATTGAGGATAGAGCACCAGTCGCTCTGGTCTGACAGCCGCCACTGAGCTGGCTGGCGCAGGGACAACCAGGCTGCCAGAGGCTGGGTCAGGTGAGCTGACCTGAACACGGAATGACCAACTGTCTCCATGGCTTCAGCTGCTGTCACACCCAGAGAGCTCACAGTTTCTGATCCAGGACCAGACCTCTGACACCGCATTGTAGGTTTACATACACACACACATACGCCCACACACACACACACACACACGCCCACACACACACACACATACGCCCACACACACACACTCACACTCACACTCACACACACACTCACACACACACACACACACACACACACACGCCCACACACACACACTCACACTCACACACACACACACACACACACACACACACACACACACATACGCCCACACACACACACACATACACACACACACACACACACACATACGCCAACACACACACACACATACACTCACACAAACATACATACACACACGTGCACACACACGCACACACACAGATGTCCCCCTCCAAGTGTCCATTCATAGCCGCTAATCCTGAGTCGTTAGCCGGTGTAGAGCATGATGCAGGGGGGTCAGATGCCAGGGATTGCTGGGAGTAACAGTAGCCCCCCTCGGTCCTGTGAGAACAGATTTTTAGAGCCCCCGTGAGTCAGGATTGCATGACGCAATGTGTATTAACTACGTCGTTTCCATGGTCAGTTGTTGAAAACCAAATGGGAAAGATGTAGTGACTAGAACACAATGGGCCGGTTTCGGCCTAGAGGCTAGAGAGGCCCGGCTAGCGATCAGAAGGTCGCTGGTTCGTTCCCCGCCCCCAGGAGGGAGCTCTATGTGCCCTTGAGCAAGGCACTTAACCCCTAATTGCTCCAGGGATGCCGACTATGGCTGACTGTGTGCCTAGAGCAAAAAAGACCAAATTCCAACAATGGATTGTATGGCAAATAAAAACATTCTTCATTCTTCCAGGGAAGGCCTTCGTGCCTAAGAAGGTGGTAGACCCCATCATGGAGAACGTGACTCTGGAGCCGGAGCTGGAGGAAGCCCTGGCCAATGCTAGTGATGCTGAACTCTGTGACATCGCAGGTAGGGAGAAAGATAGGAGAAAGACACACCCATACAGTACACTGAGTACAATATGTACTTATTTTTTCTCTCCCTCCCTCCCTCCCTCCCTCAACTTTCTCCTCTCTCATTCTCTCTCACGCAGGAACACTGACACACACACACACACACACACACACACACACACACACACACACACACACACACACACACAATCATTTACAGACACTCCTACATTCTGTACATTTGTGAAAGACATTGAATTTGTATTGTGAATTGAACATACTGTTTTGTATACATTTCTCTGCATTGAGCTAAGGAAGTAGACATACTGTTGGTGAATACCTTACATATAATGTAACGTGTGATTGGACTTTCACTGTATGGTATGCACATTTGAGTTCTACCAGTGTCTAATCTGTTATTTAATCTAAACACAATGTTCTGTGTCAATTAATCTTCTCTGTAGACACTGAGGATCCTTAATGACCGCATAACCTTTTTGGTAACAAGACCTACAGTGGCTTTGTGTCGATTTCTGTCCTACTTCCTGTCACCATTTCCTCACGGTTAATGCTAAGTGGGATACTTGGGACGGCCTGACTCTGACCTCACTCCATTGAAGTGGAGATTTTAAACTGGTTAGGTCAGGGTTATGGGTTAGGGTAAAGGTGAGGATTGACCTAAGGATCCCACTTAGCATCTACCATTTCCTCTTTGCATGAAGAAATGCTATATTCATCCTAAAAAAACCACCACCACAGTCTCTCCATCAGTAATCCTCTGCTCTCATTTCACTCTGCTGTCTCCTCTAGCGTTCCACCCCTCCTCTCCCTGTGTCCCTCATCCTGACATCCTCTTCCTCCATCTTCACCCTCTCCTCGTCTTCATCATACCCTCCATTAGTGTCTCCTCCTGCTGGACATGACGGTTGCGCTCTCTAGGACAATAGACGGGGTATCTGGATGCCTGCCCATGCATATCCTGCCATAGCATTTTCTTCATGTTGTTGTCTGTCGCCATTTTATTTGGATACTGCCCTCTAGTTCATCTGCATCTTCTAGATAATGAACTGCAAGTCTGTTGCTATGCAACAATTTACTAAGGTTAGGGTTAGGTTGCGGGTTCAGTTTAAAGGTCAGGGTTAGGGTTAGAACTTAGGTTAGTGTAAGCGTTAGGGTCATGTTTAGTGGACAGTTGAAGAGTTTGTTGATAGTTAAGTTACAACATCTAGGGCTGGTTTCACAGACAAGGCTTAGGCCTAATCCTAGACTATAAAGCATCTTAAATGGAGATTTTCCATTGCAAGTGTGATTTAGTCCAGGATTAGGCTTAAGCCTTGTCTGTGAAACCGGCCCAGAGTAAACTATCTGCGGGGGACTGTCCAAATAAAGTGATTTGATGTGAGTTTGATGCGGGTTGGGCAGGTAAGCTTGCACCTCCCACGCTGACCCCATAGAAAAACAGAATAAAATCAACATTCCATGGCGAGTGAGCCGGCCGCCATCTTTGGTGTACCATTCTTGAGTAAGGCACTTAACCCTAAGTTACTCCAGGGAGACTGCCCCTGTAATCTCTAATTGTAAGTCACTTTGGATAAAAGCGTCTGCTAAATGGTTAAAATGTAAATCGTCGTGTTTAGTTTAGTTTGCCCACTCCTGAGTCACAGTAAATGGTGCCTGGCAGTTTGCTTGCTTGGAGTGATTCAGCCCTCTCAGATACTTAATAATGTGACACAGCCCAATGAAAAGGGCTACCTGTAGGCGAAATCATTTTCCTGTTTTTTACATGTGCTTAAACTACAGATTGTAAGCTTTCAAATGATGCATCATACATTGAAATCGGAAACAAATTGAAGACGACATGAGTATTTGAAAGTTGCTACACCGGAAATCACTAAGCACAGAAAATCCCCATCAAAGATAATGAATCCCCATCAAACAACAAGAAACGAAGTCATTGTGTTATAGATTACACTTATTTAATGAACGTAAAACTGTTCAGAAAAATAACGAGTGGGTACTTCACATCTTCGAGTTGAATGTTAGCTAAAAAAACGAAAATTTGAAGAAAAAAAAAAAAACTTTAAAGACGAATTTGACGTCTTTCTCATTTCCGAGAGGTGTCCAGAAACACCAGGAGCAGTCACAATTGGTTTGCAATTAATAATAGCGCCAGATGAGTCACTGGCTCCATGGACTACTAAAAATGGACAGCCTGTTCTCTGTTGTTTGTGTCTGTAAAAACAACCTGTTCTCATACACTCTGTCACCTTGACAGATGAAAAGATGTGCTGGCTGTTTTTTTTGGGAAGTGCTTTCTTTCTGCTGTTTTTCTGCTTTCTTCTTGGCTCCCTGTTTTGACTCTGTTCGTTTGTGCGTGCCTCAGAGCTGGTGCTGTACCAAATACATCTGAACCCACTGGCTGGACGAGTGCGCGGAAGATAAAACAACCCCAGAAATATGCATAGTCTATACACACAGTCAAGGTATTTCTCCAGCAGGAGAAAGGCTGGTGGAGGTAGCAATCGGAGGACCGTTTCATTGTAAGGCATGGAATGGAATGACCGATGGTATTAAACACTGATTCCATTCCATGCATCACAATGAGCCTGTCCTCTAGACTCTTTATACCGTCTTCATAGGGCGTACACGCTCTGGGAAACAATGTCTGTATCGAGTGACATTTGTAACAATGACAATTGCTACTTGAACAATGCCCTTCGCCGTGATCTGCATTGCGACGGTTGTTTTTGGTGTGTGTCGTGCTGTGATGTGAATTGCTTTGTGTGAAATGTACTGGATGTCTGGGCTGATGTTTTTTTTGCGTGGGATGTTTTTGAGTTTGAACCTGCTCTGAAGGCCCACTTACTGTGTCTCTGCTCTGGTGACTCGGTCAAGTAAACATAATCCCAACTGAAGGAAGGGTTGGCATCCACCCACTACCTTCCCTTGGATCTATTCCCCTCTGGTCACGTCATTTGACCCACTCTCTCTCTCTCTCCCCCTCTCTCTCTCTCTTCCCCCCGCCCCCCCCTCTCTCTCTCTCTCTCTCTCTCTCTCTCTCTCCCCCCCCCTCTCTCTCTCCCCTCCCCCCACTATCTCGCTCTCTCATACTTTATTTTTTCTCTCCTTTCTTCCTATCACTCCATCTCCTCTCCTTCACCACCAGCCATTTTGGGCATGCACACTCTGATGAGTAACCAGCAGTACTACGAAGCCCTGGCCAGCAGCAACATTGTCAACAAACAAGGTTTAAACAGTAAGTGGGATAGCTCCTGGGAACTGCCCTAATGTGATTCGTCTGTTTATCCTATGTTATACTTACAGTAAACCTTTATTGTAAACTTGCAAGTGGCAAGACAAATGGTGTTAGTTGAACATAGAGTTAAATGGGCCAAAGCTGTAATGCATGCTTCAGAACAAATAGCTCCAATTGAGAACTGTTCTCAAGTTTGGTTATCGCCTAATAATTCTTGCAAATTCATATTTAATCTCAGTCTTTGATCTGAACTATTTGTTATTCTGTTACCTTTACTTGACATGCTGTCTCTATGTTGTTATGGAGTTTCTTAAAGGAGATGTTTTGCTTTTTAGAGAAGGCAGCTTACTTGCCCCATAAAAGTGATTCAGTTAGATCTAAGGCGAGCGTGGCTGTTGGCTACATGCTGAGATTCCAAAATAGCACACGTACATGCACTCAAAAACAGTCTGGATTGTTCTACAGCACTTGCAAAGAATTGAAAAAACAATGAGCCATCCCTTTGAAAATGAAATGACGTTTTTGATAGATTTTTCTAATGAGTTTTCTACATAGTATAGAATGAATAGATTTAGTATATATGAACCAAACAAGAGTGTGATTTTCACTCATAGTATGCCATGCCCGTTGCAGGTGTTATCCAGTGCGCCCAGTATAAGCCCGTCCCTGACGAACAGCCCAACGCTACTGATGTTGAGGAAACGCTGCAGAGGATGAAGAGGAACGACCCTGACCTTCTGGAGGTCAACCTCAATAACATCAGGGTAATTCTGACCATTGATGTACATATGCATGATTTATGATATAACACAGTACAGTAATACTATCAACAGGATATGGTTGATAAGCCAGGGGTCGGGGTCAATGCCATCAGTGTAATGGAAATTCCAAGGCGAGATCGGTCCATCACCCGTTTAACTACCCAATGTTAGACGTGTAGGTCTGTATAGCAGGCACAGCCCTGCTCCACCCTGATGGAGGCCTTACAGCTGAAAACAGCAGTGCCAATAATAGTTCTCTACGAACGACGTCTTTTCTTTGACAAAAGTATTTTCTTGTCACTTTTGTTTTCTAGAATATTCCAGTGCCTGTCCTGAAGGCCTACGCAGACGTCTTGAAAGAGAACACGGCCGTAGAGCGTCTGAGTATTGTAGGAACCAGGAGTAACGACCCCATAGCCTTTGTGAGTGACTTAACTGTACACGGCTGGTGATTCATATATTTCATTGGAGACTTTACAGAAGTCCAAACACCACCACCACCCGCGGCATCGAATTGCTAGCTTTTCGGTGGCGCATATTTTTTTAACATACCTGACACCAAAGCAAATTCCTGGAAACCATTGTTTGCCGTGGCAATAATGTGTCCGGTATATTTTCATTCAGTGTCCCCCGTGGGTCTGTTTGTGGTAGGCCCTGGCTGATATGCTGAAGGTCAACACCACTCTGAAGAGTCTGAACGTGGAGTCTAACTTCATCACAGGGACAGGCATCCTATCTCTGATAGGGGCCCTGCAGTCCAACACAACTCTGCAAGAACTCAAGATCGACAACCAGGTAGGGACTAGTTGGTCTGTCTGTCTGTCTGTCTGTCTGCCTGTCGGGAACTTTAGAGTGCCTAAGCAGAAGCCTTGAAAGACAATCTGTCTGTCTGTCTGTCTGTCTGTCTCTTTTTATTTATGTATTTATTATCACTCAATCTATGAATGTGTCTGCCACCTTATCAGATGCCCTATACTGGCTAGCAGACACAGCTTATAGAGAAATATTCAGTTTACAGTATGTGATGGTGATAATAAATATCTCTCTCTGGACGGATTACGGTACTTTCAACAAGTTTGAAAAGCGTTTGCACTAGTGTGGAGTTATTTTCAGAAGGATAGATTATTGTATTAAAAATAAAAGAAGCTAAATGTTATATTAGAGACTTAATATGGTCATTAGGCCTTACTGTACATCTAACAAGTGAAATATGTCCAAACATAGTAGGATGAATATCACTACTCCATGCTTCATATTTGTTTATGTGTCATACATATTTGGCCCCACTTTGTTCAGAGAGTTCAGGTATTTGGGTAGTTAGATTTAGCTTGATCGTGTTTTCAAAGGGTGCTTCAGGTTTAGGGTAAGGGTTAAATGAATTAGAGGAACAGTTTGTCTTCATAGTTAGTTAAACAATCTACCAACTATCTCTAGGGCACTATCCAAATATATCTACCTGAATAGTTTGTCTTGATAGCTGATAGATTGTTTAACTAACTATCTCTAGGGGACTATCCAAGTCAGATGTTCCTGAGAATCTTCATACGTCGTCATTATGCTGCATCGTAACGCGTGTGATTCGTCGTTCCCCCCCGTCTCCAAACAGAGCCAGCCGTGGGGGAACAAGGTGGAGATGGAGATTGCCAGTATGTTGGAGAAGAACAGGTCGTTGCTCAAGTTTGGCTACCACTTCACCCAGCAGGGCCCGCGCCTGCGGGGCTCCAACGCCATGATGAACAACAATGACCTGGGTGAGATCTTTGTTCCAGTCATGCTACAGTACCACTCATTCACTAATGCAACCATCCTAATAATAATAGTAATAATAATAATAATAATAATAATAATAATAATAATAATAATAATACACTGAATTCATATTGAGCTTTTCTAAGACCCAAAGATGCTTATCTTTTCACACAAGTCCCACAATCACTCACTCTGTCTTTCTTAGTAGACATCTCACAATTTTATGACATCCTTTTCCTCCATCCATCCTTTTCCATTCTCACATTTGTACGATCCTCAAAAACCCTCACTCACTCACACCTCAGACCTTTGAATATTATATTATAGATTTTGTTTTTAAATATAAACTTTCCAAGAAATGAAAAAAGCATTGCACTCATGGAACTGAGCCTCTCCGTCTGTTTGAGTCGATTGTAATCTAACTTAGTGCACCATCAGAGCATCATAATTTTACTGTAACTCAATAAGGCAAGGGGGCAGAGCCAATTCCAGGGAACATAAGTTCCTGGCTGTTTCGATCTCGTCTCTCTGGAAGATGACATCATCAAAGCTGAACTGGTGTTCCTGTGATCCGGAACAGCTGAGCTGAGGCACTACCAGTGACTAATTTAAAGCTGTTTATAAAAGGAGCATCACAGGACATGCCTGTGTTCTTGTACCAATGTTGCTCCATACATCAATACTATTATTACACTGTGTGTCTGTATGATTTTACGACTCTTCTTGAGAAGATATGCATGAGCTGCTCTTGTAAATTATTATGATTAGTGTTTCTTTTAGAATGTGAAAAGCACACTCATTGTATACAGTTGTATTTAATGCCGGTCATCGTGTGTACATGCTTGCGTGTGTGTGTGTGTGTGTGTGTACATGGGTGGGCATGCATTTATCTGTATACCACTGTTTTGTTACAGCTCGGATTGTTCGATCTGACTCAGATGGTTCCTTTACCCTCACTCTGTCCGTGCCAGAGTTGGAGAGGGCGTTTGGTAAAAAGTTCAAGAGCAAGTCCAAGTAAAGACAGCCATTTTATGAATAGTCTTTCCTCTACAGCAGTCTCTTGCTTCAGCAGTCTCTTGCCTACCCATTACTACCTGCGTCTTCCTCTCCTTTTCTCCACCCCCCCTCCTTCCTCTCTCTCTCCAGCAGTGACCTTCTTTAGTAGCTCTTAAGATCTTAAGTAGGCCTTCATTGTCAGGGGCTTGCTTCTGGCTTTTACAATTTCAGTGACATGGGAGAAGGTTTGAAGGTGACTTTGACTGGCTATTTTCTTCAAAACTCTATCAGGCAAACGGTACAGGACACAACTGCTTTGCTCGACTATATGTTTCTCTTCAAGCACTTCTGCTTACTTGTTGGTTCTACAAAATGGTTAAGACAAGATACTAAGATGTCTAAGACAAATATATTGAAATGTTTTCATTGCTCCTCTAATTTCTGTGTGCTTACTCTGCCTCCCTCCCTCCCTATCTTTCTCTCTCCCTCTCTCTGTCTCTGTCTCTCACTTCCTTACCACAGTAAGAAAGAGAAGGCTTGAAGGTGGGCCCATCTTCCCCAAGTGTCGGTCAAACGTGTAGCCTCCCCTGCCGGAGTTGCCCGCCCCACCCCGCCCCGCCCTGCCCTGCCCCTCCACATCCAACCAAACTCCCACAATAAACCCCTGTTTCAACCCCAACTCTACAGAGATGGGCCCTGGTCAAATACATTTTAAAGTGCATCCTTCCTTCCTTCCTACCTACCTTTCTCTTTTACTTGGAGTAAATATCTCTCACAGACTAATTTGTTTGACAAACAAACTCATCTGACTTGACAGGATCTATAAAAACTCTGTTTTTCATCCAATTATATAGATCAGTGATTTCTTCAAGTGTTGGAGGATGGAAGGAAGGATGTATTTCAGAAGTATTGGAACAGAGCAATGGTTATATTTGAAGAGGCGGGGGGGGGGGGGGGGGACTCTGGTGAATGCTGTCTCACCTGAGGCATGTACTTATCTACTATTGTGAATGTTTTCTTTCACAGTTTTTCTACAGATACTGGTTAGATGACAGATCAGTTATGACAGTTGGTCATTGTGAGACTAATCCACCATAAAGAATATATTTATTTGTTTTTACTGGAGATGATGTTTTGTGGTTGTAGAACTTAAATGGTGTACACCCATTCTGTAAAATGCTGCACCACCACCTGTGATGTCTTCCTGACTGTGGGTGTGTTCGTAAATACGCTCTGAGAGCGCCGGAGCACACCGTTCGGTAAATAAATGATTTCAGTTGAAACCAGAGCACTCAGAGCAAATTTCCAGAGCGTATTTACAAACGCACCATTTAGGACATTACACACTGCATATTTCAGCATTTTGCAACCACTTAACGTAAGTCATTTGTGTGAGGTTCATAAAGGTTTGTAGTCAGCTCACACCGTTTGTATGCAATGTCATTTGGAGGTAGAAGCTATGTTCAGAGGTGTAGGTAGAGATAATATATTTAGGGGTGTTATTTATTAATGATTACCCCTAATAAGGTTTGAACTGTCAGAGTTTTGTTCTGGTTGTTGCTTTTTTCAGTTGAACTGTAAACGATGGTCTTGAATGTGCCAGCTACCCAAGTGTTCTTGAAGTGCAATGTCATTTTGTAGTCAAAAAAGATCACCATTAAGGTTCCATATGAAATAAACATAGAACGTATAAATCACAGTCTTCACGTGAAAACTGCTATAGTTGTGGAGATGATACATATGAGGTGAAAAATCTGTGAATCCCCCCCTTTAAGTCAAATCACCCTGATCTCTTTCAAAACTGTAAATCCCATATCATCAACAGAACTGGGGGAGGAAAAAAAAAACAATTTTGGTCTGTGAACAAGTTTTATTTATTCTTAAGCAGAACATACAAGATGGTCCTTTATTGCTGATATAGCATTCCATTCTGGTTACCATGACATTCTCACAACCGACCAAGGAGTACAACTGAATTATCAAGCATAATAATGTCCTCTTAAACTGTATTTATTTATTTATATATATATATTTTTTGCTGATTAAGCAAATTATTGAACAAACTATCCGCAATCCAGGGGGGAAAACTGATGTTCCCTCTCTTCACATGATGGAAAATCTAGCCCTCCAGTCAATACTGTTTTTAATCATTTTTTTCCATTTTTTTTCCATAGCAAATCCTGATAGCGTTATTGAATTCCAGTTAAATGTCGAAGCTTAAAGCTGAGTTTCAGCAGTACTGCTGTGTGGTCATCCTCATCAAAAACTGTAAATGAAATTCCTGCATACATGTTATTACCATTATCATACCATGATAATATAACCACATTCAAAATCAGAGTTATTGCCATATATTTTTGCGTGACTAAGAGGAAAAAATTGATATTGTACATATTCACAAAAGACTTGACTAGACAAATGGCATGCACGACATAAGAAGGTACACAGAGTTGATATAAAATTTGTTCAGACCGACGTAATGATTATGGGGTGAAGTGGGGCACGACACATAGGTGTACATATACGCGCGTGTGCAAAAAGTTGTTATAAGACAAAACCAAACATAGCCTAACATGAAACGATTCTTCAAATGTCCTTTAAAGATAAAATATGGCTTATAGAGTTATTCTCAGATATTGTTTTGACAGACACACAGTAATGATTATTTCGTTGATCATTTGCACCTCAGGCTATTTACAAATAAAACTGGCTGCGTTCGTAGATTCGCTCGAGAGAGCGCCGGAGCGCACACTGGGTTCGACGTCATAAAGGGACCAAGTCATTTGACTGGACAAGAGGCATTCCATGAGTGCTGATCAGATTTCCAAAGCGAATTTACGAACGCAGCCTTATACTGTATATTGGGTGTGTATCATAATATGATTTTGACTTCATGCATTTTGTTGTTATAGAGACCCACAATGCTGTGTGCTGAGAATCAATAACAATTCAGAATCTCTTTGTACAGAGTGGCCATGCGTCGGGATTTCACCTAAACAGAGAGCAAGGGACTCCTCAAACCCTCTCACATCATCCAGTGGCCTAGAGAGAAAGAAGGAACTTGAAATGGTATGTTGTCTCAATTACATACACATGTGTAGGATATGACAGTCCAACAGCACACGCACACACATCCCCCCCCCCAACACACACACACACACACACACACACACACACACACACACACACACACACACACACACACACACACACACACACACACACACACACACACACACACACACACACACACAGGCATAGAGAGTGAGGAGGAATGTGTACAACAGGCTGGTAGTCCATATGACCTGGAAACACTAATCAGAAATCAGAAAAGGAATAAAGAAAAACGTTCACAGACCACTCAAGGTGAGAATGTGTTGTGTTGTTACAATGGTATTATTCCTTGAACGTAACCAAGGAACATGCTATGTTTTCTGTGTGTGTGTGTTTTAAAGTTCCCAAATGAGTGACTGTTCATAATGAGATTTGATTTCAGTATAATAATAAAAACAGGCCACATATACAAGAGGACAGTAAACACACTTTAACAACTAAATGTAAAACATGTAAATGTAACAACTAAAAGGTGAATGGGTGCTACAGTACAACCAGCAGCATGATACAGATGAGCTCAAGCCATCTTGTGGTTTGTGGCAGCTATTGCATTGGGAGGTGAATGAGAGTTTAGCTGTAAACTGGTTTAGATCAGTTATTCCACACTTTTCCCTTGAATACTGTCACAGACTTGTCATGCATTTTGTTGTTATAGAGACCCACAATGCTGTGTGCTGAGAATCAATAACAATTCATAATCTCTTTGTACAGAGTGGCCAGGCATCGGGATATCCCCCTAAATACCTAAAGAGAGCGAGGGACTCCTCAAACCCTCTCACATCATCCAGTGGCATAGAGAGCAAGAAGGGACATGGAATGGTATGTTGCCCCCATTACATACACATGTGTAGGATATGACACTCCAATAGCACATGCGCGCACACACACACACACACACACACACACACACACACACACACACACACACACACACACACACACACACACACACACACACACACACACACACACACACACACACACACAACCAGTGGCATAGAGAGTGAGAAGGAACTTAATATGGTATGTTGCCCCCATTACATACACATGTGTAGGTTGTGACAGTCCAAGTTATTTGTTTGTATTATTGTAACCAAGGAACATGCTATGTTTTCTGTGTGTGTGTCTGTGTGTGTGTGTGTGTGTGTGTTTTAAAGTTCCTAAATGAGTGACTGTTCATAATGAGATTTGATTTCAGCATAATTGTTATGTATAGAAGTGTGATTTTTGAGCTATGTGAACCACCGTAGTTGGAGTGATGAAAAGCGTATAGGTAACTAGTGTTGCCCGGGCAGGAATGCGGAAGTGATACTATGCCTGTATACCTGCGGTTTGGTCAGTAAAGCTACGGAGATATATCAAAGTGTTTCGCCGCCTCTGCCTCCATTCTTTATTGTGAATTCTAGATGTTATTGGCTATATACATAACAAAACAATTGGCGACGAGGATTGACGAACTTGTGCGGCGGTTTCGTTTCCCCCTGGATTACAAATTATCACCGGCGGGAGTCATGATCAGGGCGGTGTGCGTGCTGTGAAGTTCGGAAAAAGAGAAACTCACACACTGCGCATATTGGAGGAGAGTAAACAAGTAAGTGAAACGGACTTGCTTAAAGTGGGAAAATGCCGATGACGGGAGCATTTGGACAGTTTGATGACACTTTAGAGACTTGGAATGCTTACACTGAACGGTTTGAGTTTTTTGTTATTGCTAATGACATTAAAGATAACAAGGTGGTGGCAACCTTCCTTAGTATAATAGGAGCTAAAACGTTTGGCTTGCTAAGGGACTTACTCCAACCAAACAAGCCAGGTGCCTATTCTTACAAGGACATTGTGACAACGTTAAATGGACATTTTTGCCCAAAGCCTTTGGTGATTGCAGAGCGGTTCAGGTTCCACAAGAGGAATCAAGAGGAAGGTGAATCCATTACTCAATATGTAGCAG
Source organism: Nansenia antarctica (assembly GCF_963989245.1). NCBI lineage: Eukaryota > Metazoa > Chordata > Actinopteri > Argentiniformes > Microstomatidae > Nansenia > Nansenia antarctica. The sequence continues at coordinate 47,714,968 of NC_137678.1, forward strand.
TACTGAGGAAATTGACTGAACATTGTCAGTTTGGCACATCACTGTGTGACACTCTGTGTGACAGACTTGTGTGTGGATTAAGGAGTGAGGCAATACAGAAGCGCCTGCTCACAGAGGAGCACCTCACATTTAAGACAGCTGTGGATATTGCAATATCAATGGAGCTAGCTGCCAGGGAAGCACTGCAGCTAGGGGCTGCCTCAAGAGTGCATGGTGTAGCAGCCACACATGATAGACAGAGAGGGGGTACCCTGGAATGTTATCGTTGTGGGAAACGCGATCACCTGTCATCAGAATGCTGGGCGAGGGAGCTCCTATGCCGTCACTGTGACAAGAGGGGACACATTGAGCGGGTTTGTAGAGCTAAGAGAGAGAAGTCAACAAAGGACACCTTTAAAGAGGGTAGTGGTGGTCTAGTGGATAGTGAGTTGGACTTGGGATCGGAAGGTTGTGAGTTCAAATCCCGCCTGAAGCCACACCACTACTAGTGTGCCCTTGGGTAAGGCACTTAGCCCTCAGTTACTCCAGGGGGAATGTCCCTGTAATTCATAATTGTAAGTCGCGTTGGATAAAAGCGTCTGCTAAATGGCAAAATTAATTAAATTAATTAAAGATAGGAAAAAGTCAGACAAGGCAAACACAGACCACTGGCGGTCAAAGAAGAAACTGCACAGTGTTAAGCAGCGACAGACAAGCAGCAGTGGAACAGACTCAGAAGAGGAGTTACCAATAAAGGTGTTAACTGTAAAAGGAGGCTCGGCAGCCTAAAGTGTCACCCCGTTATTGGAAGGACATCCCATTACGATGGAAATCGATACTGGAGCTGCTGTATCACTAATGTCAGAGACACTGTTCAAGAAAAAAACTGAACCATATGCCATTGACTCAGGCAAAGCTCATTCTAAAAACATACACAGGTGAAACCGTCTCCATGGTTGGGAGGGCTGAGGTCCTAGTTGAATTAAATGGACAAAAAGTCAGGCTTCCGATCTATGTGGTCAGAGGGGACTATCCAGCACTGATGGGCAGACCATGGCTGGAGGTGATGCGTCTGAACTGGAGAAAGGTGAATGCAGTATCAGAAGATACCACCGGCCTATCAGCAGTGTTAAAGCGACATGCAGCTGTGTTTAAAGACGAGCTGGGGAGCATGAAAGGCATCACAGTCAAGCTGCAGGTCAAACCTGATTCCAAACCACGCTTTATGAAAGCCAGGACTGTTCCCTATGCACTCAGGCCAAAGGTCGACGCTGATATACAGAGGCTGGTGAAGATTGGGGTCATTGAACCAGTACCATACAGCGACTAGGCCACCCCCGTGGTCCCGGTAATCAAGAGAGATGGATCAGTTCGCCTGTGTGGTGACTTCAAGGTAACTGTTAACCCGGTGCTGACTGTTGAACAATACCCTCTTCCAGTGATTGAGGACCTGTTTGCTGGGTTGGCTGGTGGTAAGAAATTCAGTAAAATCGATCTGAACCAGGCCTACCTACAGATGCATGTTGAAAAAGAGTCACAGGAGCTCCTCACCATCACCACCCACAAGGGTCTCTATAGATATCACCATCTGCCGTTTGGCATCACCTCCGCCTCGGCAGTGTTCCAGAGGGCCATGGATCAGGTCCTGAGTGGTCTCTCTGGTGTGCAATGCTATCTGGATGATATCTTGGTGACTGGAAAGGATGATGAAGAACATCTGCTGAACCTGGATAAAACTCTGGGAAGACTTGAAGAATATGGCTTACGTGTTCGCCAGGAAAAATGCGACTTCTTCAAGGCAGCAGTGGAATACCTGGGCCATGTCATCGATGCAGACGGGCTCCACACAGCGCCCTCTAAAGTGACCGCCATTTCAGAGGCTCCTGCTCCCGAGAATGTGAGCCAGTTGAGATCTTTCCTTGGGCTTCTAAACTATTATGGCAAGTTTATTCCACAGCTGGCTACGCGGCTAAAGCCGTTGCACGAACTACTGAGGGAGGGCAAAACATGGTCATGGTCAAAAGAATGTGACGCAGCGTTTAACATAGCCAAAGCAGCATTGACCGACAAGAGGGTGTTAACACACTTCGACCCGTCCTTGCCTCTCCAACTCGCATGTGACGCGTCGCCATATGGAGTGGGCGCCGTGGTGTCCCATATCACACCGACTGGAGAAGACAAACCCATCGCGTTTGCGTCATGTACGCTGAGCACAGCAGAAAGGAACTATCCACAGATAGAGAAAGAAGCATTAAGCATTATCTTTGGAATCAAAAAGTTCCACACTTACCTGTTCGGAAGGAGGTTCACCCTGCTGACCGACCATCGTCCTTTGACATCCATCTTGGGTCCGTATGCAGGGATACCGACCCTGGCAGCAAGCCGCATGCAGCGCTGGGCACTGCTCCTCAGTGCTCACAACTATGACATTAAGTACCGGAGGTCAGGGGCACACGCCAATGCGGATGCTTTGTCACGCCTTCCACTTCCTGATCACCCTAAGAGCAAGGAGCAAACCATTTTCTACTTTGACATGGTGGAGAGTGCCCCGGTGACTGCTCACCGGGTCAGGAAGGAAACAAAGGGGGACCCCATCCTCTCCAGGGTGTTTGACCGCGTTATGAGAGGGGATCTGTCACAGGTTCCTGACGCACCACCGGATCTTCAGCCTTACCTTTCGCGGGGGAAGGAGTTGACGGTGACGGCTGGATGCTTGCTCTGGGGCATGCGGGTCATAATCCCGACAAAGCTGAGAGAACCAGTCCTGAGAGAGCTACACTCAGGCCATTGTGGCATCGTCAGGATGAAAGAGCTTGCACGCAGTTACTTCTGGTGGCCTGGGCTAGACTATGACATTGAATCTAAAGCCAGATCATGCCCATCATGTCAAGTCATCAGAAACACACCAAGCCTGGCTCCACTGCATCCTTGGGACTGGCCAGCGTGTCCCTGGCAACGAGTTCATCTGGATTTTGCAGGACCAGTTGATGGAGCTACGCTGCTGGTGGCCGTGGACGCACACTCAAAGTGGCCTGAGGTGGCTGTCATGTCCACCATCACCTCGGGGAAGACCATTCAGATATTGAGGGAGATGTTTGGTCGATTTGGACTCCCTGAGCAGATCGTCACTGATAATGGGCCATATTTTGTATCAACAGAGATGGAGGACTTCCTACAGAACAATGGAATTAAGCACATCCTTTCAAGTCCATACCATCCATCCAGCAACGGATTGGCTGAGAGAATGGTGCAAACTGTAAAACATGCCCTCAAAGCATCCAAGAGTGAGGCTCCCTTGAAGCAACGCCTTGATACTTTTCTACTCAAGTATCATAATACCCCTCATGCAACGACTGGGACCTCGCCAGCTTACCTTCTAATGAAGAGGCAGCTTCGGACATGTCTTGATCTGCTGCGACCTACCTCAACGGAAACATCAGTCCACGAGAAACAGCAGGAACAAGTAAATCAGCGAGCTAAGCGGTCTAAAGACAGACAGTTTGATGTTGGAGACTCTGTCCTCGCACGCAACTACACTACTAACGAGAAATGGACCCCTGCCACGGTCCTTTCGGAAGACTGGACCTGTTTCCTATCATGTTCACACCAAAGACAATCAGACATGGCGTAGGCACGTGGACCAGTTGTTGCCTAGAGAGCTAGGAGTGACCAGCCCCACATCCGGGGCATCAGGATTCGCGTTCACGGACGAGCTGACACCACACCTGAGCATGCCGGTACCTGCAGCGGCCACACCTTCGCCGCCTGCAGTAGAGCCAGCACCTCCAGACCCCTCGGTGATCGAATGCCCTGTGATCGAGCTTGAACCCAGCCCTTCTCCGGTGCTGAGGCGCTATCCCCCAAGAGACAGGAAACCTCCTGAGCGCCTGGTGCTAACCCTGTCTACCATCTCTCCCTAGTTGACATTTAATGTGTATGATGCTAATGTGGACATTATCAGTTAAGGGGGGAGGAAATATGTTATGTATTGAAGTGTGATTTTTGAGCTATGTGAACCACCGTAGTTGGAGTGATGAAAAGCGTATAGGTAACTAGTGTTGCCCGGGCAGGAATGCGGAAGTGATACTATGCCTGTATACCTGCGGTTTGGTCAGTAAAGCTACGGAGATATATCAAAGTGTTTCGCCGCCTCTGCCTCCATTCTTTATTGTGAATTCTAGATGTTATTGGCTATATACATAACAATAATAATAAAAACAGGCCACATATACAAGAGGACAGTAAACACACTTTAACAACTAAATGTAAAACATGTAAATGTAACAACTAAAAGGTGAATGGGTGCTACAGTACAACCAGCAGCATGATACAGATGAGCTCAAGCCATCTTGTGGTTTGTGGCAGCTATTGCATTGGGAGGTGAATGAGAGTTTAGCTGTAAACTGGTTTAGATCAGTTATTCCACACTTTTCCCTTGAATACTGTCACATACTTGTCATGCATTTTGTTGTCATAGAGACCCACAATGCTGTGTGCTGAGAATCAATAACAATTCATAATCTATTTGTACAGAGTGGCCATGCATCGGGATATCTCCCTGAAAACCTAAAGAGAGCGAGGGACTCCTCAAACCCTCTCACATCATACAGTGACATGGAGAGTGAGGAGGAACTTGATATGG
>NC_137678.1:47722088-47737088 GCF_963989245.1 Nansenia antarctica
ACACACCCCCACACCCCCCACACACACACACACACCCCCACACCCCCCACACTCACACACCCCCCCCCCCACACACACCCACACCCACACCCACACCCACACACCCACACCCACACACACACACCCCCCCCCACACACACACCCACCCCCCCCCACACACACACACACACACACACCCCCACACACCCACCCCCCACACACACACACACACACACACACACACACACACACTCACACCCACACCCACACCCCCCCCCCCCCCACACACACACACACACACACACACACACACACACACCCACACACACACACCCACCCACCCACCCACCCCCACACACACACACACACACACACACACACACACACACACACAATGAATGAGAGTTTAGCTCTGGTGGTTTTTACATTAAGTTGCTCTGTACTTTTTCCCTCAGGGGAGAAGCTGATTCTGTGTCAGTTGTCAGTTATTCTATACTTTTTCACAGACCCTCACAGTCACTTACTTTGTTATTGTAGAGACCCACAATGCTGTCTTCTGAGAACCAATAACACTTATTACTAATTGTTATTGGTTAACTATACTCCCTACTTTCTCAGCCCTTTTAATGTGTGGTTTGTACAATCACACATTAAAAAAGCCAAAATTAAATTATAATCGAACATTATAATGTTTTTGTTGTTTTGCTCCTAGGGTCACACAATGCTGCCTTTTCCAGAGCTGCTACTGGCCTCTCTGGAGGAGCTGAACACAGTCGACCTGAAGAGATTTCAGCAGCGCCTGAGATTTGAGTTGCGGTTGCCAGGGTGTTGGGCAGTGAGGCTGCCAGGGAGGCTGCCAGAGAACCCTGATAGGAAGGTCACAGTGGACCTTATGTTGAGGTTTGGACAGGAGGAAGCTTCGAGGGTCACAGTGAAGATCCTGCGTTACCTACATTCCAATGTCACAGCGAGGTTAGAGAGGGATACCAGCAGAGGTAACACAGCAAGTTATCTCTAGGCTTATACATTATAAAGGCAGTCCCCTGTTAGGATGATGTTATGCACGTTTTTATTCATGCAACTGAAAATGTAACTTAAGTGACAGGCCTAATAAGAGAACGTTCTGTTAAAATAAATAAATTGCTCAGTCAATTAATATTTGTTTGTTTAATTATATCTTTGATACATTTCTCAGCTGAAAATGTGAACAAATAACAATAATCAGATAGCACAGAAGAGAAGTAAACAGCCTTGAAAAGCATGGGGTGATTATTGAAGATGAATGACGCCTCATCTCCCTCTATCTGTCCTTGCTCCAGCCTTTATACCTTTTATAGGACATACCATACGGAGCCAGTTAGCAACTGACAAAGAGATTAAGGACGACATTGGCAGTTCTTCTACTACCATGGACAGGGAAAAGTCGAGCAGCAAAGAAACTGGAAAACAAAAGAACACAGACACACTGCTCACGGTGAGAAGGGATGGGGATGTTTTGGTATATTAGAATACCTGGTAAAGAAAGTATTGTCAGAGAGACAAACACAGATGTACACTTATAGTGAATATGTGTGAGTGAGTATGACACAAGATTCTGTCTATGTTGTTGCTTTGCAAACAGGAACCCGCAAAGTTGCCGGTTCCAGATCTGCTGTTGGGGCTGAGCACTAAGGAGCTGAAGAGATTTCAGTGGCACCTGACTACTGGATGGATAACACGCTCTCTTCCCATACCAGAGAGCCAGCTGGAGAATGCTGACAGGCAGGACACAGTGGACAAGATGGTTCACTGCTATGGTCGTAGGAGAACTGTAATGATCATGCATAAGATCCTGGAGAGAATGGAGCTGATCTATCTTTCTAGGAAGATAGTGAGTGATTACAGGAGAGGTAAGTAGTATATCATAGGCTTACCGTTACACATGAACAAACACTGCCTGGTGACTATTTCTTATATTAGGTGAAAATATAAATGAAGGTACAATAACTAAGAGCAACTTCCTCTTGTGGAACTCATACCAGAACCTCTCTGTAAAATATGAGGTTGGTTGATGATTGTAGATGAATAAAACAAATTAATGAAAATGTTTTCTCTCAAATGAAAATGTAGATTAAGTCATAATAACTGGAAGACCATGTTGAAAAACATGATGTACAGTAGATTGAGAATAGTACAGTACATCTGTAAGAGTCTCTAGGCACAGAGGGAGGTCGACACAGAGAAACGGTTCAATAAAGGCGTTTTATTTTCTGCACCAAGTTCAGCCACGCCCCTGGCGTGCTGAACAGAGTCTTTTCTCCCGACTACTACTGAAGTTGATACGTCCCGGCAGCGCACGGCTGGTTTCGCCCGTCACGCCCGGCTGTGAGCTCCCCCCTTTTCGGGTTCTGCCCGCTCCACTCCTCCTGCTGGGATCGGCTTGCGGGTGCTGCACAGTCTCTCTCTCTCTTTCTCTCTCGCTCGCTCTCTCGACCGGTTTTCACCGCCTCCTTCGCTCTCCCGAGGGTACAGACACACACAGGTTAAATAGACCAGTGGGATAACGAGTCTGATCACTGACACCTGTCCGCAATCAGCTCATCATCCCCTCCCCAACGACAGTCTGGCTCCCTCTGCAGGCCAGAACGCGCCATGCTCCCCACAACATCAATACCACAAATGACATGAGAAATGTTTAACATGTATGACACGTCTCTGTCTCACTGTACCAGGTCTGCTGCTGGACACTCTGGAGGAGCTGGACACAGAAGAGCTGAAGATATTTCAGTCTCATCTGACTAGTGGGCTGCTGCTTGGCTTTGCTCCCATCCCAGAGACCCAGCTGGACAACGCTGACAGGCTAGACACAGTGGATAAAATGGTGGAGAGATATGACCCTGAGATGGCTGTAAAGATCACACAGGTGATCCTGAGGAACATGAACCGGAATGACCTAGTCAAGACATTAGAGAGTGGTCACAGAGGAGGTAACACAGCAAGATTCTGTACATAAATATGTTTATTACATGTAATGGTCGTTAGAATGTTGAGTGTATCAGAAGTTTACCATCACATAAAGATCACCCCTGTTTGCTGGTACTGACTGTCTTTCAACTGTAAATGTTAATGAAGCTATGAAAACAGAGAGAAGCTGCCTCTTAGTGAACTCATATCAGAGCTGCCTTGAATAACATGATTTAGATTGACAATGATGCATAAATAACACAAATTACAAGTTAAATGTGTATCATGTATGACACATCTCTGTCTCACTGTACCAGGTCTGCTGCTGGACACTCTGGTGGAACTGAACACTGAGGACATGAACATATTTCAGTCTCACCTGTCTACTGAGATGCTCCCTGGCTTTGCTCCCATCCTAAAGAGTCAGCTGGACTACGCTGACTGGCAGGACACAGTAGATAAGATGGTGGAGAGATACGACCCTGAGATAGCTGTGAAGATCACACTGGAGATCCTGAGGAAGATGAAACGGATTGATCTCGCTGGGAAATTAAGGAGTAGAGGTAACAGATACATCTGTTCTTTACGAGTGCAGTTCCTTGTTAGGTTGGAGTGTATTATAGTATAATATGCTTTCCTTCACATGAAGAGAACCCCTGCTCGCTGATGCTGACTTTCTCTCAGCTGAAAACGTAGATTAAGTCATAATAACTGGAAGACCAGGTTCCTTGGGTATCATTAATTCCAGGACTGTGTTGAAAAACATGATGAACAGTAGACTGAGAATAGTACAGTACATCAATACCACAAATGACATGAGAAATGTTTAACATGTAAGACACGTCTCTGTCTCACTGTACCAGGTCTGCTGCTGGACACTCTGGAGGAGCTGGACACAAAGAAGCTGGAGACATTTCACATCCACCTGACTAATTACAGCCTAACAGGCTTTCCTCGCTTCTTCATGAGGGAGCTGGAGAATGCTGACAGACAGGTCACAGTGGAGAAGATGGTGGACGTCTATGGTCATAGGAGAACTGTGACGATCACCTATAACATCCTGAGGGAGATGCATCTGTTGGATCTCGCTAAGAAGTTAGACAGTGATTACAGAAGAGGTAACACAGCAAGACAGATACATCTGATTATTACAAGACGTTGAGTGTATCATAGGCTTTCCTTCACACATAAACTACCACTGCTTGGTGACTGTTTCTAGGCTGAATGTATCAATGTAAATGAAGGCACAATAACAAACAGCAACTTTGTCTTGCAGGACAGCTTTGTCAAACATGGAGTTGGTTGATGATTGTAGATTAATAAGTCAATTAAATTCAAATATTTAACATGTCTGACACGTCTCTGTCTCCCTGTACCAGGTCTGCTGCTGGCCACTCTGGAGGAGCTGAATACAGACGAGCTGAAGATATTTCAGTCTCATCTGACTAGTGGGCTGCTGCTTGGCTTTGCTCCCATCCCAGAGACCCAGCTGGACAACGCTGACAGGCTAGACACAGTGGATAAAATGGTGGAGAGCTATGACCCTGAGATGGCTGTGAAGATCACACTGGTGATCCTGAGGAACATGAACCGGAATGACCTAGTCAAGACATTAGAGAGTGGTCACAGAGGAGGTAACACAGCAAGATTCTGTACATAAATATGTTTATTACATGTAATGGTCGTTAGAATGCTGAGTGTATCAGAAGTTTACCATCACATAAAGATCACCCCTGTTTGCTGGTGCTGACTATCATTCAACTGTAAATGTTAATGAAGCTATGAAAACAGAGAGAAGCTTCCTCTTAGTGAACTCATAGCAGAGCTGCCTTGAATAACATGATTTAGATTGACAATGATGCATAAATAACACAAATGACAAGTTAAATGTTTATCATGTATGACACATCTCTGTCTCACTGTACCAGGTCTGCTGCTGGCCACTCTGGTGGAACTGAACACTGAGGACATGAACATATTTCAGTCTCACCTGTCTACTGAGATGCTCCCTGGCTTTGCTCCCATCCTAAAGAGCCAGCTGGACAACGCTGACTGGCAGGACACAGTAGATAAGATGATGGAGAGATACGACCCTGAGATAGCTGTGAAGATCACACTGGAGATCCTGAGGAAGATGAAACGGATTGATCTCGCTGGGAAATTAAGGAGTAGAGGTAACAGATACATCTGTTCCTTAAGAGTGCAGTTCCTTGTTAGGTTGGAGTGTATTGTAGTATAATATGCTTTCCTTCACATGAAGAGAACCCCTGCTCGCTGATGCTGACTTTCTCTCAGCTGAAAACGTAGATTAAGTCATAATAACTGGAAGACCAGGTTCCTTGGGTATCATTAATTCCAGGACTGTGTTGAAAAACATGATGAACAGTAGACTGAGAATAGTACAGTACATCAATACCACAAATGACATGAGAAATGTTTAACATGTAAGACACGTCTCTGTCTCACTGTACCAGGTCTGCTGCTGGACACTCTGGAGGAGCTGGACACAGACAGGCTGAAGATATTTCAATCTCACCTGTCGACTTATCGGCTACTCCAATTAAATTCAAATATTTAACATGTAAGACACGTCTCTGTGTCACTGTACCAGGTCTGCTGCTGGACACTCTGGAGGAGCTGGACACAGACAGGCTGAAGATATTTCAGTCTCATCTGACTAGTGGGCTGCTGCTTGGCTTTGCTCCCATCCCAGAGACCCAGCTGGACAACGCTGACAGGCTAGACACAGTGGATAAAATGGTGGAGAGATACGACCCTGAGATGGCTGTGAAGATCACACTGGTGATCCTGAGGATCATGAACCGGAATGACCTAGTCAAGACATTAGAGAGTGATCACAGAGGAGGTAACACAGCAAGATTCTGTACATATTCTGTACATGTTTATTACATGTAATGGTCGTTAGAACGTTGAGTGTATCAGAAGTTTACCATCACATAAAGATCACCCCTGTTTGCTGGTGCTGACTATCATTCAACTCTAAATGTTAATGAAGCTATGAAAACAGAGACAAACATACTTTAGCGATCTCATATCAGAGTTGCCTTGAATAACATGATGTAGACTGACAATGATGCATAATGCACAATGATGATTGGAGAACATGGTGCACCACTGCGGTCATAAGAGAACAGTGAGGAAAGTGAGATTAAACTGTTTGATCTCGCTAAGAAGGTAGAGAGTGATTACAGAAGAGGTAACACAACAAGACAGATACATGTGATTATTACAAAACCGTGAGTGTATCATAGGCTTACCTTCACACATAAACTATCACTTCTCGCTGATGCTGACTTTCTCTCAGCTGAAAATTTAGATTAAGTCATAATAGAAGAGAAGAGAATTCAATCTCACCTGTCGACTACGTGGCTATCCTCCCATCCCAGAGATCTGACATGCTAGACACAGTTGATAAGATGGAGGAGAGCTACTATGTCCCTGAGATAGCTGTGAAGGCCACACTGGTGACCCTGAGGAACATGAACCAGAACCAGTGGTGACAGAAGAGGTGACACAGCAAGATAGATAAATATGTTCAATATAAGTAATAGTCGTTAGAACGTTGAGTCTATCAGAAGTGCAGACTATCTTTCAGCTGAAAATTTTAATGAAGCTATAAAAACAGAGAGAAACTTCCTCTAGAGAGGGATTTACAGAACCTTCCTCTTGCAGAACTGACTGGTAGCATTTCTGGTGCCTTGTACCAGTGTAACAGATATTGAGCAGCAAAGCCACTGGAAAACTATTGGTGATACTGACTGTTTCTGTTTCCCTCTCATCTTCTCTCCTATGATAGGAGATTCATATTCGTCGAGCAGCAAAGCCACTGTAATCCAAAAGATCACAGATAAACTTGTAATGGTGAGGAAGAAAGATAATGTTTGGGCTCTGAGCATGCAACTACACATAAGGAAAGGTTGTCACAAAATTAAGATGCTACCTGTGCTGTCGTTTTGCATCTAGATGGAGGTTCCAGATCCGCTGGTAGGAGAAGCTTTCATCTCCCCAAAACAAACAGTGTCCAGCAGTTTGCCCTCATCTAGCAGCAGTTTACCATCTGACGACGTAGAGATGGAAGAGTTACAGAGCCTCACACCTCTGACGACCAACCCTACCCTGGTAATTTGCTGTGTAACTACAGTAGTCTTGCTCAAGTGTGTGTGTGTGTGTGTGTGTGTGTGTGTGTGTGTGTGTGTGTGTGTGTGTGTGTGTGTGTGGAGGGATCATTAACAAAAAAACATTTGGTTGCATTTTGTCTCATTCTTTAGAGCTCTTGCAAGGAATTTACACCTACTAGAAAGTGTTTAAGCACTTAGCCACATCCAGCTTGTCTGTAAAGAGAGAATCTCCAGATTTTATGCTGAGCTCAGGGAAAGCTCTCTCTCTTATTCACCCCAGCTGACCATCAGACCAGAATCCAGCTTTGATATCTGTATACTTTTGTACTTTAAATAAATCGTCTTAAACTCAGAATTGATTCTTTGATTCATAACCAACAAAGGAAATTAACTTCATAAGCAGGTGAGTCATCATAACATCACAGCCACCATCAGTGAAATCTTCCATGAGAACAAGGTGTGTGTGTGTGTATGTGAGTGTGTGTGTCTGTGTGTGTGTATGAGCATGTGTGTGTCTAGCGGTTAGCTAGTGAGCACCTTGGTGTTTCTGACCACCCGTCCTTTGATGCTGTGTGAGCAGCTTGTTACACCTGCAGACCCTGAGGGGAAGGAGCAATATGATTATGATATGAGGGGAATGTACATCAACACACACACACACACACAGCACATTCACCCTCACACACACACTCACGCTCATACACACTGACATACAGACACTCACGTGCACACACGCACACGCAGACACACACACTCACGCTCATACACACACACTCACATACACACTCGCGCTCTCTCTCACACATGCACACACACACACACACAATCTGTAACCTGAATAAAGAAAGGAGAGAGGAGCTCAGAGGAGCTTCGCTTCAGCAATGTTCCGACAAAACCCTTTCATGTCAAGATTCACCTGAACTCTCTCTCCCTCTCCAATCACTCTCTCCCTCCCTCCATCTCTCCTTCACTCTCTCACCCTCTCCTTCATTGTCTCCCCCACTCCTTCACTTTCTCTCTCCCTCCCTCCCTCCTTCACTCTCCCTCCCTCCGTCTCTCCTTCACTGTCTCTCCCTCCCTGCTCCACACACACACACGTACACGTACACGTACACACACACGCCTCTGCAGCTCTGCTCTCTCCTCTGACAGTGTGTGCAGGGTGAGGCTGAGGAAGAAGACCTCCAGTACTTTAAGAGGCAAGGACGCGTAGGGATGCGCAAGGACGGGTTTATCTGTCCTCCAGACTGGAAGGGTGGAGGATCTGGGACACACTGGGATAGAATGGATTCTGTTCTCTCCCTCCCTATTGCCGACACCCACAACAACCACTCACTCACTCACTCTCTCACACAGGCACACACACTCTCACATACACTCACTCTCACACAGGCACACACTCTCACACACACACACACACACACACACATTTGTGAGGCTATTAGGACTACACACACCACTTGATCTCTTGGCTCTCTCACACAGGCTTTCAAGGCTATTAAACACACTTCCTTTTTTATACACTCTCTCTCTCGCTTACTCACATACTGTAGCGTACATCTCTCACACTTCCTCACTAACCCCATAAGCACACACACACACACACATCTCCCTGCTGAAGCTGTGTATACAGTAATCTGTGAGATGTGAGCTCTTTAACGAGCCCGCTCTTAACTCCCCTCCATCCTAAAACTACACTCACACACAGAATTAAATACAAAGTTGAAGTTAATAGTCTTTCTGTCTACTTCATCCAAGACTCCCAACTGCTCTTGACACACAGTAATCCCAAAAACATAATTCCAGGGCATAAAGTGGGAAAAAATCCTGTGCCTGAAACCAATTGTTGGGGAGGGGGGTCACAGTTTGAGATATTGGGAGAGCGGGTACAGAAGACAGCTTCTTGTCTCAATGTTTAAATGCATTACTACTATTTTATAGTCAATACAAAATATATGTCTCAATGTTAAAATGCATTAATACTTTAAATGAATGTGCAACAATACTATGTGCAATATGACAACCCTTGTGTACATAAGGTTCAGATATAGGAAAAGTTAGGATATTTATAGCATAGCATAGAGTACAGCACAGTGTTTTATTGTATAGTATAGTAGTATAGTATAGTATAGTAGATAGTGTACATAGCCTTTATTTATGTAAACCAGCTCTTTTCCCTTTTTTATTTTACCCTTGGCCCTCGTGTTTTTAGTCTTTTTCCAAGCACCAGGGGAGCCCCCCCTCCTACATTTCGTTGTATGGTACCTGTACTGTATTAATGACAATAAAGACCATTCATTCATTCATTCATAATACTGTTTTATACTCAATACAAAATAAAATAATATATTTAGATGTCTTAAAGGCCAAACTGATTGCATCACTTATTAAGCCACTATCACTATAACAATACAGAATAAAATATATACATGTCTTTAAAAGAACAAACTGATTACTTATTAAGCCACTATCACTTATATTCTCCTTCTTGGCACCACGTCCCATAAGGCTTCCCGTCACTACTCAGGGTTTTTCCTGGCTCAAAATGAGGCGGAGGTGGTACCAGTGGTGTTTGACATCGGGGGGGACCCATGAAGCAGGGCTGTCTGGGGGTCCTTAAACGAGCATCAAACACTTAATTTCTTGCATTCGGGTGAATTGATATGCACCAATTTGTGCCCTTTCTCCATCAATTTATGGTGGAAATGTCATTATACAGGTGCTGGTCATATAATTAGAATATCATCAAAAACTTGATTTATTTCAGTAATTCCATTCAAAAAGTGAAACTTGTATAATGTACACATTCATTCCACACAGACTGATATATTTCAAGTGTTTATTGCTTTTAATTTTGATGATTATTACTGACAATCTTTGGATTTTGACAAGTAACTTGAGCTCTAGGACAAGTAAAAGATAAGTTCACTTGTCCAAAGGACAAGTACCTGAAAAAGCTTAATGTCAAGCCCTGACCACAGACTACTACTGCCGGATCGCGAGCCTCAGATCGCTGCCTATTTTTTTTCTGGTGCGATCTGCGATCCAGCATTCAGGACCGATATCGCGGCGATATGCGATATCAATATCGGATCGGGACATCCCAGTGTTTCCTCTACATGCATTTCATCGTGGCGGTCCGCCACGATGGAATTTCCTCCGCCACTATTCAGATTTCTCAACCAAAAAAAAAAAAAAAAGATTTAGGCCGCTTTTCAGACCTTCACAGCGCTAGACACACCCACAAGCGCTGAAACTGGACCAGTCCGTGTGTGTCGCGAGTATTGAACTTGAGGCTGCGTTCGTAAATTCGCTCTGAGAGCCCCGGAGCGCACACTGGGTTCAACGTCATAAAGGGACCAAGTAATTTGATTGGACAAGAGGCATTCCGTGAGTGCTGATCAGATTTCCAGAGCGTATTTACGAACGCGCCCTGGCTGTCACCCGAACACCGCGAGCTAGCGTAGTGTAGTGTAGTATAGGATGCGTAGTGTAGTGTAGTGTAGGATGGAGAGAGAGAGGAGAAGCCTCTCTATGTGTTACCTATGTCCAGTGTACTAGAACCACTCTAACAGGAGTGTTTGTCCGTGAATAACACCGGCTATGCCCGGGGTAGAAACACAAGACTATAGCTGGATAAGGTCTACAGGGTCATTTTAAGCCATCGACCAGCCCTCTACGACCACGGGAAGTCATGTTAAAAGTGAAGATACTTCTGTTAAACTAAGCTAAGCTAAACATCGCTAATCGCTAACTCCCTCCTGGGCTTAAAGTGACAAGTAATAACGTTGTGAAAAAAACCGTCAGATCAGTGTTTTTGTTTTTATTGACAACGGAATTACATGCTGGAAAAACATGCAGACACAGACAATAAGAGACACACGGGAGAAGTACAGGAAAACATTTTATTTTTTTGGGCCATCCTCGAGTTTTGGCTGAAATTACATCGTTGTTTTGAGCGCTACCCGCCACCATTGTAAAAATTCCTGGAGGAAACACTGCATCCCTAATAATAACTATAGCATATTAGCCTGTTTAATAAACAATAATGTATATTAACCTTTTCTCCTTGCGTCTCTGCTGTGCTGCTCTCAGAGTCTCTCTGCCGTTATGATGTGTATAGCATGAGATCTGATTGGTCTCTGCTGTCTCGAGGCTTTCTGAGGTAAACTTTCTCAACGTTCTGAAGCGTCCTGGGTCACGAGACCAGTTCTCTTTGGCGCCAAAAGCAGAAGCAGTCCCTATTGGCCAGTGACGTCATTCTACTGCTCTGTGCTTACCACAGCAGATGAATGTGTGTATCTTAAACGGCGAAGACAAATGTAATCTTCTTGCACTTGAATAGCATTAAGGTTGATGCAGGCTCACTAGTCAGCTATGGCTGATATAATATCTAACATGTTATATGAAAACACCTGCTTGCATGCTCATTTCACACGTAATTCGCTCCGCTAACGTAGTACGGAGTTGGCTAGTTAAACCACATCACAGTGATAAATATTGTAGAGAACTTTGGTTCCCATGGGAGCGGGACAAGTCATTAGGGAAATGGGGTTCACCTGGGGGGAACTGCCGCCGTTGACAGAGACCCCCGGAATTGATCATACCCAGCTGACTTTTGATTGCTGGTATGACACTGATAAATGAGAGCCGAGCGAGGGCAGCGCCCCAAACATAAGCCCTGTATCGTCCACCAAGCTCCGCTCCCGAACAGACTGTGTGGAGGGGGGATAGGTCGTGGCAGGGCCGGTCTCCTAGCGGCCCACTAGTAACTCGCACAGAGCTGATGAACTTGAACTTGTATTTTATTAAATAAAGTGATATATCTTTTTGATACACTGTGGTCGTGTGAGTGGTATTCTCAGGGTTCTGACATCCGGACCAGACCGGTAAAACAAAGGTGGTGGCAGCGGCTCTCAGCCTATCCAGGTTTAATACCTACCAGATAAACTTTATTACAATAAATTCCATAACTGCATACTACTACGGAGCACACACACACACGGAGGAAATCGCACAATCAGCAGGAAGAGAGCGCGGAGAGCCCTATAAGACCCCGAATATCAAATAAAAGCAGAACGGAATAAACGTTATTAAATACAACGTCATAAAATCCAGGTGTGCAAGCAGCACTACAATCACATATTACGGGGCTTCAGCTGGACAACGGGGCTATTTCCAGCTCCATTCACAACGAATAACCATAGCGCTTGCAGCGTGCCTTGGTGGCTATTCGGAAAAGTAGAACTTTTCAACGCACGCTGATCAAAGGTACTGTGGTAAACCTACTAGGTGCCATACAGCCACTCTCCGACTCCAGTTTGGGGCGCTCCTAACAACTGTTCACATTAAAAAGGCACTTAACTTGCCCAGGTGGCAAGACCCTCCCCCGGGGTCTGCGCGTTGTGGCACCGCTCCTCAGTTGGTAGGAGCGGCCCAAACTGGAGTCGGAGAGTGGTTGTATGGCACCTAGTAGGTTTACCACAGTACCTTTGATCAGCGTGCGTAAAGTTCCACTTTTCCGAATACAGTCACCAAGGCACGCTGCAAGCGCTATGGTTATTCGATGTGAATGGAGCTGGAAATAGCCCCGTTGTCCAGCTGAAGCCCTGTAACGTCTGGGTCAAGACGACCATACGAATTATAGAAATAAACAAAGATGTAATTGATAAAAGGTGCTTTATAAAGTTTATTATTATTATTATTATTATTATTATTATTATTATAAATCCTAGAATTCAAAAACAAACATATAACAGAACACTCAAGAACACCAACAGAAAATGAAGAGAAGTTATTGTCACATCAAAACTTTACAAACCATTTCAATTCAATTCAACGTTATTCGCCATGTGCAGTGCACTAGTAACATGACTTGGTAGTCTACCATGCTGAACAGGCTACAGTACATACAACAGCAAGACGACAGTACAACAATACTCAAGACAAAATATACAGTACCAATATGAGTGAATAAATATACTGTACAACTTAGTGCAAGAACATGTAAAGTGCAAGGTCCAATGATCAGGAGTTATTGAGGAGGGCTGTGGCTTTGGGGAAAAAACTGTTCAAGTGTCGTGATGTTTTTGACCTGGTGGCCCTGTACCGCTGTCCAGAAGGGAGTAGTTCAAACAAGCTGTGAGGTGGATGTGAGGGGTCAGCCACAATCTTGCGTACTCTCTTCAGTGATCTGGAGCTATGGAGGTCTGTGATGGGAGGCAGGGGGCAGCCGATGATCCGCTCAGCTGTCTGTACGACTCTTTGTAGCTTGGCCTTGGATCGGGCAGACGCAGAGTCGTACCAGACAGTGATGGAAGATGTTAGGATGTTCTCTATGACGGCCCTGTAGAACTGGACCATGATGTGACGACTGATGTGGAGTCTCTTCAGCTGACGGAGGAAGAACAAGCGCTGCTGGACTTTTTTAACTAGATGGGTGATGTTGTTATCCCATTTTAGTTTGTTGGAGATGGTAGTGCCCAGAAACTTGTAATTCATCCATTATTGTGATAGGGGAGTTATTGATGACCAGTGGAGAGTGAGTTGGAGCCTTTTCCGGAAGTCCATAATCACCTCCACTGCCTTGGTGTTGTTGAGTTCCAGTTTATTGGCTGCAGACGAGGACACCAGGCAGCCGACCTCCCTCCGGTAGGCGGTCTCGTCATTGTCATTGATGAGGCCAACCATGGTGGTGTCATCTGCATATTTGATGGTCTTGACAGATGTGTCACCAGAGGTAGTCGTTGGTGTACAGGGAGTAGAGCAGGGGGGAGAGCACACAGCCCTGAGGAGCACCGGTGTTAACTGTGCGGGGCTGAGACAGGTGAGGGCCCATCCTGACATCCTGCCTTCTGTTGGTGAGGAAGTCAGTGATCCACTGACAGATGAAGGGGTGGATATTCAGCTGTATTATGTACACTATTTAATTGTTCTAACAAACATATTCATTAAATATCATCTGTTCTATAAATTAACAGAATTAATGACCAATATAAAAAAAAAACGTACATGTTCTAATCATATCACTATATTATGTACAAAAAGGTAGAAAGTATAAATACAACTTTAACATCTTAAACTTTAACAACTTTAAACTTAAACAACTCTAACAACTTTAACATCTTTAACAACTGTAACATATTTAACATCTTAAACAACTTTAACAACTTTAACACTTGTGTTTCTTCAGAGTATCTGACCGGCTGAAGCTCCTCCCACACTGGGAGCAGAGAAAAGGCTTCTCTCCAGTGTGAGTGCGCTGGTGTACAGACAGGTGGTGTGACCGGCTGAAGCTCCTCCCACACTGGGAGCAGAGAAAAGGCTTCTCTCCAGTGTGAGTGCGCTGGTGTACAGACAGGTGGTGTGACCGGCTGAAGCTCCTCCCACACTGGGAGCAGAGAAAAGGCTTCTCTCCAGTGTGAGTGCGCTGGTGTACAGACAGGTGGTGTGACCGGCTGAAGCTCCTCCCACACTGGGAGCAGAGAAAAGGCTTCTCTCCAGTGTGAGTGCGCTGGTGTACAGACAGGTGGTGTGACTGGCTGAAGCTCCTCCCACACTGGGAGCAGGGATAAGGCTTCTCTCCAGTGTGAGTGCCCTTGTGTCTGATGAGACTATTCTTTGTAGTGAAGCCCCTCCCACACAGAACACAGTGGTGAGGTCCAGGTTTGTCTGTGTGTCTCTGTTTGCGGTTGGGGGGCAGGGGGGTGTCTGAGGTGGAGGGGGGCAGTTTTGGGCCTCTGGAAGGAGCGAGGGGGGTGTCTGAGGTGGTGGGGGGTGGTTGTGGGCCTCTAGAAGGAGCGAGGGGGGTGTCTGAGGTGGTGGGGGGCAGTTGTGGGCCTCTGGAAGGAGCGAGGGGGGTGTCTGTGGTGGTGGGGGACGGTTGTGGGCCTCTGGAAGACGTCTCTGGAGAGAGAGAGAGAGAGAGAGAGAGAGAGAG
>NC_137678.1:47742088-47889588 GCF_963989245.1 Nansenia antarctica
TTAGGTAGTTACATCTCAACATGTAGGTAGTTATATCTCAACATGTAGGTAGTTACATCTCAACATTTAGGTAGTTACATCTCAACATTTAGGTAGTTACATCTCAACATTTAGGTAGTTACATCTCAACATTTAGGTAGTTACATCTCAACATGTAGGTAGTTACATCCATTCTGGCCATACTATCCCCATGGGGACGAGTTGAGAGTTCTAAATCCGTTGTTAAGCAAAATAGGGGGACATTTTAAACTGTTCGAAATATCCCAAATAATGCGAAATAGTGTACATTTACCTGTTAATTAATGTTATCCTTACACGTCCTGCAGAAAACTGTTTTCTTCATACAAACAAACAATACCGTATAAGCAGTAAGCATTTAATTTGCATATTTAAACATAATATTTCAGAAAACTTGTAATACAAAAAATGTTAGTCTTAATGTAAGTGATTAACTGGTGAAGTTTCATGGTAATATCTATTAGTTACATTTTTTATCCTATTAACTGGCTGTGTTGCGCCTGGCACAAAACCCCACATTTTCGACCCCTGAATTTACCGTGATCCAATAAATATTAAGACTTTTAATATGTTATTTGGTTGTCCCTAGGGATCACAAAAAAACGTGCATGATTACTATTGCAATTTCCCCTGGGTTAAACCACAGATTGACTGGACTAGGAGGGGGGTTGGTAGCGGGGAAAGGCCAGGTCTTTTGGCAAAATGGCGCCGTCTCACGGGAGCCGCGTGGCGAGATACAAGATGGCGCCGTAGCATCACAAGCTATGCTAACAAACTATGATCATCAGTATCTAGTCATCTCAGTCGAGATGTTCAACAATATATTTTAAAAGGGATGTAAGTGTACTTTCTCTCTCTCATCAAAAATATAAAACAGTCATGTTGAGCTACCTCTCTCCAATTCTCTCCAATTCGACTAGTCCACCTGGGACTGGATCTGTGTAATGGAAGTCTCTCTGTGTACTGTATGACTCTGCTGTCTGTCTGTCACTGACACTAGTCTGGACCACCTTGTCATCACCAAAGGCATACCTAGATGTTTCACATCATGTTAACTTGTCACTGACATTTTCAGAGTGAAGTAAATTCTTAGTGGTTTGACTAATTTATAAGACTTACCCCAATCTCTTCTTCTCTCTTCTCTTCTTCTCTTCTCTTCTCTTCTCCTTCTCTTCTTCTTCTCTTCTTCTTCTCTACTTCTTCTCTTCTTCTTCTCTTCTTCTTCTCTTCTTCTTCTCTTCTTCTCTCTTCTTCTCTCTTCTTCTCTCTTCTTCTCTTCTTCTCTCTTCTCTTCTTCTCTCTTCCAGCAGTTGGATTGGCTTGGTTTTCAGTGGAAATCTTGGGGAACGTCATATTTGTTGCTGTTAATCAGGGTCATGGTGTAACCGAATTTTTTATTTTAATTATTATTATTTTTGTGTAGTAGGAGTATAAATAATGATGTTAGATACGTTTGGGTGTTGTTTAGGGGGAGAGAAATTGCTAATAATGATACTAAATGTGCCAGAAAAAGCGGATTTTTAAAATCCTGGTGCATCATGGGAAATGCAAAAGTAATTTGAGTATATCCAGAGTTCTGTAATAGTTATATGCATGGGGATAATTTCTAAAAATTGTAAAAAATTATGCCGATTCTAACCCTGTGTTTTGTTGTTGTAAAATTCGTTGAGTTTTTTGTGTTAAAGCTAACCCACGACATTAAAATTAGTAATATCCATGATTTGATACATTTTTTAAATTGTTAGTAGTAATTTTATTAAGTAGAAATGATGCCGATTCTAATGTAGTTATTCTTTTTCGTCAAACTTGTTGCGTTTTCGTTCAGGAGCTGAATTACTGTACGCTTCTGTACGCTTCTGTACGCTTCTATACGTTTCTATACGCTTCTCTACGCTTCTGTACGTTTCTATCTTTTTAATATATATGCCTTTGAATTACTAAATAATTAAATGATGATTATATAATAGCCTAAATAACTAATATCCTAAATTAGGATTAAGGTTAGGGTTAGGTTGAGGGACTATTATCTATCACCTATGTTGGTCTAAGAGATTACCGGTAACCAGGAATCACCTGACCAAATGGCTGGCTGCCCGAAGTGTTAGTGGGGGTTAGGGTTAGGGTAAGGGTTAGGGTTAGGGTTAGGGTTAGGGTTAGGTTTCTGGCAAAGAGCTCCAACTGTAAGATACCATGTGCAGGTTGACCAGTTTCTTTAGGCCAACCACGTATGATGCAGAGGGAGAAGCACTCCACTACACACAAATAGTACCGTGCTGATGTTCAACTGGTAGTGCTACATTGTTTTTGTCCATCTTGGTGGGTCTGACGTCTCGGAGCACCGGTAGCTCGGAAGTAGGGGAAGGTACACGCGTACCTATTCTCCACGTCCTGATTGGTCAGCTGTCAGAAAGGCGCTTGACATCACACAGCGCCTTTCTGAAAAGTTAAAAGGCAGCTGCGCTTTTCTCACGCTTTTTAAAAGGCGGCCGCTTTTTCCCTTTTCCCATAGGGTTGTATGTAAAAAGGCGCTGAAGGCCACGCTTTTTTCTTAAAAAATAAGTCAAGTGTGAACACCCCCTGATAAACTCTTTCACGTTGCGTTCAGCCAATCACTCAACCCGTTAGTTTGTTGTTTGTAAATATTACATAAAGGCCAATGATTGGTGCTTACGTCACTGTCACTACTGTAAATACATTTGATTTGATTTGATTTGACTTGTCACTCATTTCTGGCGCTAAAATTATTTTCAACTAGCTCAACTAGCTTCCTAATTAGCTGTCTAGTGTCTGATTTGATGTGAAAATGTCCAAAAGACAGTTGAGCCTTCTTCAGGCATTTGGGAGAGGGAAGAAACAATATGCGAAGAGAGCAACACCAGCGAAGGCGCCAGCAGCAGTCAGCTACACGGTGACGAGCCCCCTACGGTAGCTAGCTGTGTAGCTAGGCCGAGCCCCGAGGACACACAGCAGCAGAGGTATGAGGTTGTATGTGCTGGCTCTGAAGATGACATTGGCTGTGTCATTGGTGAACTGAAAACGACATCAGACTCTGTAAAACTGAAAATGTTACAGACGAGATTCAAGCCTCCCAGAGGTTGGATACCCCCAAGTAGGGTAATATGTGGGAAGCAACGAAAAATACCGGAGGAGTTTTTTGATGAGAGCATTTACCCCACTCTGCGTTACAGTAAAAGCGTTGATGGCGTTTTTTGTGTAGCTTGCATGCTTTTCTCATCAGGAGACATGATTCTGAGAACGAAGCCACTTACTGACTGGAGTAATGCAAAGAAAATAGTTTCAAGACACTTGTCAACTCCAGCTCACATTAGTGCCCAACTGCGAGCAGGTGAATTTGTTGATGTTGCTTCGGGAAAGAGCCGGTCTATCTATTCCAAATTAGATCGCTCACACCAACAAGCAGTAGAGCGCAATAAACATGGACTGAAAGCAGTCATCGATCTAATTGCTGTTTGCGGACAGCAAAATATACCCATTCGAGGCCACACTGATGAGCGAAGTAATTTCCAGGCGCTTCTGAAATACCGTGCTGAAGGAGATGAGAATCTGAAAGAATATTTTAAAAATGCACCAAGTAACGCAAAGTACTTTAGTCATCAAATCCAGAACGAGTTGATTGAACTATGTGGGAAACAGATTCAAGACAACATTCTCAACAAATGCAGGGATGCCAAGTGGTTCACCTTATTGGCTGATGAGACTGCTGATATAAGCAACGTTGAACAAGTAGCTCTTGTAGTAAGATACGTGGACTGTTTTGATTGCAGCTACTCTGTGCGAGAGGATTTTTTGGGATTTTTTTCTACTGCTGACACAACAGGCGAGACCTTGACCCAACTTCTGTTAAACCGATTAAGAGAACTGGATCTGGATCCTGCTCGTATGGTTGGACAGGGGTATGACGGCGCTGGGATTGTCAGTGGGAAGGTGCGAGGCGTTCAGGCGCGCATCAGAGTACAGTACCCTGCTGCCGTCTATGTGCACTGTAGAAATCATGCGCTAAACCTAGCGATTGTGCACTCAACGAAAATCCCTGTGGTCCGCAATACTCTGAGAAGAGATAGTAACCTTCATCACAGACTCCCCAAAGCGCTTACAGTGCTTACTGAGCAACAGTAGCAGCAAAAAACGCCTCCAAAAGTTCTCTGATACCCGCTGGTCTCAGCATGATATGTGCCTGTCTACTATAATCGAAAACTACGAGGACGTGTTAACCACACTGGCTGAGCTGAAAACAGACACTGACGCCAAATGCAGCTCCACAGCATCCTCCCTCACTCGGGCCATGGAGACCTTTGAATTCATCGTCTGTCTAATCATTACTCAGGAGCTTCTTCACTGCCTGACACCGCTGAGTAATGGCTTACAGAATCCAAAATGCGAGCTACCTATGGCCGCTCAAATGGCCACGGATCCTGTGAGTGTGCTTGAGCACAAAAGAGATGACTCCACAAACAGCGATATATGGGGAAAAACATGCTCTCTGGCTGCGATTGTTGATGTTGTCCCTTCACTGCCTCGCATCGCCAAAAGACAAGCCCACAGGTCTAACACACCTGCAGAAAACCCACTAGAGTACTGTAAAAGAACCATTTTCTTTCCGTTCATCGACCACCTGACCACAGAGGTGAGAGACAGAGTATGCCTTGCACTGCCACGTCTTAAAGCCCAGTACCTTCTACCCGCCAAATTGCCACTGTTGACGGACAGTTTATGGAGGGAGATCAAGGAGGAGTATGGTGCGCTGATGCCCAGTGTTGACACTGCAGATATGGAGCCTTATCTGTGGAGGGAGCGCAACAGGCCGCATGATACACCTGTCACCAGTGACATCCTCCAAGTTCTGAGACTAACCGCAGACTTCTACCCCAGCCTGCATACTGTCATGAAGGTTCTCCTAACAATGCCCGTGTCCACTGCCAGTGCGGAGCGTTCATTCAGCTGTTTACGTCGCTTGAAGACATATCTCCGGAACAGCATGACAGACAAGAGACTGAGTGGACTTGCCCTTATGAATATACATCATGATATTCCTATTGATGCGGAGGCCATTCTGCTGGAGTTTGATGCAACGTGGAGGCGCAGACTTCACTTCAAATAGGTAGGAACATTTTATTGCCAGTCGGATTGGTTTGGTCTTGCTTTTATTGTTAAGTGGTGCAGCGGCTTCTGTCTGGGCTAGCCTATATTGTCACATATCTGGTCGTTGAAACGTGTATGCTGCTGTGTGTGTTGTAGGCCTAAAGTGAGTGCAAAACTCTCGTTTCGGTGCTAGCCTGTATTGGTGCGCTGTCACAGTGTCAACAAATAGGCCCTTTGTTTCCCCCATGTGTTAGGTGAGGTCACCTGGGCTGTTTTCATCTGTGTTTCGAGGTGCGCTGTCACCATATTGTTTGCACGTTTCGTCACGGCATAAGGGGAACGCCCACCTGGCGGGCAAAACAAATCTTTCTTCCGCTGCCTGCCAGCTATTTTATCAGGTTTTTACCAAGTAATTAGTTGTTTGACAAAATGCTGGATAGTTGCTGTGCAATCGGGTGCACTAACCGACGAGGAGACGACCCTGGGTTGGGCTTCTACAGAATTCCGTCAGAAGATTAAGCTCAAGTAAACACTGATGATTTTAATTATTTACTTAGCCACTTTACTCGATTATACAGAGCCAATTACCACTATTGCACTATTGTCATTGTTCATATTGTATTCCACCCCTGTACATTGTACCGCACATTTCAAATCTTTTATCTAGTATTTTTTGTTCATTGAATAAAGAAATAAATAGGCTACTTGAAAGTGGTACTCCACTCTCCTTAACCCTTATGTTGTGTTCGGGTCTGCCGTGGCCCGTTTCAAGTTACAATTATATAATAACTACCATCTAGTTTTTTTTTTATTGGAACAAGGTTCATGATATCCTCCACAACAGCTATATAAACACTACAAAACAGATTTTGACAATTTTAGCCAATTCTGCCAATATAATTTGGTGTTCGGGTCTGGGAAGACCCAGCAGTGCATTGAAATGTTGTGGGGCCATACAATAAAATGACAACAGGATTGGTTATGAATGCATAATAAGTTAGTTATGATGTAGTAATAACAATATTGGATGATAGTCATTGTTTTTGAGTGTTTTGGACTGAGTTAAATCATAGGTCAAAATTGACCCATGAACACACGGGACAGAAACAGCTTTCGAACACAACACAAAAGTGGGGACAAGTGAACTCCATCTCTAAAGGTTTTGCAGTATCTCTGTTCTTAGCAATGTGTACAGTTCAGCAGCATCATTTGCATCTTTTGGAGAGTCCCATCCATTTTCCTGCGTCAGTAAAAGAGATAGCTCAAACACAGTTTCATCACAAGGCAATTGACCCTTGGGTGTACACTCCTCCTTACAGAGATCCACCTCTTCTTGGTCAATCGATTTCAGTCTGTCCTCTGCACCAAACATCTGTGGGACTGTATACAACAAGACTGGACGACCTCCTGGCACATTCCGGGCTGGCATTGGTCTGATCTTGTGTGAATTCCATGTCCTCACAACTTCATCAAGTTCTTGCTGCAGGATCATGAAGAAAATAATCTCATTACCAACATAAATCAATACATTCCACAATAGTAAACATCTGATCATAATTTGCATATAATTATGATAATCATAATATCTTATCTTCCTAGAGAGGTGGCTGACTAAAATTTATGATTATAATAAGAGAGGCCCATCATCCAACCCAACCCACCCCCCTTTTAATAAACCTGATGTTGCTCAATACCTACCTGCACATCAGTGCTGACTGTGTACACGTGTATGCTATCATACACACAGAATACATATTTGTCTGTTTATATGAATACCAAATATACTTTTTTTCACATTTACTCAATTTAATTTCATGGAAATGGATTCAACAATGCACAACAATTGCCAACAATCCACACACAATACCCCAGAATGACAATGTGAAACCACTTTTTGGAATCTCAGTAAATGTATTAAAATTGAAATACAGAAATACTTCATGTACATAAGTATTCAGACCCCTTGCAATGACACTATTAAAAATAGCTAAAATGCCAAAATGTTGCATTGTTCAAGGGCTTGCCAATTTGAGGTGCTGATATTCAAGGTTCTCAGAATAATTGTTGTTATTGTATGTAAAAGTGGAATCTATCCAGTTCCTAAAACGCCTTACTTTATGAAAACAGAGTGGCAGATGCAATCTAATATATGCTTTTCTTGATAAACGGTGTGTGTGTGTGTGTGTGTGTGTGTGTGTGTGTGTGCATGCTTTATATTAGGGACAGACTTGGACTGTAATAGTGTTACTGTACCTGCACAAGGTTGAGGAAGCAGAACGGGATAAGACTTTTATCCAAGAAATCTCCAGAGAAATGACCATTGTCTTGAAGGTTTTTGAAAAGATTCATCCAGAACTGTGCACTTTGTTTTCTAAGTATTCCCCACCAGGACTCAATTAGCTGATTTGCAGTGCTGCGACCATATACAAAACTTTTCTCTCTGGCAAAAACATCTTGGTGGTTTCTTCTCAAAAAGACCTGCATGTTCTCCACATGTCCGTTTTCTGTGCCCCTATCAGCTCGCAGCCTCTCTGGATATCCTCCAACACCTTCAATGCTTTGAATATAATATCCAGCTATGACTTTTGGATCGTTGTTTGTTGTGTACGCTTCCATCCATACCACATAACGACTATAGCCATCGATGCAACCATTGATCCCTATTCCGTACGGCTTCAGTTTGTCGTAAGAGTCCATATGCCAGAGTGCATTAGGACCTCGGGTAGAGTATTGTAGTAAGAGTCCATTATGCCAGAGTGCATTAGGACCTCGGGTAGAGTACTGTAGTAAGAGTCCATATGCCAGAGTGCATTAGGACCTCGGGTAGAGTACTGTAGTAAGAGTCCATATGCCAGAGTGCATTAGGACCTCGGGTAGAGTACTGTAGTAAGAGTCCATATGCCAGAGTGCATTAGGACCTCGGGTAGAGTACTGTAGTAAGAGTCCATATGCCAGAGTGCATTAGGACCTCGGGTAGAGTAAGTGAGTAAGTAAGTAAAGCTTTATTTATATAGCACCTTTCATACAAGAAATGCAGCTCAAAGTGCTTTACAACAGGAATAAGAACATAAAGTGAATATAAAAACATATACAAGCATAGAATGAATATAAAAGCAGGGGAAAACAGTCAAAAGAAAAGGTAAAGATTTACATTTCTTACACACTATGCGATACATGTGATACATTCATACACTACTATATATTATTTTAGCCCCCTCAGTGAGTGTAGTCACGCTAGTATGGGACCTGCACCTGTGGTACACGCTACCCCACCCGCAATGTACTGCCCTCTCACTTGGTTGCAGGGTATTTCAACCGGGCCTGGTTACCCCTTAATATCCAGGACCTACTGTCCCTTCCTTAAGCCTAACTTGGATCTCGGCGGGCCTGGTTACCCTTGAAATCTAGTATCGAGGACCTCCTGTCCCTTCCTTAAGCCTAACTTGGATCTCGGCGGGCCTGGTTACCCCTGAAATCTAGTATCCAGGACCTACTGTCCCTTCCCTAAGCCTAACTTGGATCTCGGCGGGCCTGGTTACCCCTGAAATCTAGTATCCAGGACCTACTGTCCCTTCCTTAAGCCTAACTTGGATCTCGGCGGGCCTGGTTACCCCTGAAATCTAGTATCCAGGACCTACTGTCCCTTCCATAAGCCTAACTTGGATCTCGGCGGGCCTGGTTACCCCTGAAATCTAGTATCCAGGACCTACTGTCCCTTCCTTAAGCCTAACTTGGATCTCGGCGGGCCTGGTTACCCCTGAAATCTAGTATCCAGGACAGTAAAATATTTAAAGTGCAATAGCTGGCAAATGAGCAGTGGGCAGGTGCAGATAAGCTAGTTGAAGGCTATATTGAAGAAGTGCGTTTTTAGCTTTCTTTTAAAAATGTTTAGTGAGCTGGCTTCCCTGATCTCTAAAGGTAATGTGTTCCAAAGCTTTGGGGCATAGTTGGCAAAGGCTGCGCTCCCGATCTTCTTCTGACTGTTGCTGGGAACCTCTAATAAACCTGCGATAGATGATCTTAGTGTTCTTGAGGGTGCATAATTGGCAAGGGAATTAGCAATGTACTTTGGGCCTCGCCCATTAAGGGCTTTGTATATAAGGAGGAGGACCTTAAAATCAACCCTACATGTTACTGGCAGCCAGTGCAGAGTAGCTAGGACCGGAGTAATGTGTTCTCTCCTCTTGGTTCTAGTTAGAAGTCGAGCTGCAGAGTTTTGAATGAGCTGATGTCTTGCAGTCGTTTTTTTAGGAAGGCCAGTAAAAAGTGTGTTACAGTAATCGAGCCGGCTTGAGACAAAGGCATGAATCAGTTTTTCAGCATCTTTTTGGTTTATAAGTGGTCTTACTTTAGCAATGTTTCTAAGGTGAAAGAATGATGTTTTCGTCACCTTGTTAATATGGGACTTGAAGCTTAGGTCTGAGTCGAAAATAACACCTAGACTTGTAACCTCAGGTTTAATCCATGATGTCAGTTTCCCTAGATTATTAAGCAGCATATCCCTCTTTGCTTTAGGGCCGATCAGTAGGACTTCAGTTTTGTCCTCGTTTAGCTTCAAGAAGTTATTGCTCATCCATTTATTTATTGCTAGAAGACAGTTTGTAATGGAGTCTATAGCTGAAGTATCATTTGGTTCAGCAGAAATGTACAGTTGTGTGTCATCGGCATAGCTGTGGAAACATACGTTGTGCTCTCTAATGATGTCCCCGAGTGGTAACATGTATAGTGAGAATAGTAGTGGACCAAGGCAGCTCCCTTGTGCGACTCCGAAATCGCTGTCATATTTCTCAGACACATGATCTCCAAGCTTGACATAGAACTTTCTCCCTGTAATGTATGTTCTGAACCAATTTAACACGCTGCCAGAAAGACCAACTAACTCTTCGAGACGATTGATTAGGATATCATGGTCGATCGTATCGAACGCTGCACTTAGATCTAATAGGAGGGGAATTGAGACCTTATTAGCATCAGAGTTTAGTCTGAGATCACTCACTATTTTAGTAAGAGCAGTTTCAGTGCTGTGATATGTTCTAAAACCTGATTGAAATTCCTCCATGACATTATTTTCTTTCAGAAAGGAGTTTATTTGTAGTGAAACTTCCTTCTCAAGTATCTTACTAATGAATGTGAGGTTGGATATCGGTCTGTAGTTTTTCAGTGCATCGGCGTCGAGGTTGGGTTTCTTTAATAGCGGTCTTACAACAGCTGTTTTGTAGGCATCTGGGAAGATGCCTGTTTGAAGCGACGTATTTATGATCTTCAGCACATGATTTGAGACACTATCAAACACCCGCTTGAAGAATGCTGTTGGTATAGGGTCAAAGCAGGAGGTGGAGGAATTAGATTTAGAGACTGTGTTACAGAGGTCCAGTAGTGTAATACAGGTGAATTCACTCATAGTTGCTGCTTTTGTTTTCCTGAGGTTGACTATGTTTGCGTCAGGGGTGATGCTGGCTCTAATAGATGTTATTTTATTATTAAAGAACAGTGCAAGCTCTTCACATTTTGTTGCTGACGGCTGCGGAGGGGGGGGGCAGTGTTGATTAGCTTTTCAATAGTAGAGAATAACACTCTAGAGTTACTAGCGTTTTCAGTAATAATCATGGAGAAGTAATCCTTTCTAGCAAGGCGTATTGTTTTGTTGTAGGCAGTCATCGTGTCTTTGTAAATATCACAGTGAACTGTGAGCCTAGTCTTCCTCCATTTTCTTTCAGCTGCCCGACATTTCCTCTTGCTGTCATTAACACTGGTATTGCTCAACCAAGGGGAGATTCTATCAGTTGCCTGCTTCCTAACCTTTAGAGGTGCAGCAATATCTAACGTAGTTGATAGTGTTCTGTGTAAATTTAGGGCCATCTCATGTAGAGAGAATTCATCGCTGCAAAATTGATCGCATAATGTTAGAAAACTGTGTTTCAGCATTGGTGTCTAAGAGTCTTTTTTGAACTACCGTTTGTATTCTAGTCTTTGTTAAGATTAGGTTAGTATCAAAAAACACACAGTAATGGTCAGAGATAGCAGGCATTTCATGTACTGATACGTTATCAATGTTCAGCCCTGTTGTTATTACCAAGTCCAGGGTGTTGCCATGTTGATGTGTAGCTTGATGTATGTGCTGTGTAAGTCCAAAACTGTCCAGTAGGTTCAAGAGCTCTATACTTTTGGGGTCATCCTTCTTATTAATGTGAATGTTCAAATCTCCATTCAAGATTAATCTATCAAATCTAGTGACGACAGTTGAGATCAGTTCTGAAAATTCTTGCAGGAATACTGATAATGAGCATCTTGGTGGTCGATATACTGTAATGATAAGGACTGATATTTCTGCTTTGAGCTCAAGAGCATAATATTCGAATGATGTGACTTCACCCAGGTCAATGTCCTTGAAAACAAGTTTAGCTGAATAAATAGCTGCAATGCCTCCTCCTTTCTTGTTTTGTCTAATTGACTGCTGATAATTATAGTTTGGGGGGCAGGTTTCTATTATGGTCCCTAAACCTTCGGTATTGGTTAACCATGTCTCGACTAAAAATATACAATCTAGCTTATTCTTGGTTATCAGGTCATTAATCAAGAATGATTTCTTTTTCAAAGCTCTGACATTAAAAAGAGCTAATTTCAGCTGCATGAACTTTGCATCTGTCGGGTTCTGGTTCTGGGCTTAAATGCTATATTCTGTTCAGCTTGTTTGTAAAGCAAGCCATGCTAACCCATCGCTTAGTTCAAACAGACCGTAGTAGACTTTAAACAACAGAAAGACACGGAATCAATCATGATTATTATTTACTTGCAAGGAGGACGAATATGAGGCCTCTCCTGAGAGAGAGACGCCATATTGGTACTAATCTCTTCTCCTGTAAGCCAGTTTATTTATTCTCTCAGAATGGAAAAGAGGAGGCAGATTGTGATCCTATCAGAGTCCTAGAAAAGGGGGGTGTTGTTCAGAACGAATCATTAACAGACGTGGCCGTGGGCGACTCAAAACCTGTTTTCGAATGGGTCATGGAAATCTGATAAGCAGGGGAGAGACAGAGTACAAGGTTCACACAATCATTAACAGAGCCCAGAGACAGGCTGTAACAGAGTTTACACAGTGATACAAGGTTCATATACAGAATATCCTGTTTTAACCTTATTCAACATTATGAAAACCTTATTCAGCCCTATCATTCCCTGCTGTTTTTCATAATTTATCACGATACAAACATTCTCTCTTTATTCAGGCCGTTTAACTTTCTTTCATATTTTCTAGTTTAACTGTCATTCAACATCGCCGTACAGATCACACATGAATCTCAACTTGGATTAGAGTTTCTCAAATTGGGTTAGGTACTTAGGTTACAAATATTCCTGAAATCAGTTTGTTAGTCATAGCTTTGAAGCAGGGGAAGACACAACAAACAATCATGTGCACACATGTTCCTCCTGCCACTGCAGTCGATAGGTCAAGAGTCATTCAGTTCTGGAGTGTCATCAGTCTGATCTGATCGATTTCGCGGTTCTAGGCTTCGTTTATCGTAAGGGATGCGTTTACAAATGTCTCTGATTGATAGTTCAGGGTTTCTTGTCATCTGGGACATTACTGCCCCAGACTGGGTCGTGTGCCTGGACGGGCGTCTCGTTTGGGTCGTCGGGAGGATTTGGTCCCCTCATTCTAAGAGGTAGTGGATCTGAAGAATTCTTCACCGGGTTTGAGACGTAATATTCACTAACTGAATAACCCCTTTGTAGCCCGGGCTTCCACCACTATCCGTCGTTCGAGGGAAACAATGTCACCTCCTTTCAATGGCTCTGTGTATCCACGTATCTCGTTCTGCGATCTTGACAGCAGTTGAGATGCTCAGCAGCACCCCAAATGGCTCAACCCACCGCGGGCTGCGCCAGTGTTCTCCTTCCATCTCGTCGATGAGGATCTGGTCATCAGGTTGTATTCTCGATCCTGTAGGAAACAGAAGGGACTGGCAGATCATTTGTTCTGGCTATTTCCTATTTCCTAAATAGCCATCCACCAGTGTGTTTTCTGTTTCTGCCAAATCTGCTGTCTTTACATATAACGATGAATTGAGTATCAAGGACCCCAATTGAAATATGTACTTTCATGTCACTTGCTTCTGCAAATCTTCTAATAAAGTTTTCAATCAATCAATCAATACTTCCCTATTGTCGTCTACTATGGGTAGTCTAAACCCCTTCTCCCATTTACTATTTCAAATTCATTAATTTCATTTATTTCATTCATTCATTCATTCATTCAATCAAACCCATAGGTCTCAATTTTATTCTCATGTGTGTTTCCATTAGAGAAACACACTCTTCAATGTCCAGGTGTTTGGACACTGTGTTTGATCAATTCGTTCACGAAATGTGCGCCATTATCACTATATATTTTTATTTTTTTTAATTGTGTGTAAATATACGTGAAAATGTGCATTAATCCCTGTCAATCACCTTCCCTGCTTTTTGATACATGTCATTAAAAAGACCATGTATCAAATTAGCTGCTGTTTGTAGAGGCTTTGTGGTAATACAATTTTCCCATCTATTCTATAAACTTTGTCATTCGTCCAAATTCGTATTACTCCCCTGGTCTCTGTTCTGTGGATCAGGAGGGGGTCACACTAAAAATAAAATAGCAGTTTGTCCTCTGTCTCTCTCTCTCTCTCTCTCTCTCTCTCTCTCTCTCTCTCTCTCTCTCTCTCTGTCTGTCTCTCCCTCTCTCTCTCTGTCTCTCTCTCTCTCTCTGTGTCTCTCTGTCTGTCTGTCTGTCTCCTGTCTGTCTGTCTATTCCTCTCTTTCTGTCTGTCTGTCTCCTGTCTGTCTGTCTATTCCTCGTCTCCTCTCCTCGTCTCCTCTACTCCTCTACTAGTCTCCTAGTCTCCTCTCCTCGTCTCCTCTTCTCGTCTCCTAGTCTCCTAGTCTCCTCTACTCCTCTACTAGTCTCCTAGTCTCCTCTCCTCGTCTCCTCTACTCGTCTCCTAGTCTCCTCTCCTCGTCTCCTCTACTCGTCTCCTAGTCTCCTCTACTCCTCTACTAGTCTCCTAGTCTCCTCTCCTCGTCTCCTCTACTCGTCTCCTAGTCTCGTCTCCTCGTCTCCTCTACTCGTCTCCTAGTCTCCTCTCCTCGTCTCCTAGTCTCCTGCTTTCTACTGCTTTCTCTCCTTCTCTCCTGCTTTCTCCTGCTTTCTCTCCTTCTCTCTCTCTCCTCACCCTCGTCCTTAAACAACTTTAACATTTCTCTCTCTCTTGCCCTCTTGCCCTGTCTTTTCTTTTATAGCTGAAACCACTTCCCTGTAGTTTAAACACAACCATACACACGTCTGTGATTAGTTGGGTCCTCTCATTTCTCTCTCTGTTCCTCACTCTCACACTCTCTCACACACTCTCTCTTATCTCTTACACACACACACACATACACTCGCTCTCTCTGTCACACACACACTCCCTCTCTCTGTCTCAAACACACATTCCCTCTCTCTGTCTTAAACACACACACTCTCTCTTATCTCTTACACACACACCACAGCCCCCACCTGCGGTTTTCTCCTCTGCTCTCTCTGTCTATTACTGATCATACAGTAACCCTAATCTTGCACTAATTCTAACACATACACTTTCTAATTCTTTTTTTTTTTATACATTTATTTTTCAGATTTTATCCCTTTTTCACCCAATTTGGTAGCCAATTGAACCCAACCTAGCATCCAATTATCCCCTGCCTATTGCATAGGATCCGCCGCACGACCCCGTGGCCGGCAGTCCCAGAGGAGGCCGCCAGGCAGACTAGCTGACTGGCTCCTCGAGCCCAGCACCGTTATTCCGGCACCTAGGGGGCGGTGTTGCGCGACGGATCCTTGTCCGGAAATACTCCTATACCCGCCCTCGGGAGCGGCCGCCCAATATGTCGCTCCCCGTGTGTGCCCCAGCCATATCCGGATCTGGCGAGCTGGGATTCGAACCCAGTCCCCGGTGGGCAGCATGCACTAGTGGCCAGTGCTTAGACCGCTACACCACCGTGGGGCACACACTTTCTAATTCTACACTTTTTCTAATTCTCACTTTCAGTCATAGTTTCAGTTCCATTCTTAGTCTGCTGTTTACCTAACACGAAAGGATATACATTTATCTTTCAAAGTGGATTCCTTTCGTATGTCAAACTCCACAGTCTAATTTCCATTAGTCTACTGTTTACATAGCATAAAAAGATATACATCTGTCTTTTAAAGTGGATTCTTTTTGCATGTCAAACAACTCCTATTTTGTACAATTTAGGATAGATAGACTATTCATTTCGATTGCAATCTTTCTTTTTCTATTATAATTCACTTTCATTCATAGTTTCTATTATATTTACCGGTCTTTGTTGCTTATGTCTTGGTCTGGATCTCGTCAGCCGTCCTTTTGGAGGAGAAAGGTTCGACATCTAACGTCACCGGCCTGGAGCGAATTGACGTTCCAGGACTTTGTCCGGGTTCGCTCGATCCCGGGCTGTTGCAACAGACTTCGGTGTGTCGAATCTTCTTCCCCCATCAGACGACCTTGAGATCCGGCTTCAGAAGGACCACGTGTCGGGTTCTGGTTCTGGGCTTAAATGCTATATTCTGTTCAGCTTGTTTGTAAAGCAAGCCATGCTAACCCATCGCTTAGTTCAAACAGACCGTAGTAGACTTTAAACAACAGAGAGACACGGAATCAATCATGATTATTATTTCTGGTCTCTGCATTCCCAAAATAGATTGAAATTGTCAATATAGTTTACTTCATGTAGGTGACAATTAGTTGATAGCCATGTGCTTATTCCGAGTAGCCTGCTGAATCTGTTAACTCTCCGTCCATTTGAAGGCAGGGGACCACTAATGTATGATTCAACATTCAAGGATCTTAACATCTTTAGGAGTTTGACAAAGTTACGTTTCAGTATTTCTGATTGCTGTTTGGCTATGTCATTGGTTCCAACATGTAGAATAATCTTGTTCACATCTTCATGGGCAGACAGGATTTCTGGGATTTTTTCTGTTATGTTATAAACCATCTCATCAGGGAAGCAGTATGCTTTTATGTTCCTCTTACTGCCAATATTGATATGCTTTACAGCAGAGTCACCAATAATTAAAGTTGCTATTGGTCTTGTCGCATCATTACCTTGGTGCTGCTTAAGCCTGGTAGCAGGCTTTAAGGTGGGCCCTGAACTAGCATTGTTAGCTTGTGCTGTAGCATCATTAGCTTGCAGCCCCTTTAATCCAGGCTCACACAGTAGCTGTTGGGTAGCCAGTGACGGCCAGCCGGTTGCGGTACTAATCTCAGGTACTGTAGTAAGAGTCCATATGCCAGAGTGCATTAGGACCTCAGGTAGAGTACTGTAGTAAGAGTCCATATGCCAGAGTGCATTAGGACCTCGGGTAGAGTGCTGTAGTAAGAGTCCATATGCCAGAGTGCATTAGGACCTCGGGTAGAGTACTGCCGACGCCGCAGACGATGTGCCCATCGCAGTTCCACACCTTGAGGGTCAATTAATTTGATAATCTGTCGTATGACATCTTGTTGGACCACGAATCCCATTCGAATTGCACGGAGATGCATCCAACGATAGCCTTGCATTTGGCCACTTCGCGATAGTTCCTCCTGCACAAAGGCTATTACCTCATTTAAATCTGAGTGATTTCTCCTTCTGTAAAGACCCAGTTCACGACAACGTCGCTTCAAAGTACGAATACTTGTTATGATACGGTGATTTTGTGCCAATAGACAAAGAATTTCCTTATTACTAAAGCCAATTCCAAAGTATAACTCGATAAGAGAATTCATGTCATCCATTTTAACCAGTAGGAACATTCCATTCTGACTTTAATCTCAGAAATTCTGACTTTTTATCTCAGAAATTCTGACTTTAATCTCAGAAATTCCGACTTTTTAACTCAGAAATTCTGACTTTTAAACTCAGAAATTCTGACTTTTTATCTCAGAAATTCTGACTTTTTTCTCAGAAATTCTGACTTTAATCTCAGAAATTCTGACTTTTTAACTCAGAAATTCTGACTTTTTATCTCAGAATTCTGACTTTTTTCTCAGAAATTCTGAATTTAATCTCAGAAATTCAGACTTTAAACTCAGAATATAACCCCCCCCCCCTTTCGGAAAAATAAATAACTTGTGTTGGTGGCCCTAATACTCTTCCGTACATACATGACTTGCACTGGGCAAAATAATTACACCACCATGCATCACTATTGTATTGAGTGTGTGCTGTTGGGGCAGCTGTTGTAATGCACCTCCAGGAAGACAGGGGGCTCCTCTGAGCCTTTAGGACACACTTAGGAACGCCCCCGTTTTCTGCTCCTCGATCCACTCCAGAGGCCTGGGAGAGGGGCGTTACAAGTTTGCTCACACACACAAAGGTTGGTCAACACACACACACACAAACAGAGACGCGTACACACACACACTCACACCTTTTATGGACGGTGACCCAGCCATGACACCACCCTCCAACCCCACCACCCTCCAGCCAGCCATGACACCACCACCCTCCAACCAGCCACAACACCACCACCACCCTCCACCCAGCCACAACACCACCAACCTCCACCCTAAAACACTAAACCCTCCACCCAGCCATGACCCCACCACCCTCCACCCAGCCATGACACCACCCTCCACCCTAACACACTCAACCCTTCACCCAACGACCTAGCCATAACACAACCACCCTCCAACCCAAACACCCTCCACCCAGCCATGACACCACCACCCTCCACCCAGCCACAACAACACCACCACCCTCCACCCTAACACACCCCACCCAGCCATAACACCACCCTCCAACCCCACCACCCTCGACCCAGCCATGACACCATCACCCTCCAACCCCAACACCCTCCACCCAGCAATGACACTACCACCCTCCACCCAGCCACGACTCCACCAATCCTAAATAAAATGATGTATTGCCTTCGCTAAAAGTATATTTATTTACAAGTGTTTACAAATATTAGACAACACCACCCTCCCCCCAGCCACGAAACCACAACCCTCCACCTAACCACAACGCCACCACCCTCAATCCATCCATCCACCCAGCCATAACACCACCACCCTCCACCCAGCCACAACACCTCCACCCAGCCACAACAACACCACCACCCTCCCCCCAGCCACAAAACCACAACCCTCCACCTAACCACAACGCCACCACCCTCAATCCATCCATCCAGCCACAACACCACCAACCTCCACCCAGCCACAACACTACCACCCTCCACACAGCCACAACATCACCATCCTCCACCCATTCACAACCACAACACCACCACCCTCAACACCACCACCCTCCAACCCCACCACCCTCGACATAGCCATGACACCACCACCCACCAACCCCA
This sequence comes from Nansenia antarctica, assembly GCF_963989245.1. NCBI lineage: Eukaryota > Metazoa > Chordata > Actinopteri > Argentiniformes > Microstomatidae > Nansenia > Nansenia antarctica. Next base: position 47,760,585 of record NC_137678.1, read on the forward strand.
ACACCCAGCACCCTCCACCAAGCCATGACACCACCACCCTCCACCCAACCATGACAACATCACACTCCACCCAGCAATGACACTACCACCCTCCACCCAGCCACGACACCACCAATCCTAAATTAAAGGCTTTATTGCCTTCGCGAAAAGTATATTTACAAGTGTTTACAATTATTAGACACCACCACCCTCCCCCCAGCCACGAAACCACAACCCTCCACCCAACCACAATGCCACCACCTTCCATCCACCCAGCCACAACACTACCACCCTCCACCCAGCCACGAAACCACCACCCTCCACCCAACCACAATGCCACCACCTTCCACCCAGCCACAACACCACCACCCTCCAGCCACAACACCATCACCCTCGACCCAGCCACAACACCACCCTCCACCCAGCCACAACACCACCACCCTCCAGCCACAAAACCACCATCCTCCCCTCAGCCACGAAACCACCACCCTCCCCTCAGCCACGAAACCACCATCCTCCCCTCAGCCACGAAACCACCATCCTCCCCTCAGCCACGAAACCACCATCCTCCCCTCAGCCACGAAACCACCATCCTCCCCTCAGCCACGAAACCACCACCACCCTCCATCCATCCACCCAACCAACCTCCACCCAGCCACGACATCACCACCCTCCACCCTGCCACAACATCACCACCCTCCACCCAGCCACAACATCACCAACCTCCACCCAGCCATGACACCACCCTCTTACAAGTGTTTACAAATATTACTGACAACAGTCATATAACATTAACAATGACACAAAAACAACTGGGGATTAACAAAGGGTAGGAGAAGGGTAGGAGAAGGACCATGCGAACGGTGTCACAACAAAACACAGCCCTATTCTTCCCTACACCTCTGACCTACCTATATCACATACTAACTAACCTACCCGGAACCTAAACTACCTGCTACAGAACTACGGGGCGTGACACCCGCTCGCGTCTTACCTAATGTTTTTAGACAGCGGTTATCTACGTGATGTAATGTATACCCCAGGGTATTTTACCTAGCCCTTCTACCGTGGGGAAGAAAAGAGAAAACAGGGGTCCATCAACACACTAAACCCACAGCTATGAACAAAAGAAACAATTTCTGGTAACAGATTATAAACAAACTAGTCAAACAAAACACCACCCCTTCCCTCTCTCGCTACACATGACAAAACACACATTAAGTAGGAGATGATCTTCTGGGTTTGGATGACAACTGATTGAACACAGGTGAGGGCTGACGAGATAACGATGATGGACAGGACCCAATAACCAACAGGGGAGGAACCACATGCACACCACTTCACCTAGGGGGAGACAGACAGAATGAAAACAAAAACAGACACAGGACATAATACAATACATACAAGTCTGTAACACTTGCATACATACAGACACCACCTCCACTTACATACATACACCTCCTCCACTTACATACATACAGACACCACCTCCACTTACATACATACACCTCCTCCGCAGACATGCAGACATGCACACAGACATACAGACAGACATACAGTCATACAGACACCTCCTCCACTTGCATACATACACACACTCACACACTACAAAATCGAATACTCTGTGTCCAACTGGAGTCCACAAGCTCACCGCTGACGTTGATAGGGAGGTTCAGGGCTGCTGCCGTGACGATGGACGCACAAACAGTGGCGGCAGCTCCCATGTCAGCCCTCATGGCGTCCATCCCCGAGGGCGGCTTCAGAGAGATCCCACAGCTGCCACCAGAGAGCAGAGAGAAAGGGAGAGAGAGGGTGGACAAGGTATGAGTGAGTGCCTGAAAGGTGATGTCTGTTGTGGTGGAGGTGGTGGTACGGTGAAGATGATGGCGGTGGTGAAGAAGGAGGTGTGTGTGTTTTACCTGTCGAAGGTGACACCCTTGCCCACCAGCAGCAGTGGAGTGTGTGCTGTTGGGGCAGCTGTTGTAATGCACCTCCAGGAAGACAGGGGGCTCCTCTGAGCCTTTAGGACACACTTAGGAACGCCCCCGTTTTCTGCTCCTCGATCCACTCCAGAGGCCTGGGAGAGGGGCGTTACAAGTTTGCTCACACACACAAAGGTTGGTCAACACACACACACACACACACACACACAAACAGAGACGCGTACACACACACACTCACACCTTATGGGCGGTGACCCAGCCATGACACCACCCTCCAACCCCAACACCCTCCAGCCAGCCATGACACCACCACCCTCCAACCAGCCACAACACCACCACCACCCTCCACCCAGCCACAACACCACCAACCTCCACCCTAAAACACTAAACCCTCCACCCAGCCATGACACCACCACCCTCCACCCAGCCATGACACCACCCTCCACCCTAACACACTCAACCCTTCACCCAACGACCTAGCCATAACACAACCACCCTCCAACCCAAACACCCTCCACCCAGCCATGACACCACCACCCTCCACCCAGCCACAACAACACCACCACCCTCCACCCTAACACACTCCACCCAGCCATAACACCACCCTCCAACCCCACCACCCTCGACCCAGCCATGACACCATCACCCTCCAACCCCAACACCCTCCACCCAGCAATGACACTACCACCCTCCACCCAGCCACGACTCCACCAATCCTAAATAAAATGATTTATTGCCTTCGCTAAAAGTATATTTATTTACAAGTGTTTACAAATATTAGACACCACCACCCTCCCCCCAGCCACGAAACCACAACCCTCCACCTAACCACAACGCCACCACCCTCAATCCATCCATCCACCCAGCCATAACACCACCACCCTCCACCCAGCCACAACACCTCCACCCAGCCACAACAACACCACCACCCTCCCCCCAGCCACAAAACCACTACCCTCCACCTAACCACAACGCCACCACCCTCAATCCATCCATCCATCCAGCCACAACACCACCAACCTCCACCCATTCACAACCACAACACCACCACCCTCAACACCACCACCCTCCAACCCCACCACCCTCGACCCAGCCATGACACCACCACCCTCCAACCCCAACACCCAGCACCCTCCACCAAGCCATGACACCACCACCCTCCACCCAACCATGACAACACCACACTCCACCCAGCAATGACACTACCACCCTCCACCCAGCCACGACACCACCAATCCTAAATAAAAGGCTTTATTGCCTTCGCGAAAAGTATATTTACAAGTGTTTACAAATATTAGACACCACCACCCTCCCCCCAGCCACGAAACCACAACCCTCCACCCAACCACAATGCCACCACCTTCCATCCACCCAGCCACAACACTACCACCCTACACCCAGCCACAACATCACCATCCTCCACCCATTCACAACCACAACACCACCACCCTCAACACCACCACCCTCCAACCCCACCACCCTCGACCCAGCCATGACACCACCACCCTCCAACCCCAACACCCAGCACCCTCCACCAAGCCATGACACCACCACCCTCCACCCAACCATGACAACACCACACTCCACCCAGCAATGACACTACCACCCTCCACCCAGCCACGACACCACCAATCCTAAATAAAAGGCTTTATTGCCTTCGCGAAAAGTATATTTACAAGCGTTTACAAAATTAGACACCACCACCCTCCCCCCAGCCACGAAACCACAACCCTCCACCCAACCACAATGCCACCACCTTCCATCCACCCAGCCACAACACCACCACCCTCTACCCAGCCACGAAACCACCACCCTCCACCCAGCCACAAAACCACCACCCTCCACCCAGCCACAACACCACCACCCTCCAGCCACAACACCACCACCCTCCACCCAGCCACAACACCACCCTCCACCCAGCCACAACATCACCATCCTCCCCTCAGCCACAAAACCACCATCCTCCCCTCAGCCACGAAACCACCATCCTCCCCTCAGCCACGAAACCACCATCCTCCCCTCAGCCACGAAACCACCATCCTCCCCTCAGCCACGAAACCACCATCCTCCCCTCAGCCACGAAACCACCATCCTCCCCTCAGCCACGAAACCACCATCCTCCCCTCAGCCACGAAACCACCATCCTCCCCATAGCCACGAAACCACCATCCTCCCCTCAGCCACGAAACCACCACCACCCTCCATCCATCCACCCAACCAACCTCCACCCAGCCACGACATCACCACCCTCCACCCTGCCACAACATCACCACCCTCCACCCAGCCACAACATCACCAACCTCCACCCAGCCATGACACCACCCTCTTACAAGTGTTTACAAATATTACTGACAACAGTCATATAACATTAACAATGACACAAAAACAACTGGGGATTAACAAAGGGTAGGAGAAGGACCATGCGAACGGTGTCACAACAAAACACAGCCCTATTCTTCCCTACACCTCTGACCTACCTATATCACATACTAACTAACCTACCCAGAACCTAAACTACCTGCTACAGAACTACGGGGCGTGACACCCGCTCGCGTCTTACCTAATGTTTTTAGACAGCGGTTATCTACGTGATGTAATGTATACCCCAGGGTATCTTACCTAGCCCTTCTCCCGTGGGGAAGAAAAGAGAAAACAGGGGTCCATCAACACACTAAACCCACAGCTATGAACAAAAGAAACAATTTCTGGTAACAGATTATAAACAAACTAGTCAAACAAAACACCACCCCTTCCCTCTCTCGCTACACATGACAAAACACACTGTAACAGGTTCGGGCACAGAGGGAGACAGACAATAGGTTTTGGCAGTTTAGGAATGGGTTTTATTTGGAGCAGCTGGTCTGGAGTCCGGTTTGGCTGAGCCTCGCTCAGGCGAGAACGTCCCCGCTCGCTTCCTGCCCGACCCTTCCGGTCGCGGCTCTCCTGTAGCGCTCTGGACGTCTCTCTGCACCCGACTCTCCGCTGCTTCTCCCCGCTTCCTCCGTTCTCTGGTTACTGCGTCCTACTCTGGATCCCGGGGGAGAACAACGCAACACATTAAGAGCGCGCGTTGATGAGGACCCAATTGGCATCAGCCGGTGCCCATTGCGCCCTCATCCCTTCACCAACTGTCCTGTAGCTCCCTCTGCAGGTCGGAACGCGTCATGTTCCCCTCACACCCCCACCACCAGATCAAGGCCGGGCGCGCCCGGCCGCCAGCCTACTCCCCCCCCCCCCCCATCACGGGAGAGGAAGTCGGCCACGACCATCTGCGTCCCCGGCCTATGCACCACCGCAAAATTGAAGGGCTGCAGCGCGTCGGCGGTGGGGACAGCCCGGCCGACCTCCATAGCTGGGCAGTCCCGGCGGAGGTGGTCAGGCTGGCCGCACCGCCAGCACCCCTCCTCTGCCGCCTGTGGGGCTCTCTGTGGGGTGAAGGCCGCGCCCCCCTGCGTTGCCTCCGGCCACCCGCCCCGGGGAGCGGCCATCGGCCTCTCACGCCGTGTCCCCGCCACGGGTCCGGTCCGGGCAGCCCCCCCCCCCCTGGCGGCGGGGAGCTGGGACCGGGACCGCGGCGGGTCCCGCCACCCCCGCGCCTGGAGAGGGCAGGTGGTTCTCGGCCAGCCCGATGGCGGTGGTGAGGTTGGCGGGCCGGTGGTAGGCTACCCAGGCAGCGGTCCGCGCCGGTAGGCCCCCCACGAACCTCTCCAGGGCGACCTGCTCCACCACCTCCGCCGCCGATCTCTCCTCGGGCTGCAGCCACCGCCGCGCCATGTCCATCACCTGCTGGGCGTACAGGAACGGCCTCCCGCCGGCCTCCAGGGTCAGGGCACGGAGCCGGCGCCGGTGCTCTTCCGGGCTCAGCCCGAGCCGGTGCCGGATGGCCCTGACAGGTCGGAACGCGTCATGTTCCCCACACACACATTAAGTAGGAGATGATCTTCTGGGTTTGGATGACAACTGATTGAACACAGGTGAGGGCTGACGAGATAACGATGATGGACAGGACCCAATAACCAACAGGGGAGGAACCACATGCACACCACTTCACCTAGGGGGAGACAGACAGAATTAAAACAAAAACAGACACAGGACATAATACAATACATACAAGTCTGTAACACTTGCATACATACAGACACCACCTCCACTTACATACATACACCTCCTCCACTTACATACATACCAGTGGAGGCTCCTCCATAGAGGTGGAGGAGGCCTGGCCTCCCCAATAATTTGAGAGAAGAGAGAGAGATTTAAAAAAGCAATAATTATATTTTTTATCAGACACACAACATACAATTCAGAACAATACTTCATCCATTTCTAATATTTATCCTGCAGAACAGCACTCATACACGCGTGTGGCGGAAAAGGGTACTACACGGAGGCCAGGCCTCCTGTCGGAAAGTGGTTTCTCATAGAAGTCAATGTAATGCAATTTTTTTCATGGCAATATGTGATTGGCCAAATCACTGAAAATGGGTGGGAACAGGAGGCCTGGCCTCCGTGTAGTACCTTTTTCCGCCACACACGTATGAGTGCTGTTCTGTTTTACGAACGCAGCCTTAGTATAAGGCTATGAAAAGTGAACGCGCGATCAACACGCCAGCAACACTGCGCACTACCGCAACTCATCACTGCACCTTCCCGCTTCACACCGGATACAACCAAACAAACACATCCAAACACAATGTGTTTCAAACAAGTTCCATCTACATACCAATGGCGTCCCTGGAGTCTTCCACTACTAAAGCGAAACCCGGATGATTAAAGTAGCCTCAATTCAAGCGCTTTTCCACGCAGAAGTCTTGCTGTGTTTGACCAGTCAGTCACGTGGCTGGGCTTGACGCACAATGACACCATCCCCTAATTAACAACACCTGAGCTCTCAACCCAGGTGCCCATTCTACGGAAACCCATTGAGTTCACAATAAAAAAATAAAATTATAATAAAATTATAATTATTACAAATATATACGCCTTATCTCGTAATCCTAATTAGGAGACATGGATCCCCTAATTACGAGACAAGGCGTTTATTTTTATTAATGTTTTTGTGAATGCAATGCGCTTCCGTACACATCCACTTACAGACAGTTGAAGTTTATTTGATTTCTAAAACATAACTCATATGTTGACAGGCCAAGTCCTTCAGATTTCGAGTGACAACCTCAGTTCATCCGTCTTGCCTGGTTTCTGATGACGTACGTGCCTTTATTTGATTTCTATTGGTTCATCAAATCCTGTGTTTCTCAGGTGTCACCTGTCCCATGTCCTCAACGACTCAACCTGAGGGGTATTCCATCAACATCGCTAAAAGAAAATCCAGGTTTAGTCTACCAAGTCTCGCGAGAGTTCCTAAAAAATATCCAGGCACATTCTGATAAGTCTCGCGAGAGTTATCAAAAATAAGCCAGGATTTTCCTTTAGCGACGTTGATGGAATACCCCCCAGGTAAGGCTCTTCTACCCCGAGTGACAGTGCGCACTTTTCTGTCAGTACCTGGAGGTTCTTTTCACTAACAAATCCAGATGAAGGGTTTGGTGGGTTTGCTCCTCTGCGTTCACAGCGCATCTGCAGGTCAGTGAGCTACAACACATACATGGAAATGCTGCTGTTTTACACTTGTTTTTCCTCCTTCACTGAAGACTAAAGCACTTCGCTCCATAAATCTACGTTTCGATTATGTTTGCTGTATCATACCATGGGCCTGTTTGACCTAAGTTCCTTCAGTTATTTCCACAATGAAATTAATTCAAATTCAAATATACATATGTGTGTGTCACATCCATTTGGTTTGATCCCCCTTAGTGTTTGAGTGGTTTAGACAAATGTACTTATTGTAAGTCTCTTTGGATGAAAGCGTCTGCTAAATGACCCAAATGTAAATGTTACTTTCCCAGAAAGCAATTCAGGACTGTTGTTTTACCACGTGGTTGTAGGTTTAATGACAGTTGATCAACCTAACTAAAGACAGTGTTTCTCTAGTCAGACACCCTTTAAAAGTATGAACATCTTTATTGGCATCATGGAAACATACGTCATTGTCAAAGCAAGTGTAAAGATAAAAAACAAACTAAAATGATGTAATGTACGACTACAATAAAGAAATGGTTATACAAAGCTGTGTATATGTATAGTATACAGGTAAATAAAGATAACTTTAAATAAAAATAGAAAAGTGTGGACAATATGAATACAAATAAATGAGAAGTGTGTAAACAGTATGTACAGAGATCAGCATGGTGCAAATAGGTACTTATTTACAGTCTTTATGGTGGTTGTAAGTAAGTAAGTAAAGCTTTATTTATTCAGCACCTTTCATACAAGAAATGCAGCTCAAAGTGCTTTACAACAGGATAAAAACATAAACAAGCATAAGATGAATATAAAAGCAGGGGATATATATAAAACAAAAAGAAGATACAAATAACATACACTAAAAGAAGAGAAACAAATGTAAGAAATAAAAAGATAAAACATTAATAACACAGTCCCTTGCTGAGTCAATCTGAGTCCCTTGCCTTGAAAATGTTTAAGATATTTAAGACTTGACTTCCTGGAAAGTCCCTCGCCTTGATTTGTGTTGTGTTCCATCAGACTTCCTTTTACTGTCACAACAGCTCACAAATCTGGCTGCTATTGGTAAAAATGTTTTGTCACACTGTGTGGTTTTATGAACGTCGTGCTGCCCGATCACATCTCTTCACAACTCTGGCTCCCCGCTGGTGGAATGAGCTCCCCACGGCTGTCAGAACGGCAGAGTCACTACCCACCTTCCGTCGTAGACTGAAGACCCACCTCTTCAGGTTACACCTTAACTGCTCCTCCTGAGACATCTTCTGCCCTCAGCACTACGTCTCCTAAAGACGTCCGCTTTCCCCTCTACTGTGTCCCTAAGAACTTCTATCGCCCCCTTGTACTGTTTCTCTGTTCCTCCAGTATTTCAAAAAAAAAAGTTTTAGAAGAAGGTGGTAGAAGAAGGTTTCTCCTTCTATCAATGGCCCCGGGCCTGAGCTAGATTACTCTTCCTGCCACGAATGGTGGACTGATCATTCACATGCTTAGTATTCAAATGTATTGATTGTAAGTCGCTTTGGAATAAGGCGTCTGCTAAATGCCAAAAATGTAAAAATGTAAATGTAACATATTTTTCATCAAAAAGAGAAGCACCTCCTTCAGCGTGATGTCAAACATCATCAGAGTGACTCCAGTCTAACAACTACAGGGAACTCTGTGTTTGCTGCCAGGCCCCCTGTACACACCTCCACCTCCACTGGGTTAGGTCAGGGTCAGGTCAGGGTCAGGTCAGGGTCAGGGTAGGGATAGGTTAGGGGACAACAAGCTCAACACCTAGGGTCAGGGTCAGGGTTAGGGTCAGGGTCAGGGTCAGGGTCAGGTCAGGGTCAGGGTCAGGGTCTGGGTCAGGGTTAGGGTCAGGGTCTGGGTCAGGTCAGGGTAGGGATAGGTTAGGGGACAACAAGCTCAACACCTAGGGTCAGGGTCAGGGTTAGGGTCAGGGTCAGGGTCAGGGTCAGGGTCAGGGTCAGGGTCTGGGTCAGGCCCCCTGTACACACCTGTAACTAGTTGAATGTTGGATAGTTCAGATAACTAGTTGAATGTTGGATAGTTCAGTAGATAACTAGTTGAATATTGGATAGTTCAGTAGATAACTAGTTGAATGTTGGATAGTTCAGATAACTAGTTGAATGTTGGATAGTTCAGTAGATAACTAGTTGAATGTTGGATAGTTCAGTAGATAACTAGTTGAATATTGGATAGTTCAGTAGATAACTAGTTGAATGTTAGATAGTTCAGTAGATAACTAGTTGAATGTTGGATAGTTCAGTAGATAACTAGTTGAATATTGGATAGTTCAGTAGATAACTAGTTGAATGTTGGATAGTTCAGTAGATAACTAGTTGAATATTGGATAGTTCAGTAGATAACTAGTTGAATGTTAGATAGTTCAGATAACTAGTTGAATGTTGGATAGTTCAGTAGATAACTAGTTGAATGTTGGATAGTTCAGTAGATAACTAGTTGAATGTTGGATAGTTCAGCAGATAACTAGTTGAATGTTAGATAGTTTAGTAGATAACTAGTTGAATGTTAGATTGTTCAGTAGATAACTAGTTGAATGTTGGATAGTTCAGTAGATAACTAGTTGAATGTTAGATAGTTCAGTAGATAACTAGTTGAATGTTAGATTGTTCAGTAGATAACTAGTTGAATGTTAGATTGTTCAGTAGATAACTAGTTGAATGTTAGATAGTTCAGTAGATAACTAGTTGAATGTTAGATAGTTCAGTAGATAACTAGTTGAATGTTAGATAGTTCAGTAGATAACTAGTTGAATGATAGAGGGTATAGGGTGTTAGGAGGAGGAGAGGAGAGGGGGATGATAGAGGGTGTAGGGCAGGGGTCGGCAATAGGGGGCCCGCGGGCCATTGCTGGCCCATCACCAATAATATTTGGCCCAGCAGATTATTTTGAGAATCCACTTTTTTCTTCTTTTTTTTTTGTTTCTTTCTTTTTTTTTCTTTTCTTTTTTACAATATCGGACCGACAGTCCCACATATAGCGCCTATAATGTCAGAATAGAGAATCTACCTCCACCTGAATAATGCTTATTGTACTTTTATCCATGTTGAGAGTGAATGACACAGGGACAGACAATCAGGCAGCGGGGTGCACCGAAGCGCACTGACGCTGAACCCCTCATGGTGAATCATAAGTAGGTGGACAAGGCGTGGTGCTGAAATAGCCGACATGCGGTGTGTGGTTTGAAAAAAATAACACCAGCTCAGTAAATCATTCAAATGTAATGTTTACATATATGTGACTGCAACACACATATGAACAGTAACAAAGCGGTGGTGGTGCATAGGCCTATGCTCCTGAAACGACAGAGCAAACACGCTATTAGGGATAATCATTACAATGAGCCATTCATTCAAAATATACAAAATACAATTAGGTTATTAAATACAATAACGACAGGCTTGGTACTCACTTAATGTGAAAAGTGGCATCTCCCATCGGTCACTATTTGCTTGATATCTGGTGATATGGACGTCACTTTAATCCGGCAGTTCTCAAGGTTTTATGCGTCAATCGATTCCTCTCGTGCGTCTTTATCACATTCATTGACGAAAAGGACGACTCGCATGTATAGAAAGGGAACATTGTGAGCACGGAAAATGTGAGTCTCACAACGGCTTTGCTTTGATGAAACCAGGTAGGATGAACGTATAGTTCGCTGTCCATTCCTCTTTAAATGCCCTGTTTCCACCGTCAACTTTCCTCTTTAGACCTTTGGAGAGTGACATGATGTTTCTCTTGCTAGCTAGCAGGTTAAATGTTTAGCTAACTTCACCCGACACGCAAACAACCAATCCAATAATAATGTGACCTTGTCTGGGAGGAGGGGGGAATAATTATCAGAATAAAAGTATGTTAAATAATTATTAGAATAAGTTAGGCTGCGCTACATCGTCAGTCCACACATTTATTATTCAAAACTATGGAAAAGGGTGAAACTACGTTTCAACGTTGTTGAGAATCACAACACAAACTCGCTAGTCAAGCCAAAATACTGCAACGTAATGGATTGGACTGCTACCTAGTTAACTAGAACACTACTTTACATTGTTAGCAGGCTCACAAAACAAGCTGTGTTAGTTGACTAGCGATGTGTACATCTCTCGAAAGAAAAGTCAAAGCATTAGAATGTGTCACATTTTTAAACAATCAATTACTTAAATTAGCCTTTGATTAGGTTCGGGCCCGCCATCTAGTGGCAACATTTTTTTGGGCCCGAAGCCAAACTTAATAATTGCCGACCCCTTGGTGTAGGGTGTAACAAACACAATGCTCTCCTGTGTTGTAGGTCGACTGAATAACAAGAAAACACAAAGTAAAAGTGTTTCATGTTCAACATAGATTTGAGTCGACAGTCTCTTATAGTCTGAACCAAATATGATGGTAAACCTCCTTTGTAAGAGTTCATACATATACATGGTATTATATCTCTGCATACTTTCATCCATGTTTCTTCTAGTGACCCACACCTTTCACTATTTCTTCACTGCATCCTCTGGTGTTCCAAACCTTCAAGAGTTTGTGGTTGTGGTGATGGTGGATGGTGTTCAGGTGCTTCACTATGACAGCAACACCAAGAGAGCCGTGCCCAAACAGGACTGGATGGACAAGGCAACTGCACATGACCCAAAACTCTGGGAGACGGAGACTCAAATTTTGATGGCCTACCAGTACACCTTCAAAGCAGACATTGGTGATCTAAAGCAGCGTTTCAACCAGAGTGGAGGTAAGAGCAATACCTTCTTTACCACTGTTACATTCCTTTTAATGGTTTCAACCATAATTGATATTTCCGTGTTGTTCTCTTGGATTTGGGAAAGTTCTGACATGATCCGTCTCACATTGAGAAGCATCAACATGATCCTACATGAGAGATAAAACACTGTTGAACTAAACTGACCAGAACAACCTTCCGCCATGTTGAGGGACTGTCAGACACAGAACCTTTCATTCTGGACCTTTACGACCCAAACTAAACTGCTTATGAATTTAGAAATATGATGATCAGAGGCTGAAGCAGGATGCATAATAGTTCAGAGTAACAGACCACACATGACAAGGAAATAAAGTAATCACAATTTTTTTTTTTTTTTACTAAAATCTCACTCTCTCCCCTCTCTCTCTCTGTCTCTGTCTCTGTCTCTATCTCTCTCTCTCTCTCTCTCTCTCTCTCTCTCTCTCTCTCTCTCTCTCTCTCATATTTACCAGAGTATGTCTGGTTGTAGTTGGGATGAGGAGACTGGAGTCACAGAGGGGTTTAGTCAGTATGGTTATGATGGAGAGGACTTCCTGTCCTTTGACCTGCAGACATCTACATGGATCGCTCCAGTGTCACAGGCCGTCATCTACAAACACAGGAGGGACAGAGAGCTAGCTGGTAATGAGTACAGGAAACACACCATCACCGAGGCGTGCGTTGAATGGCTGAAGAGGCTCGTGCAGTACGGGAAGAGGGCAGGTACACACACACTGACACATCACCTGACACAACATGTTCATATTCAACTACTTTGAAGTGGAACAATTACATTCCTTCTATTTCCTGCTCTTTTATTTTTTACTGCTACTATTCCCCCCCCCCCCCCTCTCTCTCCCGTCCTCTCTTTCCCTCCCTCTCTCTCTCCTTCTCTCTCCCCATCCCTCTCCCCCAAACTTCGGCTTTTTCCCCCTCTCTCTCCCCATCCTTCTCTCTTCCCTCTCCCTCTCCCCTCTCCCTCTATCTCCCCCCCTCCCTCTCACTCCCCCTCCCTCTCCCCCCTCCCCCCCAGTCCCTCCCTCAGTGTCTCTGCTCCAGAAGACCCCCTCCTCTCCAGTCACCTGCCACGCTACAGGTTTCTACCCCAGAGAAGTTGTGATGTTCTGGAGGAGAGATGGACAGGAGGTGTATGAGGATGTGGAGTACGGAGAGGTTCTCCCCAACCTCGACGGAACCTCCCAGATGAGGACTCGACTCCTTGTGAAGCCTGAGGTTTGGGAGAAGAACCAGTATGACTGTGTGGTTCAGCTCTCTGGGATGGAGGACGACATCGTCATCAAACTGGAGCGCTCCGTGATAAAGACCAACAGAGGTAAGAAGATACAACGTGATCATTCTCAGTGACTCAAAGTTCACAAAGTCCCTTCAGGAACTCTTACTGAGTGACAGAGAAAGTGGCTTGGTTGAGAGGAAACCAAACTGTGACCCTAAGTTCCAGTCTGACTGCTCTGTGTTGGTTACAGGTACCACTGTCCCCCCCCGCCCCCCTCATCATTGGAGCTGTGGTCGGACTCCTCCTCATCATCATCATCATCATCACTGTGTTCATCATGAAGAGGAAGAGCAAGAAAGGTGAGAAACACCTCCTCTTCATCATATCATCAATGGAGGTGTTGTTGTCAGTTTGTTAGCAGTGATGAAGTCGTCTGTATTGATGTGTTCTAGTGGAGTTGGTAGATGTAGATGTTTCACCAGGAATAGTGTTGTGATGTGAAGTCAGGGCTGTAGAAGTAGCGCCTCTAAGGAATCTAAAGAGAACACAGGCATGTTATCAGGTTCGATCCTGTCAGGAATACCAAATACACTAGAAATACAGGATGTAACATACTGTATGTAGTTAGTAACGTCTCATACATGTTGGTTAGTTAGTGTTGTGAAGGCCCACAGTTTAGAGCCAGTTGGTTTCCCCAGATCAGCCCTGTTTTGCCCCTGTTATTTCCTTTATTATTTTCCATAACTATTCATGTACGTTTCTCATGAAGGTGTATGTATTGTTATTGTAATTGTATAAGTTCTGTCTTAGATTTGTTTAGTATTGTGTAAGCGCCAGTTTAGTGGGCGTGGTTTTGAGTGGCGTACGTGACCGGATGTATGGTTGGCGTACGTGACCGGATGTATGTTCGGTTGGTGTATATATAGCGACGGAAGTGGTCTGTGCGTCAGAGTGATGAGAGTAACGAGAGTGAGAAGAAGCAGAGAAAACGAGAAGTCGATCTAAGATGGCGGAGTCAGTAAAACGCACACCGTGCTGAAGCTGAAGACCTGAAGAGTGATTATTGAGTTTACCACTGTGACAGAGGGCAAACCTTACAGCAGCAATTCAACATCTCTCAACAGTCCACAAGGAGAACGGGAGACTCTGAGTGTCGGAGGAGACCTGCCTTGGGCATTGACTGTTAGTAGTGAATCACGGGCTACCCGCAGCACTGCGGGAGTTCGGAGTTCGTTGAGTTGGCAGCGCTAGCCCAGTTTAGCTGTGTCCCCGTTAGCCAGCCTTGCCAGCCGCCGGCTGCTAACGTTGGACCAAGCGAGACCCAAGCTGGACAAAGCCGTCGCCTTCACGAGGTGGATTGCGACCGACCGTGGACCACCGGACCTGAGCCATTCACACCTCGTCGTGGACTACGAAGAAGCCCCTTTCCCTTCGAGTTGCTACGTCACCCCCCCCCTTTGTCTGCTGCCTTCCTCGAAGCACATGCGAGCTCCAACCAGGCCTCAACGCGCTCCTTTCAGTCCGGGACTCTAAGCCTTTTCCAGGCCAGGCCCTGCGTGTGAGTGAGTGATTGAGTGTGTGTGTGGCCGGCGGGGAGGGAGTATATACGGGGATGTATATATCATTTGTCTAAATAAATGTGTTTGTTCATCTTTGCTACATTACTGTGTGTTTAGTTGTATGCTAATGCTAAGGCTAATTCTAATGCTAATGCTAATGCTAATGCTAATTATAATGCTAATGCTAATGCTAGTACTGCTAGTCTAAAGGGTTGCTGGCGCCCCCTGCCTGTATCCTCCTACACTGCCGATTTAGCTCCGAGTTAGTTAGATAACCAGCCCTTCCTAAATTCTACAGTCCTTTAGCTACTCCCTGGTTACAATTGGTCCTTCGAGCCGGATAGGTTGTGTAGTGATAGCATGGCTGAGCGCAGCCAACCAGACAAGACAGTTACCCCCCCTTCTCCGCCCCCTGAGCCAGAGCCACGACCACAGAGAGTCCCGCGGTTGCCTCCGAGGTTACAGGAGTATGAGCTTGAGCTCGAAAGCTCACTGAGTGGTAGTGAGGAGCGCACTCCACGGGATACAGTGGTCGGAGAGGCCGAGGTGTCCGCCGGCGCGCGGGTGGCTAGCACCGAGACAGCCATCAAAGAGCACCAGCCTGAGGATGAGATGGCAGAACAGCAGGGTTTTGTCGTAGAAACGGAAGAGCAGGAAGGAGAGGCCCGGTCCGACAGCGCCTGCGGGCGGAAGAGGGAGGGCCTCAGCCTTAACGATCTGCCTCCCAGTACGGCGCGCTCGAGACCTAGCTCCTGCCGTTCAGTGGCTTCCTCCCGGTCCAGGGTTTCCGTGGGCAGTTCTGCCTCTGGGGCGGATAGCATGCACTCCAGAGGGAGTAGTGCCGCGCTGTCAGAATGTATGCGCCAACAGGCCGAGATGGCGTTCGAGCGGGAACGCCTCCAGTTCGAGCGTGAACGCCTCCAGATGGAGGGGGCGGAACGCGCGGCGGAGAGGCAGCGCCAGGAGGCGCTAGAACGTGAACGCCTCCAGATGGAGGGGGCGTTAGAGAGGGAACGTGCGGCGGAGAGACAGCGCCAGGAGGCGTTAGAGAGGGAACGCATCCATTTCGAGCGCGAGCGCCTCCAGATGGAGGGGGCGGAACGCGCGGCGGAGAGGCAGATGGCGAGAGAGCAACTGCACGCGGAGAAGATGGAGGAAGTGATGCAGACCATGCGCGACGTGTGCATCAGCAGAGCTCCGTCGGCCCGTAGCTCCAGAGCATCATCCGCACGGCCCTCTCGAGTGCCATCTCCTGAACCCCCCGCCGATGGCTCCATGACCCCCGCCATGACTGTCCAACTACAGGCCCAGCTGACCACCTGGAAGGAAGAGGACCAGGGACCCGACCGCTACGCGGCCCAGAGGGAGCCAGCGTCGCTGCCCGGGAGGGGAGCCATTCACCAAGAGCGTAGCACACCCCTAGGTCCTCCAGGGAACCAAAATGCATGCAGGCCGGACACCCAGACCGTCACTCCAGCCCCGATCATCCACTACAGGATGTTTCCCCAGGTGGAGGGACCCAAGTTCCCCTTCTTCAAGGACGAGGACAGGAGCCAGTATGTGGAACTACGCATCTGCCTAGACACGCTCTTGGACGACTCCTGCTCAGAGTCCTACAAATATGCGATTCTCCTTCAGCATGTGAGGAACCCCAGAGCCCACAACATGGTTCTGGCCCATGCCTCCGCACCAACACCTTACACCAGAGCGCTCGCCGACTTGGATGCCCGCTACGGTCGTCCCTGGAACCACGCCCTTGCTGAACTGCAAGCCCTCGAACAGCAGGCCCCCATCAAGGATGAACGGGCGCTAGATGACTTCGCGCTCCGCGTGCACACCTTGGTTGGAATGCTGAAGACGCAGGGCCCAGCTGGCGCCAGCGAGATCAACAGCACCTCCAACGTAGAGCGGCTGCTCCGCAAGATCCCACGCTTCCGGCAGGAGAGGTTCCGGCGACAGCAGCGCGTTCGTAACCCCGGGAAGTTGGGTCTGAGCATGGCTGCCTTCGCGGAGTTCCTACTGGAGGAAGTGCATGACACCAACGTAGACGCCATGGGTTACGCTGAGCCGAAGAAGGAGAGGGAGAAGGGAGACCGCTGGGACAGGCCGAGCTCGAACAGAGGACGCCCAGTAGGAGTGCTGCACACGGAGGAGGAGCCTCGGAGAGAGAGGAAAGCCCGACCTGAGGGAAAGGATTCCTCTCAACCCCCTCAAAAGGGACGGAGAGGTCCACCGCCATGCCCGTACTGCACCAGCGAGCACTGGTTCAATGAGTGCAGTGACTTCAACAACCTGAGTACCGAGGCCAAGCAGAGGTGGCTCGAGGAGAACAAGAGGTGCTGGAACTGTGGGCGCGACCATCTGGCTAAGAACTGCACCTTGAGGAGAAAGTGCAACCGCTGTGAGGAGGTCCACCTCAACATCCTACACGAGGTCTCCCTCGCCAGGTCCACGGAGGGCACCAGAAGCCCTAGGTCCGGTCGCGCACCGGAAGAGGAAACACCTGTCTACTACCTAGACCCAACCCAGAGCAGCGGCTCCAAGGTCCTACTGAAGGTGGTGAAGGTCCGACTGCACCACAACAACGCTGTGTACGACACGTACGCCGTTCTAGACGACGGGTCGGAACGGACCATCCTCCTCCAGGAGGCAGTGCGCCAGTTGGGGCTCCACGGGACTGAGGAGAAGCTGACTCTGCGCACGATACGTCGCGACCTTAAAGAGGTCACCGGGGCGAGAATCAACTTCTCTATCTCCCCGGCGGGGCGGCCGTCGGATAGATATCGGCTTCAGAATGTCTTCACCGCAGACCAGCTAGCGCTCTCCCGCTACGACTACCCCCTGGAGAGATTACGCGCAAGATATTCCCACCTACGGCGAGTAGACCTACATCCGATAGAAGGAGCGGAGCCAACCCTTCTCATCGGCTCGGACAACGCTGCACTGATCGTGTCGCTCCGTCCTCCGCTGAGAGGACCACGAGGCTGCCCGATGGCTGTTAAGACTGCGCTTGGGTGGGCCCTCCAAGGCGCTACCGAGTGGAGAGATAGAGACGGGAGAGCTACGTCATCCCTCCATGTCCGAACCGAAGAAGTGCAGACCATCAACTGCCTTCACACCCATGTGGACTCCATGAATGCGGCGCTACTAGACAACGTCCAGAAGCTGTGGACGCCAGACGTTGCGCCCTACAAGAATGAGAAGCTCTACGTACGGTCAAAGGAGGACGTCTACGCCATAGACCTCCTTAAAGCAAAGACAGTGCGTATCGAAGTCCAGGGCGTGAAGAGAACATCTACCAGCCCTGTCTCGAAACCCAGCAGGAGAAGATCTACCAGCCCTTTGTCTAAACCGAGGAGGAAAAGATCTACTAGCTTGTCGGTGAGGAAGAGGTCAGCTCAAAGGAGGAAGACGCCGGCGGTGCCAGAGCCGGACGATACTCCGCTGACCGCTGAGTTGGAGCTAGCTCTGCCTGCACCTGTGGCCATGGCCTACACCCAACTGAAGGTGAAGGAGGAGGAGCCCGAGCCGGAGCTAGAGGCGGAGCCAACGGAGAGCAGCGGAGTTGTGGTGTTGTTGGACGACCCCGTAGCCGAAGACACGAAACCACGCATCTGTAAAAGTCCGTTCAAACACGGCAAGAAAAGGCGAAGGAACTTACAAGGAAAGTGGTGCAAACAGAAGCAGAAACCGGGAGAGAAAAGGTTAAGACGTCAGGCTATATCGCCCGAAGGCGGGGCAAGTCCGGACGGCGTCGAAGACGATGTTAGCGAAAACATAAAACAGGTCCCCACCTCAAGCCTTAAATTCCTCGGGTCGAAAAGACCCAGATCCCGGCCTAAAACGTTGTCGAAGCAGGTGGAAACGGACCTGACTCAACAACTGTTATTGCAGGACGTGAAAGAGGACACCGTGGACGACAAAGACATGACGTCGGACTCCCTCGACGCCCAGCCGGGCAAATCAAAGTTCGCCAAACACATAAAGCCCTTCATCATGCCGGTGGTCAGCGCCCGGTCCTCGCGGGTCATCAAGACCCCGCAGAGGTTCATGGACGACACCGGCATGTCCGTTCTGCCGCGGAGAAACTCCCTCAAATTACAAAGGACACTATCACCTCATACCTCACGCTGCTAGAGCAGCCTAGCCAGTGTGCCTTCCATAGTTAAATGAAACCGAGGGTTTCATGGGGCGGCTGTTGTGAAGGCCCACAGTTTAGAGCCAGTTGGTTTCCCCAGATCAGCCCTGTTTTGCCCCTGTTATTTCCTTTATTATTTTCCATAACTATTCATGTACGTTTCTCATGAAGGTGTATGTATTGTTATTGTAATTGTATAAGTTCTGTCTTAGATTTGTTTAGTATTGTGTAAGCGCCAGTTTAGTGGGCGTGGTTTTGAGTGGCGTACGTGACCGGATGTATGGTTGGCGTACGTGACCGGATGTATGTTCGGTTGGTGTATATATAGCGACGGAAGTGGTCTGTGCGTCAGAGTGATGAGAGTAACGAGAGTGAGAAGAAGCAGAGAAAACGAGAAGTCGATCTAAGATGGCGGAGTCAGTAAAACGCACACCGTGCTGAAGCTGAAGACCTGAAGAGTGATTATTGAGTTTACCACTGTGACAGAGGGCAAACCTTACAGCAGCAATTCAACATCTCTCAACAGTCCACAAGGAGAACGGGAGACTCTGAGTGTCGGAGGAGACCTGCCTTGGGCATTGACTGTTAGTAGTGAATCACGGGCTACCCGCAGCACCGCGGGAGTTCGGAGTTCGTTGAGTTGGCAGCGCTAGCCCAGTTTAGCTGTGTCCCCGTTAGCCAGCCTTGCCAGCCGCCGGCTGCTAACGTTGGACCAAGCGAGACCCAAGCTGGACAAAGCCGTCGCCTTCACGAGGTGGATTGCGACCGACCGTGGACCACCGGACCTGAGCCATTCACACCTCGTCGTGGACTACGAAGAAGCCCCTTTCCCTTCGAGTTGCTACGTCACCCCCCCCCTTTGTCTGCTGCCTTCCTCGAAGCACATGCGAGCTCCAACCAGGCCTCAACGCGCTCCTTTCAGTCCGGGACTCTAAGCCTTTTCCAGGCCAGGCCCTGCGTGTGAGTGAGTGATTGAGTGTGTGTGTGGCCGGCGGGGAGGGAGTATATACGGGGATGTATATATCATTTGTCTAAATAAATGTGTTTGTTCATCTTTGCTACATTACTGTGTGTTTAGTTGTATGCTAATGCTAAGGCTAATTATAATGCTAATGCTAATGCTAATGCTAATTATAATGCTAATGCTAATGCTAGTACTGCTAGTCTAAAGGGTTGCTGGCGCCCCCTGCCTGTATCCTCCTACACTGCCGATTTAGCTCCGAGTTAGTTAGATAACCAGCCCTTCCTAAATTCTACAGTCCTTTAGCTACTCCCTGGTTACAGTTAGTAAAGTGTCATACATGTTGGTTAGTTAGTAAAGTGTCATACATATTGGTTAGTTAGTAAAGTGTCATACATGTTGGTTAGTTAGTAAAGTGTCATACATGTTGGTTAGTTGTAATATTCTACTAAACCAAACTATAAGAGTCAGTAATATCTTCATGTACAATTCTGTTTCAGGCTTCTCCCAAGCTAGCAGTAAGTATTCTACACCTTCATGTTGCATTTACAAATGTACACTGAACTGAATGACAATCATGTGTGGCTGTTCACCATGTAAACTGTAATATCTAATTTGTCTATATTTGGTTGTTGTTGTTGTGTTTTATACTGTGTGAATGTTAATCTGCTATGGTGCGTCTTGGCCAGGGCTCCCTTGAAAAAAAGGTTCATATCTGAAAAGGGACCTGGATAAACAAAGCATGAATGAATACATGTAAATGTTGTTGACGTATAACATGGGACTGTTTCCATGTCAGAATGTAGTTCTGTATTCCTGGTTAGTTGAACTGGCCTTGTCTTGTTTCCTCGTAGCTTCTGACGATAGTTCCAACAACTCTGCACCCAAAGATGAGGTTTCTCTGCACTGATGAAACAGGTGAGATTCTAGTTGTGGAAACAGACTTCATCCATGCATATGACACTAGTCCTCTGTTGACTACTGACACTTTATCTTGAATTATGCTTGATTTATTATGCCTATGTCTTGTGCTGCAATGCAATGTCAGAACCGGAGGCTAAGAATTTTACTCTGTTACATGTGTGTAATGTGAAGTAACAAATGAACTTGAAACTTGACGCGAGACCTGATTTAGGGCCGACATGTTAGGCAGTTGAGACCCTAACCCTAGAGTAGGTGGGTCTCTCAAGTCTGGCCTCTTTGACCTCCAGAGGAACACGTAGGTCTAGGGGATGGTGAGTTGGACTGGTGATCAGAAGGTCATGAGTTTAAATCCCACCTGGGAACACCACCACTAGTGTGCCCTTGAGTAAGACCTGGGAACACCACCACTACTGTGTCCTTGAGTAAGACCTGGGAACACCGCCACTAGTGTGTCCTTGAGTAATACCTGGGAACACCACCACTAGTGTGTCCTTGAGTTAGACCTGGGAACACCACCACTAGTGTGCCCTTGAGTAAGGCACTTAGCCCTCAGTTACTCCAGGGAGACTGGAACCATGTTAATCTCTAATTGTCTGTTGTTTGGATAAAAGCGTCTGCTAAATGGTTAAAATGTAAAAATAAAAACTAAAACCTTACTTACATCACTGAACTCAGTATTGACCGTGTCTGTGTGTGTGTGTGTCCTCATAGGAGAGAAGCAGAGACCGGAGGAGGATATGAAGTAATCTCATCTGACGTAGATTAGATGCACCTCGACACAAAAACATGATTTTCTCAAACAGCACTGTATCTGATCATAACTCTTATTGTTACTGCACTTGATTAGCAGATGGCAGAAATAATAATATAATAATATAATAATAACTTTTATTTGTATAGAATATAAATAAATATACAATAAATAATGCATAATAAGAAGTAAAAATGTGTGTTGAATTCCAAAAAACCCTAATATATGCTGTTCACTCTTTCTAAAAAATGTACAACCTGAGTCTCCAATTATTACCTTACAAAGACGAGAGATAGAGAGAGTAGCGTGTATAAATATTTTGGGGTTTTAAAATATTTATTTTAGTCCTCATGTAGATAACTTGGAATGTCAGATCTGAATTTGGTAAAACTGCATTCTGTTACAATGCTCCATCAATGTGGAATGTACATCAGAAAAAGTTGAAACTTAACATGTTCATCCCACTCTCTGACTTTAAACTGTGTGTTACAGAGACTTTGAATCATACATGCAAATGTACTTAGGTTATCTTTTATAGGCTGTATCTGCTCACTGTTTCTGTTGTTATTTTCTGTTGTATATTTATATATTGCTTTTCTTGGCCAGGGCTCATTTGAAAAAGAGGCTACTGTCTCAATATACCCTGGTTAAATAAAGGATTATTATTATTATTAATTTCCCTGCGCTTTTTTGTTGTGAAGTACACAACAGTTGTTAGGACATGCAAATGACAGTGTCAATTTGAGCAGTGCCATTTTCGTATGGACCTGTTATATCTATGTGAAATACAAATAAGACATTTATTGTTTTCCTAAATAATAAATCAATTATAATTAGTTTCATAATATAGGGAATTATTGTAAGCACCGAAATACACATTTTGACCTGCTCCTACTTGATTTGGATATCAATGGGGTTAGATGTCAGTGGAGTCCTTGTTGACAGGACGAAAGGGAAATATCGAGGATAACATTTAAATACAAGGACAGAGCCGCATTCAGAGTATGATGGACTTCGGAGAAGTTAACGCCGCGACAAAGCCTCCAATAGGGTAAGTATGAGAAATCTCCCTGAATGCAATGTTGTTCACGAGTAATAACTACTCAAACAATTCAGTAATGATCATGTTTTATTTGATCCGCGAATATGATTCGATAATAATCATGATGAATGAACGCAGATTATGTAAACATTACCTCTATGTTTATATAAAGATAAAGAGACATGGAAAATGCCTTATTGTCACCTGTCAAATGACAATGTAAAATGTGTCATGAATTGTGTGCGTCTATTGAAAGTAGCCTTGCATTCTCACTTTTTTATGGAGCTGTCACTTCAAAAGCTGGAGCCTACTGTAGCCTACTGTATTGACAGGGAGAGAATTCCAGTGGAGTTGAATTCTATGGAAAAGACTTGCATGACCCCCGATGGGGAAACAACGGTGGGCCACTCCACAAAAGTAGCTTTTGTGCAGCGCCAGTAGCTGAATTTCTACTGTCTCTGTAGTTCTTTTGTCACCTCAATTGTGGACTCAATATGCTGCTGCTCCTTCCAGTTTACTGTCTCTGGCAACTGGAAATGTCAGCTGTACAACTTAGTGGTGGTGAGATACACTGTTGTTGTACTGTACAGTGTTTCAGCACTTTCAAACTATTGACAGTCATGATAGTTTGCATTTCAATGTGTCTTGTTGATGTGAATTGGAGGCTATCAATGTATCTTTCTTCCACATTGTCCTCTGGTAATATTATGATCTACAGAAATCAAAACGTGAAAACGTCTCCCCAACGTGACATAGTGGTATTATTCTCTCTTCCTGGTGCCATTGTTGAACATGTGGAATTGGTTTGGAAGTCCATGTGCCGTTATTACAATAAACAAAATCCTTTGTATTTTACACCAAGGCCATGCATCTCCTCCCTGAAGGCTTTTAATCACACCCTATGACATGCAGAAAGCACATGATGAATCAGGGTTATTTAAAGACAGCAGTTGCTGAACATTCTCTCTGCTATCTGCCTGTCCAACAGGAGCCCAACGCTACCATTTACTGTAGGTATCATTTCCTTGGTAAATCCACACTTCTAGCCTCTCCTAGCCTTTATCATGCTAGCCTATATTGTTCACTTTAGTGCCTTCTGGCAATGGAACGCTCCAAAGCACCAGTTCGGGACATTTCTGCCCTGAAATTACTATGACAACAACTGCTATTGTCATGGGTGTTTCTTTTGTTAATAAGTCTGCGTCATCGCAGAGGGAGTAGTAATATGTCATGAATTTCTGTCCAGCAAAGGCATAGATAATTGGATTCAAGCAGCAGTGTGTAAATGCTATCACTTCTGTCCACTGCATAGCCAGATCTATCTTTTGTAATACCATACAGTCAGTGAAATACAACTGATATTGCAGATAACGTAGAAAAATTACAACATTGTATTGGGCCCAGAAGCAGAAAAAGACAGCTACTATAACCAATATCAGTTTGATGACCCTATGCTTCTTTGTGCTTTTGATATTCACTAAAGTCGAAATGATCCTGGAATAGCAAATCACCATGACGCAAAGCGGGAATAGGAGGCCCAAGACATTCATTTCCAAATACACAAACTCTCTCCACAAGGTATCAACAGGATACTCTTGTTTACATGTAAACCCAGATCCATTTTTCCCTTCATCGGTCAGTGTGAAGACGATTGTGGGAAGAGCGGCACCCATGCTGAGGGCCCACACAATCATAGACAGAGCTATCCCACATCGGACTGACCTGTGCCTGGCCATGGTATGAGTATGAATTATGACCACATAGCGGTCCAAAGTCATGATCACCATGAAGAAGATGCTGCCATAGAAACCCAGGACATACAATCCTGTCACCAGCCGGCACATGAAGTCCCCAAAGACCCATTCTGCTGTGGCGGCATAGTGAGACAAGAAAGGCAGAGAGATGACAAACAGAAGGTCTGACATGGACAGGTTGAAGAGGCATATGTCTGTCATGTTGCTCTTGTGGCGGTACTTCACCAGGACACACACCACCAGGCCATTACCGATGAACCCGATGATGAAGACCAAGCTGTAAAGAGTGGGGAGGAACACCCGTCCAAACTTCTTCACGTTACCATTGTTGCATAGTTGGCCTGCTTGGCCATCAAGCGTATCTTCATTATAGTAGTCCTCATAATTATATGTTGTACTCTCTTCAGAAAGTAAAAATAGTTGTATTATTTTTGTTTAGCCTTACAGGTGCATCTCAAAAAATGGGAATATTGTGGAAAAGTTCATTATTTTCCGTAATTTAATTCAAAAATTGAAACTTTTATATATTCTAGAATCTAGAATCTAGATTCATTACACATGAAGTGAAATATTTACTTTTTTGTTTTAACGTTGACGATTATGGCTAACAGCTCATGAAAATCCAATATCTCAAAATATTCGAATATTACATAAGACAAAAAAAGGATTTATAAAATATAAATCCTGACCTGAAAAGCATGTTAATTTATGCACTCTATACTTGGTCTGGGCATCTTTTGCACAAAATACTGCATCAATGCGGCGTGGCATGGAGGCAATCAGCCTGTGGCTTCCCTTACACATCAGCAGTGCCACAGGCTGATTGCCTCCATGCCACGCCGCATAGATGCAGTAATTTGTGCAAAAGGAGCCCAGACCAAGTATTGAGTGCATACATTAAAGATACTTTTCAGAAGGTCAACATTTCTGTATTATAAATCTATAAATCTTTTTTTGATTGGTTTTATGTAATAATATTATTCTAATATTTTGAGATACTGGATTTTTGACTTTCATGAGCTGTAAGCCGTAATCATCAACATTAAAACAAAAAAGGCTTGAAATATTTCATTTCATGTGTAATGAATCTAGAATATATTAAAGTTTCACTTTTTTTGTTAAATTACAGAAACTAATGAACTTTTCCATGATATTCAATTGGTTTGAGATGCACCTGTATTAAGTCATCTTTGTGTCCCTGGATCAATACTAGATGTATTTTACTAGCAAGTCAGCACAATAAATAAGTCATAAAGATTACTGGGCTGCTCTGACACCTACAGGTGTATGCAATATTTCTGCCTTCAGACATGAAAACAAGTCCTCACAAGTTAAGTATTAAAATCAGAATTGAAATTAAAAGGCTATACTTATACTACTCCATACATACAATAATGCATTGTTGTTCATCTTTCTACAGTATCATATCATTTGGACATGACTTGTTAAATCTATTCATAAATAAATATGTGTTTCTCTTAAGAGAAGAAGAATAGTAAAAGATTAAATTATAGCCTAATAAGGATATATTTTAGAATTTAGTGTAGGTTTCCTCTTCTCCTGTTTTGTATCAGAATATGTACTCACCTGACATAGACATGATCAGTAATCAGTGGCTCTTTGGTGTTGTCTTTCTTAATGTAAGAATCGTCAACCCGGTTGTTGGATTTTGATTGGCTTAGGGGTGGAAAAAGTTTTATGTCTTTGTCTGCAACAAACCGAAAAACCTCAAACATTTCCTGTTTGGGGATTTCTTTTTTCTTTTAGGAAATATCCCGCTGAGACCGTACTGAAACATATGCACTGACTGCAATGTAAGTCGCGTTGGATAAAAGCGTCAGTTAGATGGCATTTATTATCATTATTATTATTATTATTATTATTATTGTTATTATTATTATTATTATTGTTGTTGTTGTTGTTGTTGTTGTTGTTGTTACGAATGAACTACCTTCTGAGTATTACTATACTGTCGCTGCAACTTCCTGTACTCACAGTAGGAGGTACTGTGAAATGATCATAAAAGTCACATTTCATACACATTTTCTCTAGACTCACGTGTTTCCCTCCACTACTGTATATATCCTGAAATGGTCATAGATATTAATCTCTCAGACAGCATCAATAGAGTTTGCACATGTAGCAATATTGTATTCATTCATGTGTTCCCTGTTTAAGTTTAATGAAGCAGCAGCTATGCCTGGGGTCCACAACACACATGACCCAGTCCAGAACATTACTTTACATTTACATTTACATTTTTGGCATTTAGCAGACGCCTTATTCCAAAGCGATTTACAATCAATACATTTGAATACTAAGCATGTGAATCAGCAATCCACCATTCGTTGCAGGAAGAGTAATCTAGCTCGGGCCCGGGGCCACTGATAGAAGAAAACACCTTCTCCCTATCGTCTTCTACTAAAAAAAAAATATATAATCTGGAGAAACTGAGAAACAGTACAAGGGGGGCAATAGAAGTTCTTAGGGACACAGTAGAGGGGAAAGCGGGTGTCTTTAGGAGACGTAGTGGTGAGGGTCAGAAGATGTCTCAGGAGGAGCAGTTAAGATGTAACCTGAAGAGATGGGTCTTCAGTCTACGACGGAAGATGGGTAGTGACTCAGCCGTTCTGACGGCCGTGGGGAGCTCATTCCACTAGCGGGGAGCCAGTGTTGTGAAGAGACGTGATCGGGCAGCCCGACTGCTGTGTAGAGGAGGTGGGGCCAGTCGGCCAGCCGAGGTGGAGGAGCGGAGTGAGCGGGCAGGGGTTTGGGGGGTTACCATTTCCTTCAGGTAGGCAGGGGCTGTCCCTTTAGCTGCCTGGTATGCAAGCACCAGGGTCTTGAATCTGATGCGAGCTGCTATCGGGAGCCAGTGCAGGGTGCGAAGGAGAGGGGTGACATGCGAGTATTTGGGGAGGTTGAATACCAGCCGGGCAGCAGCATTCTGGATGAGCTGCAGAGGTCTAATGGCTGAAGCGGGGAGCCCAGCCAGGAGTACATTGCAGTAATCCAGGCGGGAGATGACCAGTGCCTGGGTCAAGAGTTGCGCTGCCTCTCTGGTAAGGAATGGTCGTATCCTTCTGATGTTGTAGAGGAAGAATCTGCAGGAGCGAGCCGTTGCTGCAATGTTCTCCGCACAGGATAGTCGGTTATCCAGGATCACTCCAAGGTTCTTGGCTGTCAGGGAGGGCGTTACAGTAGAGTTCTCCACTGTGATGGAGAAGTCTTGGAGAGGGCAGGCTTTCCCGGGGATGAAGAGGAGCTCGGTCTTGTTAAGATTGAGCTTGAGATGGTGGTCAGCCATCCAAGTTGAAATGTCAGCGAGACATGCTGAGATACGGGTTGCCACGTGTACATCAGACGGGGGGAAGGACAGGAAGAGTTGAGTGTCGTCTGCGTAGCTGTGGTAGGAGAGCCCATGTGAAGAGATTACCGAGCCAAGAGACTTGGTGTAGAGGGAGAAAAGTAGGGGCCCTAGGACAGAACCCTGGGGTACTGTATTAAAGCTACATATTAAAGAGCTGTAATTCCTAAACCCTTCCTTCAATTTGGATGTGAATACCCTTACCCTAAAGCTGAGAGTCTGCACTTTAAGCCCATATTCATTATCTAACTAGCTTGAAGATGTTTTGGTAAACAGTTAAAATAACACAAATTCTGTCTGTGTCCAAATATGGACCTAACTGTATATACTCTCGCTTGTACAACTACATAAACTGGGCTAGTATCATCATAGCCAGGCTACTAGCAATTCCTATCTATTAGCCCAGCTAGCCAGAGGCCCAAATCCATAAATTCCATCCCTGAATATGCTTAGAGCTATTAATCTGGAATCTACAGTTGTCAGTAGTGATGTGAAAGCTTGCTCTATTGTGGTGAAATACTTGAGATTTATTCTATGAGATATGTTTAGCATGTGAAGTGTCATTTACTTAGAGATACAGAAAAGGATTTGGAATAACCAATTTCATAAATTGAAAGAGTCACAGCGAGAATCAATTGTAACCATATACAAAAAAAGTGATGTCCAATTTGCTTAGCACTCATCTGGGCTCACTATTCCTTTAAATGAAGTTCAATTGAACGCCACACCCACTGCACTGGATTGTTGAGGTTATGAATGCCACGCCTACTGCAGCATTAAGGGCAGGTGACTGCCCTATATAATCAGCATAATTTACTCCGAAGGCATTGTGTTCAAGGTGAGTACGGTAAGCTAGAATGTCTGTGTTGTGCTGTAGAGTAATAAAAGCAAGTAGGCCATGCTGCTGTCACTAACACAACTGAATTACTCTTAAAAATAGTTGACCTCATGTGATTTGTGTGACATATTTGTTTCAGGGTGTTGTTTAGCAAACATTCATTTCAAAGAAGAACGTCCATTGCCAACTGCTGAACGATGGTAAGTATACCTCCTTGAACTGATTAAGTTGTTTGAAATGTAAGGTGCGTTTCTTTCTGAAGTTCTGCTTGCACACTAACACAGTATTTGGATCCTCAATTAATTCAGTTTGACATGTTGAGCCCCACCATTCCTATCACAGTAATCCTGTTGGTACACAATTTAGATAAATGGTAGCTGGTACAGAATGACAACGATTTGACTTGTTAGTCTAAGATTAAGTGTTTTTCTTAACAGAGGGAGTGCATCTCTGTACACATCGGCCAAACAGGTGTCCAAATGGGCAATGCATGCTGGGAGTTGTATTGCCTGGAACATGGTATCCAGCCAGATGGGACAGTCCATGCAGGCTCTGGTGCTGTTTCATTGGCTGACTCATCATTTGGAACCTTCTTCAATGAGACTGGGAGTGGGAAATATGTTCCCAGGTCTGTTTTTGTTGATCTGGAGCCTACAGTTGTTGGTAAGGATTTGCAATCTTGCCCTACACTGGTAGATGGTTCATAGAACTGAAATGACACTGCATTACATGTAGTCTGTGTTTGTAGCATGTGAGGCCTAACTTCTCTTGTGTGGTACTCCAATGACTAGTTGCCTTGATTTATTTTCTACATACATTTCATTGTGACTGCTTTTCTAGATGAGATCCGGAATGGACCCTACCGTCAGCTATATCACCCTGAACAGCTCATCAATGGCAAGGAGGATGCTGCCAACAACTACGCCCGTGGCCATTACACCATCGGCAAGGAAATTGTGGACTCTGTGTTGGACAGAATGCGTAAAATGGTATGGCTCTACAAAAGTAATGTGGTACATGTATCATTATTGCTAATCCATCTTCTTTAGCCATTTCTTTGGCGTCTCTGCAAGGAAGTAAGCCTCTGTTGAATTGGGTGTGACTCTTGTTTTCAGTCTGACCAGTGCACCGGACTCCAAGGGTTCCTCATCTTCCGCAGCTTTGGCGGTGGGACGGGTTCTGGATTCGCTTCTCTGTTGATGGAGCGCCTGTCTGTGGACTATGGGAAGAAGTCCAAGCTGGAATTCTCAATCTATCCAGCTCCCCAGGTGTCCACAGCAGTGGTGGAGCCCTACAACTCCATCCTGACCACCCACACCACCCTGGAGCACTCTGACTGTGCCTTCATGGTGGACAATGAGGCCATCTTTGACATTTGCAAGCGTAACCTTGGAGTGGACCGGCCCTCTTATGGAAACCTCAACCGCCTCATCGCCCAGATTGTCTCCTCAATCACCGCCTCCCTACGTTTTGACGGAGCGCTGAATGTAGACTTGACCGAATTCCAGACTAATCTGGTGCCTTATCCCCGTATCCACTTCCCCTTGGTAACTTATGCTCCCATCATCTCGTCAGAAAAGGCCTACCATGAGCAGCTATCTGTCCCTGAGATCACCAATGCCTGCTTTGAGCCAGACAACCAGATGGTGAAGTGCGACCCTAGGCGGGGCAAGTACATGGCATGATGCCTGCTGTACCGCGGTGACGTTGTGCCCAAGGATGTCAATGCCTCCATTGCTGCCATCAAGTACCGCCGCTCTATCCAGTTTGTGGACTGGTGCCCCACTGGGTTCAAGGTGGGCATCAACTACCAGCCGCCCACAGTGGTGCCAGGGGGAGACCTGGCCAAGGTGCAGAGGGCTGTGTGCATGCTGAGCAACACCACTGCCATAGCGGAGGCTTGGGCAAGACTGGACCATAAGTTTGACCTGATGTATGCCAAGAGGGCCTTCGTACACTGGTATGTGGGTGAGGGCATGGAGGAAGGGGAGTTCTCTGAGGCCAGAGAAGACATGGCTGCCCTGGAGAAGGACTATGAGGAGGTGGGGCTGGACTCTGGTGACTGCTGTGAAGATGATGAGGAAGAATATTAAACCCTGTCCAGTCTTCAGTGTTTATACTTGTTCTCAGCAATCCCTTGTCTAAACGTTTATTAATAAATCCAGAAGAATTTGCACTTCATTGGTTTGTTCATCCATTCAAAGCATACAAATGTTTGGTTGCATCTGTCCAAGTTTCCTATAAAAATAACAACAACTAAGCTATGCAGCAGGGCTTACTTAAGATTGTGTAGCTACTAGGTTTTGTGGATTGACATGTACTGTAGCACAAGACGGGTGTAGGTATTGACATGACTAGCATGACTGCAAGTAATCTAACCTTGTTGAGACACGGCTTTCTTTGTTTGGAAAGTCTGGCCAAGTCCTTCGCAGAAAGCAGCTACTAAGGGGTGGAGACACATTTTGAACAACTTATCTTGCATGAGTGACACTAAAGAAAACGGGTTTTCTATCCTTCAATAGCAGAACATCAGATGTGCTAGAAATGCACCATACATTATTTATAAAAATAATTCTGAGTGGGACAGTCCCACTCATGTTTTTCATTTTATTGGACAGATATAGTGACACAGGAAAGTAAGGAGAGGGCATGTCAGCAGGGCATGGGCGTTCGAACCCATGGCATATGTGCACTGTAGACTGCGGTACTAGGCCACTACCATATGTTTAAACAAAGATTGATCTGTTTTGTTCACTATATTTACCATAGTTCCGCAGTTGGGAATAGATGGGTTCTCTGTATTGGGGGGCTTAAACAGAACAGTTTGTCACAAAGTTTGACAAACGCAGATCAATGCAGTTATATTGGTAATGGTGGCATAGCCTGCTTACTTACATTGAAGAAACATGCGTAAATTATGTTGACTATATATTGCCCTCACTATTGCCGCCGCAAGGTTTGGCGCCTCCCCTATGACATGCAGTATACTGTGCATTGAGTCAATTGCCCTGACTTTGACATGCCATGCACAGGGATTGTCTGTCTGTAGGTCTACCCCTTATCTGTCAATCTACATCCTGTCTGTAGATCTACCCCGTGTCTTTCAATCTCACTCCATTTATGGTTATGGGGACATATCTGTAGGAACACGCCCCATTGCCGCTTGCGGTTATATTTATTATTATTATCATTATTATTGTTGTTGTTGTTGTTGTTGTTACGAATGAACTACCTTCTGAGTATTACTATACTGTTGCTGCAACTTCCTGTACTCACAGTAGGAGGTACTGTGAAATGATCATAAAAGTCACATGTCATACACATTTTCTCTAGTCTCACGTGTTTCCCCCCACTACTGTATATATCCTGAAATGGTCATAGGAAAATAATCTCTCAGACAGCATCAATAGAGTTTGCACATGTAGCAATTTGTATTCATTAATTTGTTCCCTGTTTAAGTTGAATGAAGCATCGACGATGCCTGGGGTCCACAACACACATGACCCAGTCCAGAACATTACTGACTGTATAGACCCAGTACAGAACATTACTGACTGTATAGACCCAGTACAGAACATTACTGACTGTATAGACCCAGTACAGAACATTACTGACTGTATAGACCCAGTACAGAACATTACTGACTGTATAGACAAGTGGACTCATTGACTTGTTTGTGCATGTGGGTGTGCAAAACAGATAATTTCCCCTTGGGGATGAATACAAGTATTATCTTCTTCTTCAGATATAACGCACTAATTGGCAGTGGTTTTACTCCATACTGTGAAGTGTGTGTGGTATGTGATGGATAGTAACAGAGTGACCTCTTGTGGTAAGAGATTAGTCCTATAACTTACTACTTTAAGTAACTTGACTTTTGAGTGATTACAGTAGTATGGCTGATGACTTGAATGCTGGAATGCATAGCAGTGCTTGAATTTGACTGAGATCATTCCAACAACTCATACTGTATGTATATATTATCATGCTTGTTTGTTCGTGTGTCTACAGTCTCTGGACTTACCACTGGATAATAGGACTGTTTCACAGGGCATCACGAAGCACTATTGTGAAAAATAAATAAATAAATAAAATAAAACTAAATAAAGCTGCTAGGAATGATGGCCACAACATGTGTATGGTAAACTGCAGTGGCGGCTGGTGGGGCACAGGTTATGGGGGCATGCTCCACGGGGAAGAATATCAACTGCTAGCATGAGAATATATACAGTATATAACTTGTATTAAAGGGCAAACTGCAAACACAACAAAAATATAATGTACAACAACTGACAAATCAACTGGAATAGTCTTTGTTAGCAGAGTAGACCTAATGTTAACAGAATGGACTTAAACCCTTTGTCTATCTGTGCAGCGGTAAGGTGAATAATTCTAGCAGCTCAAATGGATTGTACTGTCCAGACAGTTGTCTTGTTTAGCCATTCAACTAGGCATTATTTATTCAATGGAGAAAGACATGGAACACAATGCAATTGTGATAATAAATGTGTTCTTTGTTACTTTCAAACCCTGTGTCCCTCCCCAGTTACACTACTTGAACATGAATTTTGCCCTTCGTTCCTTCAGGCCTGCACATCTCTCAATGACTTTCTGGTTAAAGTCTGTCATTTCAATCACCAGTGTCTTCTCCATTGACATCATGGCCAATGCATTCAGCCTGTCCTCTGTCATGGTGTTCCGGAGAAAGGTTTTGATCCTTTTCAAGGTCGAGAAGCACCTCTCTGTCATGGGTGTGGTTATGAGGATCTTTAGGAGAGCGACAGTCTCTGCAAACACTTCAAGATTGTTCTCCATAAAAAGCTGGAAGAGGTCCACAGCACCACGACAGGCTCTGAACTCCTCCTTGCTGTAGAGGAGATTGAGCTCGGTCTTCAGCTGGCTTCCACTGAGCATTGGGTAGGCCTTCAAGGTGCTGTTCAGTGCATCCTCCGGAAAGGCCCCCTTGTACTCTTCAAACCTGTCCCCCTGCAGCAAGGTGGCACTGACCAGGTGGTTTGTGAAGGAGAAGCGCTCCTTGGCGTGTCCAAGTATGGTATCACAGACCTACAGAGAGAAGAAGAATACAAAAATAATAAATAATAATATCTACCCTGTTCTTTTTTCATGCTAGTGTTTTGGGAGTTCTAGCATTCTAGCGTTGAAAGGTTAACTATTGGCGAGCAGTTGCCCTCTTAACTTTTTATTTGGACTTGAATGGTGGTGTGTTGTTGGTCTCTGGCAGTTTGTTTTGTGGTTGGTTATGTGGTGTTTGTCGGTTACAGAACCCAGCAATGTGATCTCAATCCTGATCTCCTCTGAATTCTTGAAGATGGACACGTTAGTAAGTGTTGTGACGTGAGCTCAGTTGCCTTGTTATAAAGTGTTTTTAAGCCCCCAAGTTTTCTTTTGTAAGCAGGAGAGCAGGCCAAGCTAAACTGATTTAAAACATATTGTCAGTTAGAAGAATGTCAATAAAGCTTTGTTAATAAAGGGGGCGGCAGTGGCTCAGGCGGTAGAGCCGGCGTCTAATGATCGCAAGGTCTGCAGTCCGCCGGTTTGAACCACGGCTGGTTACATGTCGAGGTGTCCTTGAGCAAGGCACGGAACCCCCTAATTGCTCCAGGGTCGCTGTCTTTGGCCGACTAGAGCATAACATACCACATTCAAACAATTGACTGACAAGTTGATTGCATGGCAATAAAACTATTATTATTATTATTATTATTATTATTAATCTACTTTATGTTGGGTGCTGATGTGCTCAAAGAAACTCACATTAATCAGTCATTTAATGAAAAGTGGCCTTGTCCTAAAAAATAAAGAGGGAAAAGAAGGGGTCTGTAGACTAGGGCTGTTATTTAGTCTTAAATGCACATTTGAAGGTTAATTTCTTAAAATGTTTCATTATATTAGAAGATGTGCTGTGAAATGCTCATCACATCCTATGATCATATGGGAGGCACCATAATAAATAGCTAAACCCTCCTATTACTCAGGCTTTTAAACTGACTACAAAGTTCTTAGTGCAGTAAGGGTTTTTGATCAATTGACCCCTGTTTGTTTCCACCATTCTCAGGTAGAAGAGTGCATCCAATACTGCCACAAGCACATGACCGCTATTGTGGCCACCCCCTGGCTGCAACATGAACTGCATCAACAGTAGCCTGGCTGCTCGCATCGCAGACCTCTTCAACCACAATGAAGCCGACGACGTCAAGGACAAAAAAGACCAATTCAAAAGGTAGCCAAGAAAGAGACAGATAGAAGGCTACGTAACAAGAGGCCCCGGGGGGTAGTCCATCAACGTCACTAAAGGAAAATCCAGGCTTATTTTGAAAAGTCTCGCGAGACTCTCGTTATGCATTTTAAGGGAGAGTAGGGTGTCATTTGAGAGGGTGTCATATCTAAGCCAGACTTGTTGTATCGTCAAAGAAGTTGGAGAAACAGATCGGGTACCGATGTGTCGTTTAAAACAAGACAAAAGCAATCCCCGACATGACTTGTTTACAATGCTCATGTCTTTTCCCCACCTCCTTAGTAAACTGTTTCAAAATAAGATCGAGCGTCTTTTTGATCCTAACTATACGATAACCGCGATTCCCAGGGTAACGCATCGACTCTGACCAGGTGAGTTCAGAGCCAGAGGTGTGCGTTCATTGACACCGCACTGTTCTTGTCAACGTTGTATGACTGTCACTCTGCATCTCCCCTGTTACAGGTGTGGTCTGTGTCTAAAGCTGTTGACCAAAGACGTGGAGAGAAAGATCTCCTGCGTTCCGGGGAAAATTAACATCGACCCTCAGGGAGACATCACATATACACATACTACTAGGTACTGGACTAGCCACATTGTTCATGTATATGCTACATACATTTGACTTTATCAATCAAGAGGCTTAGAAGACCATATTCAAAGGTACTGTCTTCCATAATGTCCACAACTATGGTGCTAGTGAGAAAAAAGAAAGAAAAGAAAAAGTCCCCCAAAAGAAGGATCATTGGAGGTAGGCACATCCCTCCACAGGAGCATAAGCTTCAGAATGTTGGTCTTTTTGAACGTGTGGTACCCTCAAACTAAGGATGCCATGGTATAGTATCCAACTACACCAAAGTCAGAATCGCTAAAGCCCCGCTTCTATATTCTAGGCCTTTATTTACTTTCAGTGGCTGCAGGGAGAGGATTGTACAGCATTTTTATTACACCTGTCATAGCCATGTGTGTTAACAGGTTGTTGTTTTTTTATTTATCCTCAACACCAAAAACACAATCGCTCCCAAGGCAGAAGACCTGGGAGGTACATGAGTATGTGACCGGGCTGTACGAAGAGCTCAAGTCCTGGGTGTTGGTCTACTGGAGGATCTGGGGCACCGTCAACCACCTCACCTGCTCCCGCTGCCAACAGGTGTTTGTGTGTGTGTGTGTGTGTGTGTGTGTGTGTGTGTGTGTGTGTGTGTGTGTGGAGCAGTGCATGGTCACAATGAATATGTGTGTATCATGTAATATACAGTGGAGTGCAAAAATGTGGGCACCCCTATTCAAAATGCCTTTTACAATGAATATCTAAGTGAAAAGAAGCAAACCTAACCTCTGAATGGTACAAGTTAAACATTACACATTTCATCACATTTTTAACTTTTTACAGTTTCAAAATAATAAAACAAGTAAAAAGGCCTTGTGCAAACGTTTGGGAACGCTATCAGCTAGTACTTTGTAACTCCTACTCGGGCAACTATTGCTAACTAAAGCTAACAGCTTGCAAACGATTCCTGTAGCCAGCTAAGAGTCTTTCAATTCTTTTTTGGGGAATTTTTCCCCATTCTTCCTAGCAGAACACCTCTAGCTCAGAAATATTCTTCGGCCTTCTTGCATGCACGGCATGTTTGAGATCTCTCCACAGATTTTCAATAATATTCAAGTCTGGGGACTGTGATGGCCTTTCCAAAACCTTCATCCGTCTTTCCTGGAGGTACTTCATGGTTGATTTTGAGGTATGCATCGGGTCATTGTCTTGCTGGAATACCCAACCTCTCTTCAACTTCAATTTCTGGACTGACCTTTGAATATTATCCTCTAGAATGTCTTGACATTTGGTGGAATCCATTCTTCCTTCCACCTGCACAATATTGCCTGTGCCCCCCAGTTGCTACACAATCCCAAAGCTTAATGGATCCACCTCCATGCTTAACAGTTGGCAAGGTGTTCTTCTCTACAAATGCTTCATTTTGGTTTTGGTTTTGTCAGTCCAAAGTACATTGTTCCAATAGGCTTCAGGTTTCTCAAGGTTTTCTTTTGCATACTTCAGACGTTTAACTTTGTGTTGATGTCGTAGGAAAGGCTTCTTTCTGGCAACTCTGCCATGTAGGTCTTTGTTGTTTAAGGTACGCTGTATTGTTGTCCTGTGAACAACTAGACCGGTGTCTGCTACTCTTTTTTGCATCATCCTTAGACAACTGTTTAGAGGAACCCATGGTTTTTAGCACCACTGCAATCGGGTACTTTAGAAGGCATGGAGTTACTTCAGAATATATAGTTCAACCCTGGAATTATATTCACCTCATAGAAGCTCTAACGAGTAAATCACCTTGGTCTGGGCCTTAGTAATCATCTTCTCAAAAGGTAACAAAGAATAATCCAAAAGGGTTCCCAAACATTTGCACATCATCATTTTAAAAACCTTGCTTTAAAATTTGCCAGAAATGTTTAACTTTGTAGCATTTAGTGTTCAGGTTTGCTTTCAATCACAAGATTAATCGTAACAGACATTTAAACCAGGGGTGCCCACATTTTTGCACCCCACTTTTGTATGTTCTACTGTATATTTTTGCATTTGTATGCATTAAGAGGTATTTAAAACGTCTATTTGTGTGTGTGTGTGTCTGGGTAGGTGTTTGTTTGTGCAGAGCTGTCCCAGTGTCGGTACCACCCTGAGGGTGTGATGTACCCAGGGATGGGGGCAGAGCAGGGCTGGCACGGGATGGGCGTCTACCCCTGCTGTAACCAGAGGGTCCTCCGCTTCGACCCAGCCGGTATACCCAAGGTGGGATTTTTCTTTACACACACACACACACACACACACACACACACACATACAAGAAAGATGAAAGAAGGATAATTATATTTGTCCATTTACACAGAGGTAATGGAAATTAGTATTTTGCACACATTTTAATCATTTATTTCTGTCCACATAGAAACAAGTATACAGGGACACAAATACTGAAGGCACAGATGGGATGCATTCACAAACAGACATGGACAATGTCTTTCACATACAACAGGACAAGACTCACGGGTACAAGTAACACCGTCTCCGCCATATTTGGCGGCTGCCAATAATCGCAGAGACAGAGCAATACTTGCTGAGCCTTTTTGCTTCTCCCTTGGACATTCCCAGTAGACGTAGTCCTCTGACAACCAATCTGTGCACATGTCCTAGACTGCCAAATATAAAGACTAATAGCGTACACCTATAGCCTAGCTCTGAGATGGTGTCTACAAGCTGCTGGTATTTCATGACCTTAGTCATGAAGGCTTCCTCTAGGCTTATATCAAAGGTGCATGCTACCTCTAATACTCTAGTACTCACTATGTGGTCGCTCATCTTACAGCCCTACAGACACACACACACACACACACACACACACACACACACACGCACACACACACACACACACACACACAGTTGTTGTGAATAGATAGCACACACATTCCACACAATGCATTTGTTACACACTGCATACCTTAGCCATTACATATTTTAAAAGATTGTGTGTATGTGTGTGTGTGTGTGTGTGTGTGTGTGTGTGTGTGTGTGTGTGTGTGTGTGTGTGTGTGGGTGGGTGTGTGTGTGTGTGTGTGTGTGTGTGTGTGTGTGTGTGTCTGTAGGGCTGTAAGATGAGGGACCACATAGTGAGTACGTCAGACAATGGAGACTGCGGGGACCACCAGGTGAACTCGGCCCAGACCAGACTGCTCAACGACCTCCTACTGCACAGAGACGCAGTTTGTGTTTCCAATACGCCACCATCAGAGGGGTGAGTATGTGTGTTTGTGTATGTTGTAAGAGTTGTCTCGTGTATATGTGGAGTATAGTGTGTGCTGATGTGTGTGTGTGTGTGTGTGTGTGTGTGTGTGTGTGTGTGTGTGTGTGTGTGTATGAATGATGAAAGGCCTGTCGAGTCTCCTCTCAGTGGGGAGCGGGTGCTGGACTGTGACATCCACCTGGAGCCTGGGCTACTGGGAGAGGGCAGCACTGTGAGTATCCCTCTCTCACTCACTCACTCACTCACTCACTCACTCACTCACTCTCTCTCAGAATCAGAATTCTTTTTATAACTATATTCGCACTATATAGGAAATTGACTTAAAGACACAGACAACAATATAATATATAATAATAATAATAAAAAACAACAACAATGTAATAAACAACACTATATAAGCAAACATAGTTTAAAAAAGACAATGACAGAAAGGGGCTCTCTCACTTTGTCTCTTATTTGCAGTTTTCCCTGTTGAAGAACTGGAGCCTACAACTGGTAGGGTCAAAGTTTTATTTTATTTTTTTCAAATCAAACATTATTTATATAGAACATTTCATACAGATGCTTTACAGGAAGAATAAATACAATACAATACAATTCTGTGCATTATGACTGTTCACTTCAAATGAAGTGTTCAAGCACACTGCAAATGGTTTTTAGAATAATGTATGCAGTGTTGGTGTAACTTTGATAAAACATAATTGAATAAAAATATGTAAATGACCCTAACCCCCCTATCCCCTAACCAACCATCAGAACCCCTAACTTACACTTTGCCCTTGGCAGAGGCAGCAGTCCCTTCTGTCTGAGGAGGAGTACACCACGGGGTCAGAGGTCACAGAGGATGAGGTCGGGGATGAGGAGGAAGTTTCCAAGAAGCAAGGTTATGGACTCATCCAGACCAGTAGCTTCTAGCAATTAATGTACCCCTTCAGTGTGCAGATCTGAAGGAATGGTGTCAAGAAAACAAAATGGTGTCAGTGCACTTTATCCCAACTTGAAGGCTAGGTGGAGCCAACACCATGTTGCTTTTACCTATCCACATATGTAATAATAATAATAATAATAATAATAATAATAATAATAATTCATTGTGTTTATATAGCGCTTTTCCGGGGCTCAAAGACACTGACAATATGGGAAAACACAGAAACAACAAGCAACAGATAACATGAGCACATAGAACACAGAATTAACGAACAGGGAACAATTAACACAGCAATGTCATGGGGGGGATGGAGGTGGCAGGGTTAGGGGAGATATGTGACACGTTCTAGTCTTTTGATTGGCAACCAATCAAATTGTTCAGACTTTTCTTATGTTTGCCTTATTCCAGCTGCTAAGAAGGCAAAGAAGTGGAGCAAACCTCTGAAGAAGCAGGTGTCCTCTCCCAATGTTCAGC
This sequence comes from Nansenia antarctica, assembly GCF_963989245.1. Lineage (NCBI taxonomy): Eukaryota > Metazoa > Chordata > Actinopteri > Argentiniformes > Microstomatidae > Nansenia > Nansenia antarctica. Next base: position 47,800,863 of record NC_137678.1, read on the forward strand.
GCAAAAAGAAGGCAGCAGAGAAAGTGAGCATCATTCTGTAGTGTACTTATGAGATGATTGTGCTTCCCTTGGATATAATAACTGCTGGGGTTTTTTAAATGCCTATTTCATTCTTACAGACACCTTCACGAGACAACACACCATTCACGTGAGTTCAGCTATACTGTATACTCTATTGTATAGTGTGCACAAAGATCTTGAGTCTGCATCTCTCATAACACCAATCTTATTTGGTGTCTGTCCATCTTGGTTATGATGCAGCTGCCTTTATACATTGGTTGGTCAACATTACAATTTACTCAATACATTTTGAAATGTTATTCATGAATAGAAAGTTGCTGTCATTATGCATGAGGATTCATTTCAGTTCGTTTTCAGTTCAATTCACTTTGTGTGCATTTTTTTTAAAAATGTGTTAGAATGTGTCATATTTGAATTACTGAGGTAATTGGAACTGTGCATTTCCAGAGTGAGTGCCCAGAAGAGCAAATGGGACAGCTCTCGCTCTATGCGCTACAACCAAGATGCCCAAAGAGAAGAAGGTAATGTCGGTGTGGCGTGTGTGCTTGTGTGCGATACTGCAGTTGTTCTTAACTTTACTTTATGTTCACTATTTCGTTTTTATTGATTTAACTATTTTCTTCTCCCTATTTCTTCTTCTCTCTCTTTCACCTCCCATGTTCTCTTCTCTTCTCTCCCCCTCTCTGTCCCAGACCAGCGACGTATGGTGGATATTATTGGTCATCTCACTAAAATGAGATTTGGGGATCAGGAGCAAAGCAAGTCCAAGGACATAAAAGAGGTGTGTGGCGTGAGTGTCCACTCTTGATGACATTATCGCACCCTCTCTATACTAGATGTCTGTCTCTATACTAGATGTCTATGTGGATTTTGTTTTACCTTTGCTGTCAAAAGCGGAACTGTAATCTACATGGCAAAGGAATTAACTGTTTTCTGTAGACTGTCTATTTTTTAATAGTCTAAATTGCTCCATGCAGAAATGTCAATACTTAGGAAATTTCCCCCCATGAGGTTGGTAAGACTGACGTTGGTTTGGTTTGAGACACTTGTGTTAGTGTAATCTGTGTTAGTGATGTATAATTTGTGGCTTTGTGAGCTGTGCTTGTATGAACTGTGGTCATGTTTGTGGTTAGGGTCATATCATGTGTGGTTGTGGTTGTTACAGCATGCGGGGGGAATCTACTCCAGACTGGAGGCTCAGTTCAAAAGCCCGTCCCAGGCCAGTGGCCGACAGGGAAGCTCTGAGAAGACCCTCAGGTACGACTTTGTTGGAGCCCAACCAATATTGGGTTTTTGAGTCTGATGCCACTATGAATTATAAATGCTGTAAATGCTGCTTTAACATCTTTTATTGAAGCGCATTTTTGAACTGTCTCTTGTTCCCATTCCACTCCGATGCTATTTGTTTAGTTTTAGGTTTGAAAATGTACCGATACATATGCCTGTAGAGGGCCAATATTGGTTAAGAATATTATTGAACCAAATACTACCTTGCAAAAGTATTCACCCCCTGTCCCATTTTCATATGGTGCCAAATTCATTTAAGATAAGAAAAAGAAAGTCAACTTATAGCATAATTATTAACCTTATTTGCTGTCGCACCCCTATGACACAAAGGTATTCGTTTGCTAAATGTTGTTAACTATTATTCGTTCATGGAGAGATAGACTTGCATTTGAGCTAGGCTAATTGTAGGACTTCCACAACCAAGGGGTAAAAATGTGTCCAGTACACTGGGTAGATCAGTGGGTAGAACACTTTTTATTTGAATTCCAGGCCTATAGCCAACAAAATGTGAAAATTGTGCAAGTGGTGTGAATACTGTCAAGGCTGTATCTGCTCCATATACATGCATGTTACATACATGTATACATTCAGTCTTAAGTAACACTCAAAACATTACAGTATGTTTCTTTTCTTTCATATTTCCCCACTCTTTTACTGTGAATCTGTCTGTCTTTTTCCTCAGTCTCTCCTTCACCTTCATTTAATCTGATATTTTCTGTTCCTATTTTCTGTTCCTATTTCCTGTCTTCTCTTAGAGCAAAGACACGCAGTCAACCTCGGCCCACATAGATGACAGAAAGAGGAAACGTGTGAGAGAAATATGGAAGATGATTGTGGAGCGATAGAAAGAGGAAACGTGTGAGAGAAATATGGAAGATGATTGTGGAGCGATAGAAAGAGGAAACGTGTGAGAGAAATATGGAAGATGATTGTGGAGCGATAGAAAGAGGAGGAAAAAGAAGATGAGGATCAATCGGGACAGATCCTCATGCATCCTGAACTCTTTGAGAACGATTAACCCCAAAATGGGGAACTTTGCAACAGCTACTGCCCTTCGCTGTCTCCTTGCTTGTTCTAAGCTATCGCCCCTGCAACTACTAAGGTCCTAGTTTGGTCAACTTAAGCCCAGGAGGCCTGTTTTCTTGATGGGGCTTTGTGGCCCACTGAGTCCAGTCAAGCCCTGCTCAGCCCAGTTCAACCTGACCCTGGTGTATTTGTATTGATCACCTTCTATCCCATTCGCTTTCGCTTTACTATATCGTCATGGCAATAGATTGGTGGCCACTAGCCCTTGTCTTGGTCTGCTGTATCCCAGCATTAGATCTCATTAAGTCAATCAAGGTCTTAGAGTTGAGTAATGTGTTTTAGTGCTGGACTAGAGTTAAAACCTTCCAACCCTATAGGTTGTCCAGGACCAGGATTGGAGACCACTGGAATAGCTAGATCAACCTGTATACCATAGAAACTCCTCCTAGGATGAGAAATTAGGAGCAATAAAATGTCTGATGCTATGTCTGTTAGCACCATGAACCACTGGGACCAAGATAACATGGATTAGTCTCTCTCTAACTGGTGGTCACAGTATACTTCAAGCACTGTCTATAAAGCCTCTCAATGAGCTATGGAGGAAATGCACATATAGCTGTGATTATGAAAGCATACAAGTCTTCAATTTCACAAAAATTCAGACGCAGAAAGACTTCAAATGTAAACTACGTTCCAAAATGTCCTTTTGTCCCCCTTCACCCCCCCCTCTATCCCCCCTTCAGCTAAAGCGCACCTTTCGTCCGAAGCTCATCGAGGGACCTTATAGACGGCGTTTTATGTATGTTTATACTATGACCATCAGACAGTAGGCTAGGATGAACTGTGCAGTCGAAAATAAAGTGACAAATGAAACAAATGTATGGAATTGCATCTTTCTCTTGTGACTGTGTTCACTGTCAGTTCATTTGTTGAAGACCAGCTTTATTCAATTATACTACTTTCCAGTAGATGGCAGGATAGCTTCTGAGAAGGTACAGTGCGAGGTGTTCAGTAGGCCCATTAGATCATCTTTGCCTCACTAACCCCCACACCAAAGACACTAACCTAAGTTGGACTCATGATAACTTTGCTAAACACATTTGTTATGATATTCATATCTGTCTCTTTGGCTTGAGGCCATGTACAGGGATAAAGCAATGTATTCATCCAACCACAATAGACAAGGTATATCATCCAAGATCAGTTGATTGCATGTTTGCTTGCGTGTGCACACCTGCACAATGTGGACCTTCCTGCTTCCTGCTTCCGGTGGCGCTGCTCAGTAGCGACCCGGGCTGCCTCGCTGCTGCCGCGTTCTGATGTTTGTTTGTTTTATCGTGTTTTTAGCAGTTTAACGCTGTGTGAGCCTGTATTCATACCTGTGTGGTAACAAGATGATGGTTTTAGCAAGACTACTGTTCATTATTTTTATCGTCTGGGAGCTTATTAAACAATGTCGCTCCATGCCGTCGTGTCGGGAATCCACGCCGGCGTTCCTCCGCTATCCCCGTGATCTACTACTGCTGCTGCGCTCCACCGACACACCTGCTCCCCAGCTACCGAGGGAGCTGTGGGCTCGGCCTCCGGACCACCACGGCCGCAGACTGAGGAGGAGGGGGAGACGCGGAGGGGTGAGACAGCGAATGCGAAGAAGAGCGGACAGGCCACCTCTGCCTTCTATGGTTCTCTGCAACGCCCGTTCATTGAAGAACAAAGTTGACGAACTCCGATGCAACACCAGAGCCCAACACGAGTACCGCGACTCGTGTCTGCTCGTTTTCACCGAGACCTGGCTACAGAAAGACGTACCGGACTCGCTTGTGGACCTTGAGGGCTTCTCTCTCGTGCGCTCCGATCGGAACTCAAACTCCGGGAAGCGTATAGGAGGTGGCACCTGCGTCTTCATCAACCAGAAGTGGTGCTCCCAATTCACCACAAGAGAGTCTGTCTGCAACCCTGACATTGAGCTGGTATGTTTAAGCCTCAGGCCCTTTTATCTTCCTCGAGAATTCGGGAATATTGTACTATGTACAGTTTACATTCCACCGAGTGGTAATGCTGCTAGAGCAGCCAGCGCGATAGCAGACTGTGTGCACAGACAATTGAAACGCACTCCTGAAGCACCTTGTTTTATTGCCGGCGACTTTAATCACTGTAAGCTTGAGTCTGCGCTGCCTGGATTCACGCAGTATGTTAAGTGTAACACGCGAGGTGAACGAATCCTTGATAAATGCTATGGCAATGTTAAGGACGCCTACACTGCCAGGGCTAAACCCCCGTAAGGTAACTCCGACCACAATGTTGTCCAGCTAATTCCCACGTATAAATCTCTGCTTAAAAGTAGCAAACCCCAAGTTAAAACAGTTCATGTCTGGAATGATGATGGCATTGAAACCCTAAAAGGCTGCTTTTCCTGTACCGACTGGGACCTCTTTCACGGTCTGGACCTTGAAGAGGCTACTGACACTATTACAGATTATATAAAGTTTTGCAGAGATAACGTGCTACCCCTGAAATCTATAACTGTGTACCCTAACAACAAATCCCATATCACGAAGGAAATCAAAAAGTGCATAGTTCAGAAAAGAATTGCATTCAGGAATAAGGATCTTTTGGCCATGAGGAACATCCAAAAAGAACTGAATCACAAATTAAGGGGGGCCAAGAGGAAACAGAAAGAGACATTTGAATCCCACTGCTCTTCTATGAACACTAAAAAACTATGGGACTCCATGAAACATATGACTAACATGGCCCCAGCTAAAAGGTGCCTTAGTGTCCTAAACGAGGGTGAAAAAGCCAATGAACTTAACCATTTTTATGCCAGGTTTGAGACTGCCGACTTCTCGATGGAGCAAACAGTGGCTCTTCAGGCGCTGCCTGAGTTGGAAGCAAGTATCACCATTGAGCAGCGCGAGGTACAGAGACTGTTCGCTAACACCCGCCCTAGAAAGTCCTCTGGACCGGATGGCATCTCTGGGCTCATGCTAAAGTCCTGCAGTGAGGAGCTGGCTGAGGCCTGGTGTCCTATCTTCCAGAAGTCTCTGGACTCTCACACTGTTCCGTCCATCTGGAAAGACGCTATCATTATTCCTGTTCCTAAGAAGGCTAGCTGCAAGGAAAATAATGACCTGCGACCAGTCGCTTTGACATCTGTTGTAATGAAATGTTTTGAAAAATTCATTATATGTAAAGTGAAAAATGCAGTCAGTTGCTCTCTGGATCCTTTTCAGTTTGCGTATAGATGTAACACAGGCACAGATGATGCAACCTCAGCCATGGTGCACTTCATATCTAAGCACTTAGAGGACCCTACCTACTATGTCCGACTCCTATTTGTTGATTTCAGTTCTGCTTTTAACACGATACAGCCGCACCTTTTAATTGAGAAGTTAAATGGGCTTAATGTCCCCCCCCTCATTATAAAATGGTATCACTCCTTTTTAACTAACCGCACACAGCGGGTCAGTGTTAATGGCACTCTTTCGGAACCCAGAACCATAAGCACTGGTGCTCCACAGGGTATAGTCAGTTCCCCCGTGCTCTTTACTTTATACACAAACGAGTGCAGAAGCACCTACCCTAGCAACCGCATCATAACATTTTCGGATGACACTGCCATCCTTGCTTTAATCAAAAAGGACAGTGACCTAAATGACTATTATTCTGAAATCCAGAGGTTTGTTAAATGGTGTGATGTTAACTGCCTGGTTTTAAATGTTAAGAAAACTGAGGAGATGGTGTTCGACCCCAGAGGTGTTGGGGACCACAGGCCTGTGGTCATCCACAAACAATCCATCTCTCAGGTCGCCTCTTACAAATATCTTGGGGTTTTCATTGATAACTCACTCACCTGGAGCACTCATGTAGACAGCCTTTGTAGCAGATTACAACAACGACTACACTTCCTACGCCGCCTTAGAGTTCATGGTGTTGACCCAAAATTTATGCTACTTTTCTACCAGTCTGTCTTAGAGAGTCTCATCAGATACGGCATTACATCTTGGTTTGGTAACCTATCTGTAAAACTAAGGTCCAAACTGGTCCGACTGATACAGACTGCATGGAAGATCATAGGGGTGAAAGACCACTCATCCCTGCAGTCTATTTTTGAACAGGCTACTCTCAGACAGGCTAGTAGAATTCTCATGAATCCCTCCCATGTCCTACATGCAGAGTATGAACTGCTGCCCTCTGGGAGGAGGTTCAGAGTCCCCCGCGTTAGATTAAATAGATTTAAAAATTATTTTATTCCCGTTTCTGTTAAACTTTTAAACTGCACCAGATGAATGTAACTTATCTTGCTTATCATTTTATTTCCACTCTTGTTTTAATCAGGTCTGCCTTCTGTTTGTGTGCTAATATCCTGTATTGTCTGTTGCTCTTTGTTGGCTGCTGTGGGGTGTAAGCCCAATACAAATTTCCCAGTGATGGGACAATAAAGTGACTCTTGACTCTTGACTTGACTCAATGTAATGTAAAACAACATTTGTTTTAGGGGATGATGGGGGGGCCTTTCTTCTTCAGCGTATGGGTTGTTGTTTCCTCTCCACTTCACCAGGCTCTGGGCCGAGGGGCTACCCTTTTACCACCCCGAGACCTGGTTGAGGGGCTCACCCGGGCTATATTTCTGGACACCCCTCCAGAAGCCACGTCATGGTCTCGTCATCTAATACCGACAGACCGTGCATTCCGTTGGGTGGGTGGTAGACCGGGCAATCCAGGATAACATGGTCTGCGGTTTGGTCCTCTGGGGGGGCCTTGATCGTGTGTGTGTGTACACTTTTTTTCCCTTAAGTGCGACAGTGATTGCCTGCTTGTGTAGGTATCTGCTAACTATAACATCCTCCTGCGAACATATTCAGGAATATTGGTAAGCTCAGCGTGGACTCTGCACACTGGGGAAAACCTGGCTCCCTGTTGAAGCAGTGCACTCATGCTGCACCCTCACAGCGGATGCCTGGAATGGTTCCCTAAAACTGGGTCAAGGGGGAGTAGGGCTCCAGTTACCCCCAGAGCACAGCACCCTGTGTCGGGAGAGTTTTAATGGTCATTTCAGCACAAGCTCATTTCAGCACATTCATGAATTATGACTGAAAAGGAACGGGAGCGTTTTTGCACTATACAAACAACCAGGGTGACCGTGAACAACTGTAAGGGATGCCTTGAATGGAGATGCCTTCTTTTTCTTTTTTTTTTTACTTATGAGAAATTGAACCTAGAGACAGCTAAAAGTCTCAACTTTAATTAAAACATGTTCAGGACAAATGTAACTTAGAGAAGGGGGATTTGTCAATAGAGATTTTTGTCTAATTAGCTGTGCTGGCAAGTACATTAGTATAAAATGCAGGGCCCCAGATGCAGGGTTACACACCAGGGCCCCGTCTAAAACAATCCCTAGCTCACTCACCCTATACACAAACAGATCTGAAGGGTCTGGATAGGTATAAGCAATATGGTAGCAGCTCCATCGTGCCATCAAAGACTTGGTGGATTATTATTTTTTTGCCATCTTGCTTATTCCTATTAAGACCTGGCAGATGTACACATATTGTACCAGGAGTAGGAGCCATAGTGGTTTCTGGGCTTGGCCTAAAACACCACATCACTCTCCTGTCTGCCTGACACAGAAGTCCTAGAAGCCTCTTAGCCAATGACTTGCCCTTTTGCGCAAACATTCCTCAGATTTAAAAAGAAAAGAAAAAACTAAACAATTCTCTCTCACACACACACACACACACACACACACACACACACACACACACACACACACACACACAAAGGAATAATAATAATAACAAAAAAATAGGTAGGAAAACAAAAAAGCAGCCAGCTCTGGGATGGGGATGGACCAAACAAACATACATTTGGATTAGAGGAACAGTTCAGAAAAGATATCACACAAACAATCTCCATATAAAAAACACACTGTAAAAAGGGCCACAGGGTGACACGGTGTCATTTAAATATTGGCATTGTTTTGGTCGACAAGCCTCCACTCTGTCCTCCGCCTGTCCTGCCGCACACCTGCCTCTATCGGTTCAGATTCTGTGTTGGTTACTTTTCTTTGTTTCAACGCCTGTACAGTTTGGTTCGCTGCTCAGTCGCACATCTCCTCTGGGATCTCGTGGGGGTTGAGGATACCCGGCACGGACATCTGCAGCTTGTGTTTCTCCTCCTGCGCCTGGCGCAGTGACGACTCCCGCTCCTCCAGGAACAGGTCTGTGGTGTCCTCACCTGCAAACTCCTACAGAGAGGGGGTGTGTGTGTGTGGGAGGGGGACGCGTATCAGTGTACTGTGCATGAGAGAGAGACAGAGAGACCCCTGGCCCTGCACTCGAACAGTTATTTATAGAAACCATACCTCAGCATCCAACCATCTTAGCTCACTAAGGAAAACAACTTCTATCCATCTATCCCTTCCCTTTAATGTAGGCTTATGGCGCTGCTTGATTGGGGGGGGGAAACATTGAGTTACCTTCACTTAGTCTTTTGAGAATTATTTTGTTTAGAAAGGGGATCCATTCATTAAAACATGTCTAAAACACTTGATTTCTGTCACACTGGGATGCCTACTTTAATTTTGAGGTAACTATTAGTTACTTCCAGGCTCTATAATCCACTTCTGAATTTGAATGTTGAATTGTGACGTCATCAAAGGTGGTCTTAAAAAGGGACTCTCACCTTAATCTGGACCAGGAAGTCTCTAAGGTGCTCCTTGAAGGCAGGAATATCCTGGTTTAGGCTGAACAGCCCGGTTACAAACACCTTCACCTGGGCACTGAAGGAAGGGACACATAACATTATGAGACAACATACTATTGGCTGGCATAAACATCATCAACAACACAGCAAATACACAGAAGACACTCGAAACCTAAGTTAGGAAAAAATAGAATGTTAAAACTCACTCCTGTAAGTGGGAGAAGGCTGTTTTGAGCAGGTTGGCCACGTACTCCTGGATGAACACCTGGTTGTTGACAGGGCTGGAGGGGTTGAGGGTGGTGTTGATCTTACCCTCCTCCACCAGGTTGAACATGTAGGCCAGAATGGACGCGTGCATGGTCAGGCCTGGAAGACACGAGCACAGAACCGTACGGAGTCGTGAAAAAGAGACATGGCAGACGGCAGAAACCCAATGACACTGGCTTGAGTTACATGAACACTGTGTTTTCATTACTCTGTGCAGCCCGGAGGCTAAAATGTTGTGATGCTTTCGTAATGTAACACTAATGTAAGACTGATATAGGTGGTGCAGGACATGGGAGGGTCAGTGGACTTGGGGAGTTGGCAAAAACACGCAACATGACGTTGATGTTCAATAGGCAAAAAATTAAATAGACTCATTTGATCATACTAGGCAGCAGTTGAGGTATCTCTCATACCACCAGTACATCCTCTATTAATATGTGGAAGCAGGCCTTGTGTATATTCTCGCATTACTATATTCTGTGAGATATATTCCCTAAAACATTGACCAATGTTGCATACATCCATCACCTCCACTCTCTGTGGCAGTGACTGTATGTATGCACACGCTCACCAGCAGTGTGTGACGTGTCTGTGACTACAGAGAAGATGTGCTGCAGGATGTCACAGAAGTAGGTCTGGTAGAAGCTCTGGGCCGCCGCCTCCTCCTGGCCCACGTTCTGCAGCAGCGTGTACAGGACCTGCAGACCTGGGAGGAGACACGCAACACACACACTTACTACACACGCAACACACACACTTACTAAAGAGGGACCGTACTGGCTGATCTGGACTCCTCAACCACACGTACAGTACATATCGTGACACGTTCTAGTCTTTTGGTCCGCATATCAGCAACCAATCAAAATGTTCCGACTTTTCTTTTGAAACACGGAACTACGTTTCAACTTGTCGAGATTCTCGACACAAACTCGCTAGTCAAGCCAAAATACTGCAACAACGCAATGGATTCGGAGAGTAATTCCCACTGCTACCTAGTTAACTAGTTTTACATTGTTAGCAGGCTCACAAAACAAGCTGTGTTAGTTGACTAGCGATGTGTCATTGATTTTCAACAACCACGCGGAAATGTATTCAAGTTTTATTTCGATCAGATCCCGATATGCGGACCAAAGCATTAGAATGTGACACGTATGACACAATGTTGGTTTAACTTATCCTCACCCGTGTCAGCCACATTCCGCATGGTGTGTTTAAAGGCCCAGATGATGGAATCCAACACCAGTTTAAACTGGGCAGGTGGGATCGCCAGGAATGCTGGAAAGCAGTGGGAGTTGACGGCCTGCAGCAGGTAGAAGAAGTGCGTCCTGTGCTCAGGGTACTCCTCAAAGTCCTGGAAAAACCATGAAAGACAAGGCAAAGGGACATACTGTACAGATGAGACCCAGGTACATAAGCAACAGACTTCGGCGTTGAGTTTGTAAAACATTTTCCTACCCTCAATCACCACCTACGTGCATTCCTCACTCGGTAACTTTATTTTTGAACTTTTAAACATCCCACCCAAAACAGGCGGCCTCGATCACCATTCAAAGCCGTCAGCTAGATTCTCAAACGGGGTGTGTAATGTGGAATAGGGATTCATGCTCTGTATTCCATTTCTATATGCAACGTTGTGAACATTTTGCCTAACTGAACGCACCCCATGGCAACATGTTAAAACTTATCCCATGTTAAGGTGATCATACTCACTTTATTGATCATGTTGAGGGTGCATTCGAAAACAGCATCAAAGATCTGGGGGATCTCCCCTGTGATGTGGCCGCCTAGTTTATTGACGATGGTCGCCATGGTGCTGAGGACCTCAGGTTCTCTGGCGGCAGGGACGTTTCGCTGGTAGTTGATCAGAACCGCATCCAACAGTGGCGGGACAAAATTCTCTCCCACCTAGAATGCCCCGGAAAACATTGGATTGGAACAGATCAACACGACTACACTGAAGAGCATTCCTAACAGGTTGTTTTAGGACAGGCTTTGTGGGTTTAAGTCTCCAACACTAATGTCTCTGAGACTATTACACCAGGGTTTACAGTCTTATGGACCCACACTGTGTACACTGGATTTCAGTCCAGCTGAAGATCATTTAGACTCTAATGAGTGTATATACTTGGTTGACAATGGAGTAATACCACTTTATATTTGGGATTATAATAGGGTAAACGCTGCACTGAGCTCATAAATTAGTTATAAGCCTAACTTTCAAAAATCAATGAGCCGGTTTCCCAGATTGCATTTGTTCTCTAGAGGGGGCATCTAGGCAAGGGCTCACAGCCATTATAGGTGACCCCGGCAATTAGGGGTTTAGTGCCTTGCTCAGGGACACGCTGCGAGCTGCCGACTTTGCGATCATTAGTCGCCAGCTCTACCAGTTGAGCCACAGCCCCCCCCCCCCCCCCCCCAAAAAAAAAACAACCACAATGGAGATATCCCATTGAAAGACTGATTCAGTCCAGGACTTTGGGTCAGGAAAGCTATCCTAATGGAAATATCATTCATTAAAAATTCCATTTGAATAGCAGGAAATCAAACAGATGATTTGTGTGACTAATAGGTCAGGAGGGTTTATAAGACAATAGTGCTGAAGACAACGGTGTCTTGCATCACTGCCGAAAATCACAGCATAGCATGGCATGTGTGTAACAGTTCAGGCATGGTTTCCTGTTTGATCTAAAAATAAGGTAGATTTTCATTGAAACATCTGTGTTTTTCATGGATGTTTGGAGTAGAAATATCGGTGTGCAGCTTCTCACCATCTGTGGATCGTTTGATCGGCTAACCCAGCCCGATATCAGTTTCAGCGTCTCTCGTTTCACCGTCCTCATACTCCTTATCAAGGGCTGTTTGGTCACCATCTCTCCTACGACAAGAGACACACACACACTAATGTTATATATTGAACGTGTTCTTTTTGAGCTAGGTGAGCCACTGTAGTTAGATGAGAAAGGCCTTATAGGTAATGAAGTGTTCCCCTGTCAGAGGAGTAAGTGGTGCCATGTCTGTACACCGGCGTTTGTTTCTCTAAAGCTCTATGTTGTTACCAAACGTTTTCTCTGCCCCCATTCCTATTTGGGAATTATACGTCTAAAAGGGTTTAGACATAACAACTAGGGCTGTCACATCGTGTTACTCTCTGCAGAGTGGAGGCCAAATATTGCCAAATACAGCCAAAATATTGTGAATTCTTAAGACGCATATGAAAAAGTGTTCATTAATTTTGATGAGGAAAATAAAAGAGAAAATACAATAAAAAGCTAACAGGTTCCAGGTGTTGGAACATATTTTTGGGGAAAATGTGACCACAATAAAACACACACACACACACACACTTCAGTTTGACAGTGCTATATACTGTATATGCACGCACGCACACGCACACACACACACACACACACACACTTCAGTTTGACAGTGCTGTATACTGTATATGCACGCACGCACGTGCACACACACACACACACACACACTTCAGTTTGACAGTGCTGTATACTACAATACGCACAAGCACACACACACACACACACACACACACACACACACACACACACACACACACACCGTTGGTCTGAATGGCAGCTGAGATGTTTTCGCTCAGACTCTTGTAGACGTTGAGCATGTCCAGGTAGATGCGGTCCAGCTGAATGACGAAGGGGTAGCCCACGGCCTTGCAGGCTCTCACTTTGATCTTCAGGATGCTGCCCAGCTGTTTCACCGTTTCTGGGTCCTTCAGGATGTCCACATTCTATCATGGTGGGAATGGGTACATTAGTACATTTATTTTCAAATTGAAAAGGAGTGGCGTAAAGTCACCCAACAGCAATGTGAAAGACTGGTGTAGAGCATGCCAAGACGCATGAAAGCTGTGATTGAAAATGCGGGGTTATTCCACCAAATACTGATTTCTGAACTCTTCTAAGTTAAAACATTAGTATCGTGTCGTTTAAAAAAGAATATGAACTTTGAAAAAAAATAAAAAATCTGTCGGGCTCTATATCCAGTATAGAACATAGCTGGTCTGTGTCTCACCTTGGTGGCCTGTTGGATGATGCTGTCCCACACCTGGTTGGGTAGCAGCATGTACTTCTCTATCAGGTGCTCCTGGACCGCCTGGTCCGTCTGAGCCCCGATCATGTAGCCTACCGCCTCATAGAACGTGAGAACCTGGAGACACCGACGACCACACACCACACACACAACATGAACATAGAGAGGACAACGGTTAGCACAACAACTCATCTAGGAATCATGAACAGACACTGAAAGACTTTTTTTTTCACTAGCAAGTCTTTATCTCGTTTTATTTCTATCATTTTATATTCGTTATTTGGAACAGGTGTGTTGGTCAAAAGCCTGCTAACCTAAAAGCTACCCAGGACAGCTGATGAACCCTACATGAGTCCATCTGTGTCTAGGCTGAAGCTGACCTGTTGTGGTTGGAGGTCACAGATGATGGTGTTGATGTCGTTGAGGATCTCGTCGATGAAGGGCATCACCTCGCCCACCTGCACCTGGACAAAGTGTCGCCTGCACTTCTGAGCGATCTTGATGAACGTGTCGCACGCCATGTCTTGTACACCGTCATGGGTCACTTGAGGAGGGAGAATAAATAAGAAACTGAAAAAGAGACTGAGACAGCACTAACACACAATCTAAAAACCCGATACCCTCTTCCTCACTAACACCAACGACCAGATGCAGTGGTTTCCTCACAGTACATGGCCTCAAACAGCTTGTTGACCACGGTTTTGAGGAACTTCCAGTGGGCTCTGAGAAATCGAGGATACTGGCCAAAGATTTACATGATGTTGGAGGCTATGATGGCCTTGTTGTCCTTCCCTCTCTTCTGTTCATACAGCCCCAGTAGATCCTGTGAGACACACACACAGACGAGTGGTTAACAAAGCGGTCCAATTTCCCACGAATCAAGCAGTATCGGGTCTAATTGTTATTTGGATTGCTTTCTTTTTCAAAATTGCTTTCTAAAAACGTGTGCGTCATGATGACGTCAAACTCTTTTTTTAAATTAATGTTCAAATATTATACACTGTGTTCAGAGACGCGAGATAATAAAACAGCTGCGTTAACTCTGAAAACCTGTGTTGTTGTAGTGCCTAATAAGACATTTTATTTATTGAGAAGACATTTACTTTTACTTTTGTGACATAATTTGCACCACAGCTAGCCCCTCCTCAACACAGATGTGGACAGGAAATAACTGTGATTGGCTTGAACCCTACCTGAGGGCGGGACTGATTACCTGTGTATAAAAATCCATGTTTCTTCTCTGTCTGGACTTTTTCTGAGAATGATTTGACTGACAGACTTTGTCTGTCATGCTTGTAAACTATTCTCCTTTTGCATAAGACAATTAAATATCGTTTCTATACAATTTGAAGAAACCAGGCTACCTTTTTCTATTTTCTATTTAGATACTTAAATATTTCCCTAACAGTTGTCCTACTTTTTTTTTTTCACCCAGAAAATGTATCAGGAATCGATCAAGAATTGAACGGATAAGCAGAATTGATAATGCTATTGGTATCAATAGCACCTTATCTATTCCAATCCCTAGTTGTACACATAAAGATATATCTTTATCTTTTACATTGAAAAAAACATATGTAAATTTAAGTTATTATTAAATGCAGTGTTATTTTGTTAAATGCATAGTACAATAAAGTGCAAACTTAATCAAGCACACATCAAATACTAGGTAGCCGATTTGAAAAAAAAACTTTAAAGACGAATTTGACGTCTTTCTCATTTCCGAGAGGTGTCCAGAAACACCAGGAGCAGTCACATATTAATCAAGGTCTGAAATTGAGCCACATTAAAGCCTATTTAATCTCCACAGTGCCCTATAAACCCCTCCCCATCGTCCCTACCTTGATAACAGTGAGGAGGAACCTCTTCTCATCCTCCTCATGCATGGCTCCACTAATAGATCCTATAGCCCAGCACAACGTGTTGAGCTTCTTCCATGACCACTCTGTCCCGTTGACCTGGTTATGCAGCTTCTCTGTCATGATTCGTTCTGTGTCTGCATAGTCCAGATGGGTCAGGTACACTGGAACATTGAGGGTTAGGGTTAGAGGTCAATAGAATACTGGACACCCTCCACCATGGTGGGCTGCTTAGGAGATACTCCCAAAGACGGAAGGAGGCAATGATGAAGAGATTCAGTCAGAATACAGTAATGGATTTGTGGAGATGAATGTGCACGCACACACGCACACCACACATACGCCACACACACTCACACACACACACACACACACACACACACACACACACACACACCGAGAGTCTCTCTCATGTTCTTGTAGAGGTTGATGGAATCTGTGTCCTTCATGAACTCTCTGACCACTTCCCCCTGGTCGTTCTCTACTACGAGGACCTCCTCTGGCTTGGCCATCCGACTCACCATCAGCGTACGCACCTGTTACGGGGGATTACAAATTGTCAACACACACACACACACGGCATGTGGCAACTCACACATACGCTGACTACATGCCAACGCACACACAAACCCTGATCACTTGACCGGCCACACGCACACAGCGTGCGCCGTTGGCTACGTGTGTGTGTGTTCACACATTTTTAACTGTACTAAAAGTAACTCCATGGATATGATGTCACCATGCGTTCCCCCACACTGCAATCTGTATGAAATGGGAGCCTTACTGTGTGTTCCGTAGGCTCCCATTTAGTACAGATTGCACTTGGTCATGGTGACATCATATCCATGGAGTTTTCAAAGTGAAATTCCAACTGCCTTTCATATTCCATTGCTTATTCAGTTACGTTTTTTTCTTTTTTCTTTTTATGTATTGAACACAGTTAAACATGTGAGCCATCCCCACAACTTATTGAGACACAGAATTTGTTCCAGAAATGGTGGTGTATCTGAAGAATTAATACTCATTCATCAAATAAAGAAGAATCCAAGCATCCATATCATCTGATGCATGTATAATCATGTATAATCTGTCTATGTCGTTGTCTGATGTTATGCTTTGTGGTTTTTGTATTCTGCCTAGGGACTACATTTTTATTGACGCGTTGATGTGTGAAATGTTGATTAATGTGCACTTTTCCTGTCAACAAAATTGCTAAATGAATTAATAGATAAATGCCTCTGGCAGTTTGGACAGGCGGAGTTGTATATTTTGAGCAAGTAATGTCACACACACTGACACTACGGTGCATGTATAGGCTACATGGGTCTTTCCTCACCTTGGAGAGCACGGGAAGGTAGAGCTGTCTGCGGGGCGGGACGTCAAAGTGCTGGCTGCCTGAGAGCAGCGGGGAGGTGGAGGTGGAGAAGGGGCTCTCTCTGTAGAGCTCGGCTGCCAGGTGGTTCCAGTACTCGAGGCAGATCTTGAAGATCTCCGTCTCCTCCACCTCCGACACCAGCAGCATGTAGTGCAGGGCCTGGGGGATGGAAAACATGGACATTTGCAGTTAAACGCAAAGAAGTCAATGGACTCGGATGAGAGTTTGACCACGTTCAGATAACGAAGAAATGTAAAGTGTAAACACAGGTATTGGTTATGTATCACATAAGTAGGTATAAACAGTCTTAAACAATTCCATCATGTCGCTAAAGGACAATCCAGGCTTATTTCGATAAATGTCGCGAGATTTCCAACTCTTTTCGATTTACTTATCAAAATAAGCCTGGATTCTCCTTTCGCAACGTTGATGGAATACCCCCCTGATGGCAGAAGATGGGAGTCAGATGTTTAGGACCGCTGGGTAAACAAAGGTTAGCATACAGTCTCTGGGGGCATGGATTCCTCTCACCTCCATAAGAGTCTCTCTGAGGTTCAGTCTCTTCTCAATGAGCTGGCCGTGCTCTTTGAGGAAGGTGCAGAGATGGATGAAGTTCTGCTCGTCGTCTTTCCCATTGGAGTAGGCCAGCCGGATGTTGGTGTTCAGGGGAAGCATCTAGGGGAGAGAGACACGGAGGATCTCAACACCCAAGACATTTGTGTTTAACTAGCCCACAAACAAGTGTGTGGGTCTTTAACACTAGGACAGCCGTGCCTGTTTCACCTACTCTTAAGGCTGCCTCGGGGGTCATGACCGTAGTCTTTAGAATGGGAAGCTGTGCCTCTTGTAAATTAGCCTGCCTCCTACACAGCAAAACTGCTAAATATACTATACTAGTTTATCCTGATGTGATTTCGAAAATGTAAGGATACTGGGTGGTAGAACGCACATATCTAGGAAAAGTCATGAAAGGAGGGTCCTGAAATTTGATCGAGTGCAAAGGTATACATTTTTCTTTTTACTCACTTGGTCAAATGACCCCATCCATGGCTGTTCTAGTGTTAACTATTTGAGGGAAATCACTGTGTGTGTGTGTGTGTGTGTGTGTGTGTGCCCACCTGTTTGAGCTGACACATAGTGAGGGTGAAGAGAGTGACGAACTGCTCCTCGTACTGGCTGACGCTCACGCCGGCGATCTCCGTCAGGCCCTTCAGTGTCACGTTGCGGAACATTGGCACGTTCAGGAACTACAGGAAAGCAAAGTGAAACGGGTATTTATTTTATTTATTTAACTTTATTTAGCCATGTTAATGTTGGACAGGTAAACACTATGGTTATAGCTCAACCTTGCCGTTTGAGAGGCTACCTGCAATTCTTGCTGCAGTGGTTACCAATATTTGGTATTACATATCATATCATATATTATTATATTGATATATGAATTATTAAATGCAATAATGGAGCACTTTGAGCTGCAACGTTTGCAGGAAAAGCGCTATACAAATAAAAAGTTATTATTATTATTATTATTATTATTATTATTATTATCAGATAGAGACAGTTGGCAGGGGACCAGTTTGGAACTAGGCAGTGACCATTAACTGGTGTCTGTATGTGAGTGTGTGTATGAGGCCTATGGGGGTACCTTGTACACAAGTGTGCTGATGAGTTTGGTTTCAAATATATATCCCAGAGGAATCCAGTTGAGAAATCGCAGGAGGGTCTCCAGAGTGGAATGGACCAGCGGGGCATTCTGAGAGTTTTCCTGGTAACAAAACATAGTTAACGGCCGACCAAAGACAAGGGGAGATCAGTGTAAATGGTCTGTTGTTGCAAAACACTGGGAAGGGGCTTCACCTACCATAACAAACTGGCAGAGATGGAACATTTGGGAGAATTCGTTGCACATGCTGAAAGAAAGAGGAAACCATAAAGTTGACAAAAGGACCATGGGAACTCTTTATGATAGTGGGCTCATGGGAAAGCGTGATCGGCGAGGAAATCATCAAACACATCGTTGGACAGATTACAATGCAATGGGTTATTCACACTTCAGCCGGACTGTTCTAACCATTTGCCCTGTTCACATCTGAACGTTCTACCATAGACTTCTGCACACCACTAAATGTCAGTCTCTCTTCAAATCAGGTCAGATCATACACTGTTTTTTCTCTCTCAATGGGTTGCCTCGTAACCAATCAGGTTACTAGTGTACAGGTGCCCAGATATGTGAGGTGAAATCTATGTGAGGTCCATATATATTCGCCTTAAGGGTGTGTACGGGGCAGTAGTAGCAGCACACCTGTCTTTGAGGTGCTTGGCCTTGACCTGGGTCATCTGGCCGCTGGAGAAGTCGAAGACCTCCTCGCTGAGCAGTTTGAGGATGATCATGTTGTTCTGGCACAGGCTCTCGCTGGTGCGGCTGGCGCCCACGATGTCGCTGATGAAGGTGGGCCAGTGCTTCGGCCACTCCTGCTTCAGGATCTGAGCGTGGTGGAGGGGAGGAGGGGTCAGAACACACAGCCCGATGTCAAGCTTAGGGGATACACACATGTACAGGATGTACAGGCACACATACACACGTGTAAAGTCAGACCATAGACCAACCATAGATGATCTGTCCAGAGACCAAAACAACGTCAGCAAAAACATTTAGGGACACAGTCAGTGGCTGGCTTTCCACAGTGGGAAAATGCATTTTCGATGGCGCTTACTCAGTACCTATTCAGTGCTTAAACCTCAGACTTTTTAGCTTCTTCTACCCCCCTGGTGCTTATGAGGCCAAACAGGGTTTTGCTGGGAAACACAGCAAACCTTCTTGCGACAGCATGTATGGATGTGCCATCCTGGAGGAGCTGGACTACCTGTGCAACCTGAATGGGCTGCAGGTAGCGCCTCGTGCTACCAGTAGTGCCAAGGGCACTAAAATGCAAAACTAGAGAAAAATCAGTCAGGAAGGAGAAGGAGAGAGAAATGGTCTGTGGCCACCACCTGCAAAATAATGTCCTTTTTGGGGGTTGTCTTGCTGTTGCCTCTCCTGTCTACCTGTTGTCGCTTTCATTTGCACCAAAGCAGGTGAGATTGATTAACAATCGTTTACGCTTCCTAACTGGACAGATCGATATCCCAGAAGTTTAATTGACTGTGAAAATTGAATTCATTTCCTTTATTCTTGAGATCTAATTGCCCCCTCCCACACCTAAAAATTCTTACCTGAACAAGGATCATGTTCAGCTTTCCGATGTACACTTTTTCTTTCTGAAACACAAATCAGACTATCATCTAACACAGGCATAAACCTTAAGTAATGCTGTAAAAATGACAATGTTACAGATGTCATTAACAGTATGTCTCTGCTTGCTTACAGTCATTGTGAATGTAGATGCAAACCTAATTTAACTAGGTCTCTAATGAGCCTGATGTATGCTGGCTGTATCCTTCGTACTTTAAGACATTAATTCAAAACATAGAGACATATGATTGTAACTTTCCTTGATCTCCCAAAATCATAACAGATACATTTGGCATTACTCACCTCAACATTTGTTGCATCTGACGAAGTCTTGATAATAAGACCAACCACATGCTTTTTAATCCCTGCAAGCAGAAAGAACAAGACGTGTGAAAGTCTCCCATAAAAGGGAGAATGGTTCTATACAACCATCCCTTCATAGAGGGCTGCCTGGACCATCCCTTCATAGAGGGCTGCCTGGAAAACAACTATTGTGTCCATCTACAAATAACACCACCTTCTGGTCCAGTGCACATAGGTGAACCCTGAACAGATCATCTAGCATGGTGAAGAGGCAGTTAGCAGAGTGTTTTCCTCTCTCTAATCCAGTTTGCAGTCATGCATGCTGCAGATAGTCTTAACCCTGTGTTAACGCTGTGTGGCTTTGGAGTGGTTGAAGCTGCAAAGAGCTGTCTATGCCAGTTGCTTTACTGTCTGTGGAACTACTGATTACATACAAAGTAGAATACAGTAAAAGGTGCATTAAAGAGGCCCAATCATTTCTAATTGATGGACAATACATTGATGGCTACATATGCTGGCTACATTTTGACTTAGACAGATTATAACAACAGACAATAATCTATACAATATATTATATATATATATATGCAGCAAATTTGTTGGCCGCCCAAAAAATGATGATAATGTTATCATTGGTGTCTGCCATGTTTACATTTTGTATAGACTTTTAACTGACCGTTCGTAAATTAACTGAAATCAGAGTGCTCAGAAATCAGCAGTGAGGTACAACTCTAAGGTAAGAGGGGAAAATGACATGCACTGCATTGGGTTTGCCACTTGAACAAACGTCAGGCATCTACAGTAAAGTGGGAAGTCACAGGTCAATGAGAAAATACATTGTAGGGGGGAACATGAACATGACTAACTTGATTAGTTCTATTTTTGTTGTCACATAAAAGAAAAACATCCAATTCCAATTACATTTCAGGAGTCTTATCAAAAGCCAGAGGTACAGCTCTTTCAAACCTTTTGTGTGATTCTTTTCCATCTGTCTTTTGTCTATGTCCAGATCACAGATCGATTTCCCTGATCTCCATCGCAGTGAGAGCATTACTGGGTAAGGAGAAATAGCAGCAAACAACAAATCAGTTTACCGAAAAAAGGAATGTCAGCCTAAGTAGTAAGGGAGAAAACATGGAATTATACACTTTCGTTGAACATGTCGGTTTATCATATCGACAGTAATTAATAAAACAAAAAAACCTGGAAGGTATAGAGTTATAACAAACTTACTTTTTTAAGATTTTCAAAACAATTGGCTAATTGTCCGTTCTGTACTGCTGTCAGTTGACATACTCTACATAGGACTATAGACGCTAGTCACAGTGGATGGAGCTTTGGCTGCGTGAGGACAGACAGAGCTTCTATGATTAAGTGGCTCCTCTATGTCAACAATTGAGGAAACAAATAGATAATCTACCAAGATGCCCAGCCCTTACCAAGATCTAAAAGACCTCTAAACAAACAGAGCAGATAGATACTGCAAACCAAGTGTTTGCAAGTTTACCTTAGGATGCTACACTAGGCTTAACGTCTTTGCAATCCCAAAACAGCAGTTTAGGTCTTTTCCTCGTGTAAAGAAGTGCCAGGGTGCAGAATACAACCTTTCTGCAGTGGTGAATACAACCCAGCCAAGCAGAAAACCACCCGGCATGCTTAGCAGGGGACACCACTCAACTTGGCAACCGCACGATGGGCAGTAAAAGGAGTGTGTCTCTGGCACAATTAAGGCTTTTCACAGTGTCAACAGCAATATTCCAAAGGAGGTCTGAATGAATCTGCCCATAGTTTTTCCAACTATGAGCAAGTACACATCGCTCAATGTCATCATGGTCAACTCACACATCTAAAGGGATATTTTCACTCTTGTTTTCAGTCTTTTTAAAAAAAAAAATATGACAGAAATAGTAGAGATTATGACAGGAAGGACGGGTGAGAGAGAGAGAAGGGATGATTGTTTTCAGTCTTGAGCAGGTAGAAGCCAGGTGGGTGAGCACAGCTTACCTTCGCACTGATTTCGGGGCAGAATTTTCCATCGCGTTTTGATAACCGTTTCCAGAATCTGCAGAGCATAGTACTGTAATGCATAACATACAATCACACTCTCTCGCCTTAAGGCTACAGCATTAATTTACATTAAACTATTGTCAGAAGTTGACGAAATGACTTCAGTTGTGAACAACAGCAAATAAAGAGTCGAATATTATTATTATTATTATTATTAGTAGTAGTAGTAGTAATGTTTACTTTTTGCGCCAGATGATGCAGCGCGAGCTGATCGTATTTCGCGGTAGCGCTCCTTGGGTGCGTTCGTGCATTTGCTCTGAGAGCGCCGGAACGCACACTGGGTTCAACGTCATAAACGGACCAAGTAATTTGATTGGACAACAGGCATTCCATGAGTGCTGATCAGATTTCCAGAGCGTATTTACGAACGCACCCCTTGTTGTTCAGCGAGTGTCCTCGCGAGGGAGCAGGAACTGTGCAGCACACAAGCTCAATAGCGGCTCGCCGGCTGAGGTAAAACTGTTTGTGACTTTAGTTTAGATAATATTATAGTATATATATTATATTGTCTCATGTCAGTGGTGTCAATATTTACCAGAACACATAACAGCTTGTGAAGGAGCATTTAAAGCTCAGTAAGGCAACAATTTCAAAGGTTTATTGACAAGTGCCATTCTCCTCAGCTAGGTAAGTTCATGCAGCTATCCTAGCCAGCAACTTTTCAGTTTGTGGCTAACCACCAAGTTTAACTAACTAACTATTTCCTTTCGCTTCTAGATTATTTGCGGGACAATAAAGGCTTGACAGTATTCCAGTTATTATGGCGAAAGTGACAAGGAAATTCACGGTGACCCACAAGTATCACCGCAGACGCCGGCCGTATCCTGTCAGAACCATGACGACCCGCAGTCAGTGTCGTCAGGTTCGGGCCAGCGACTGTTTCTTTGAGCGGCTGGCCCCCGAGGTCTTTGACATGATCCTGGACAGACTCTCTGGTGGGTTCTGTTTGCTTTGGACATTTTTCAGGATGGGTGAATTATGATTATTTAGATGAGACATATCTATGAGGCTGAACTATTCTGATTGAAGCCGTTACCAGGGGCAGGGTACTAAATGGTCTTACATATGTATAGCTCCAATGACGTGCATCTGAATTAATGAGATGTTTCTCCCTGCCTCATTGTTTGTTGTGGTAAAGTGTTGCAGATCAGTGTGTTGAGCATGGTGTCCAAGGCCATCAGTCGCTACATCATGGGCTATGTCTCCACTCAGACCTGGAGGAAGAGGACCATCGTACAGGGGTGTCATCACTCCACCGAGGTGTCCTCACTAGAACACTACACATCGCTGGGTGAGAGGCTCCTCAACAGCTTTATTTGATTAATTTACCTTTATTTTACTTAGTTGGTTGGCCAAGAACACACATGTTTATAATAAACAAATATTCAGAGCCACATTATTTCTGCTGTAATTCTTTATCAGGTAGATAGACCAAAGTATTATTTCTATCTCCTTTCATAGGGGGTCCGATGAGGAAAGCAAGTGGTCCTGGTTGGCAAATATAGTCACTATGTTACATTCTTGTTGTTTTTGCTCATTGTTTTAGGTTTATTGTTCAAGAGATGTACCCTCTTGCTGCCAACAAAGGATAGGCTAACGTTCATATATAGCAAGTTTTCACAGGTAAGACAGAGAGGTGAGGGAGGACAGATGAGGCAATGTTTAGCTGTGTGTGCTCTACAAACATTCTCACATTTCTAAACAAACCAAACAGTTGACAACATTGAATAGATTGTTATTTTCTAGTTAACCTTACTTAGACTAACACAGTTGTTACCTCCCACTCAGGTTCCTTGCTTCATGATGGAAGAGTGCATTCAATCAGTGCAATGCCAAGGCTTCTCCAGCTATGGAGCGTTTCTACAGGTGAGAGCCTAGTTACAAAGAACATCAGACAATTTAATATCAAAGGGTGAATCCTGTATTGAGATGGTTAATGTTTGACTGACAGACATTGATAGCCGGCTGGAATGAGCTGGAGTGTCACAGAGTTTTCAACTTCCTGTGCGACTTCACAAATCTACCGCAGAAAATCATGTCAGTGGTCACAGGAAAGCCAGGTGAGTGTCTGTCCCTATAAGAGAGAGAGAGAGAGAGAGAGAGAGAGAGACAAACAGAAAGGCTAATTGAAAGAGTGTGAGAGACGTGAGTGATCCGTATGTCTTTTTTCTCCCTCAGGTTCATGTCAGCTGTTAGAGCAACAGATCCGTCTGTTCTGCAGACAGGTTCTGTTGGACCCCTGGAAGAACCGCAAGCACACTCTGTTCTGGCTGACCCGCATCCTGAAACCCTGGCCCATTGTCAGCCAAGCCCGGCTGCTGTTCATCCTCTACGGACCACTGCTACCAGACGGTGAGAGGGACAACATGGGCCTTCTCGGTTTCTACCTTAAAAAAACTGGTTGCACTTTTGTACAGTATATAAATCACTTGTTAGTAATTACATGGTGAAATTCTAATGTTAATAATAACAAATGAAATGCTTGTTTTTTGGTTGGCCAGAGTTGCAAGGGAAAGTGTATGTGTAGTGTAAGGGAATGTTCTTTCCAGGTTCGCTAGGCTGGCAGGAGCAGCTGCGTGCTGGGGTGGCCCAGCGGGACCTGGCCAAGGCTCTCATCCTGCTAAACAGCGACCTGGAAGCCAAAGATTGGACCACCGACACCATAATGGCCATCCTGGAGGAGCTCATAGGTAACTGCAGTAGCCCAGAGGACTTGGCAACTTTTAATGATTATATTTTACACACCCAGGAATGGTAGACAAACCTTTTACACTATTTTGTCTGTATACTGTATATACTGTATGTCTGGTCAGTCCACACGTACAGTATGTACCATTACCATAGGATTATAGATTTCACTAAGCAAATGGTGCGATGATGACTGATGTATAGATGATTCACTTACCTTAAGCCTGGTACACATATAAGGATTTTCTGATTATCTGAGAAGGACCCCACACATGAAGATAAAAAAATCATGGATTGAACAGTCTTGATCGTATTGTGTGTGGTGTGCTCCAATATACAACCACATGCATAAAGATCTGTCCTCCGACAGTCTGGAGTCTCGCGTGAACAGGGTAGTAGTACCCTGACTGACCTGTAGAGGCAGCCATGTGCTACAGGGAAAATAAAGTGCAGAAGAACGAAAAGAAGAAGACACGTCAGTCAGCTGGCTTCTTGAGTGGCTACATTCCATTCCACGTCACAATCGGACTTGGGAGTTGTCAGTTTTGACCACAGACAATAAGACTTTTGATCGTAAATATTGAACACGTTTAATATTTACGATCGTCGGCCCCGACCATTTTCCGAGCAGATTGTCGGGAGAAATTGACTCTTAACACACCTCACACCACAGAATAATCTTGTAGGATAATCTTTAGAGCCATCCGATAATCAGGGGTTTGCTGTCCTTGGTCGGAAGGGGGGAAATTGGGCCAAAATCGCCCAGATTATCTTTATGTGTGTACCGGGCATGCGATAAATGTACTTCGCTTGTAAGTCGCTTTGGATAAAGGCGTCTGCTAAATGTCAAAAATGTTAATGTAAAGTGTGAATGCTGTGTGTATGAATGACAGTTGTTTTGTTTTGTGCTGGTTCTGTTGGCCTCCAGTCCTCCCCCAGGCATGGCACATGGAGAATGTGGCTCGTCTGTTGTTCCTGTGTGGGAACAGCGTGTGCTGCAGCGTGCTGGCCAGCAAGGCCCTCAATGGACGCCTGTTTGAGATCTCACGACTCATTGTGTACCTCGTACTGGTCAGTCACTGCTGCTAAATAACTTTATTATCTGCTCTAGGGTTCCGGTATCTTTTAACCTAAGAGACACATTTCCCCCATTTTGTGCCCACTTATCGGAAGGTACTGCCTGAACCGGCCTGAGCTACTGACATTTCTGGTTCCCCCTCTCAGGTGTGTGAGAAGGACGGGGAGTCCATGAACTGGTCCGTCAAGATGGTGCAGCAGGTGTGTGAGGTGTTCTCCTCCTCTGCTGACAAGTGGTCCTTCATCGAGGCCGTGGAAAACATGTTCTCAGAGGTTGCCATGGAGATGTACGAGATTATGGTGGCTGGTGAGTTGTTATAGGCACTAAGACTATCGTATCAGATCAGGGTCCAGATTCCTTCAAGCTTTGTAGCACTAAAATAATCTTAAAGTTAAGGGCATATTATTTGGGAACACATTAATAGAAAAACAGTGAAAATAAGTAGACATATGCGGATTTCTAACTGTCAATGATCTTGTCACAGATAACGATCAAGAAGACTTTGAGATCTTCCAGAGCCTCTGCAGCCTCCTCAACGCCAGTGCTCACTTCCACACTGTGATTCTCTACAACATTCTGTAGTATTACTTTCTTTCACAACAAACCGGATGTTCTGTCTTTAATTGTAATCTTTGAGAATATATACATTTTTTTGTTATGTCTTTTATATATTTATCTATATCTATCTATATATCTATATCTATATCTATATATTTACAGTATACGTCTGTGTAAACTACTCTTCTGGATAGAGGTGTTCAACTTGTATTGTATTATGGTTATGTATTGATTATACTGTTGTTTCTGTAAGAAATATAAAAACACATTTGCATTATCATCAATTAGCCGATCACAAATGTTAACAATGAATATCTCCTGAAGACAGATGGATAGCCTGGGTAAATTAGGCTGTAAGGGCTTCTCTGGGAATGTGGCAGCAGCATAATAATAATAATAATCATCATCATAATAATCATAATAATCATAATCATGCAAATAATAATAATAATACTATATACATAACACAAGAAACTGACCCAAAAAGGGGGCTGCCTGTCGTGGAATAATATGAAAGACAGATGTGCTCGACACACAATGTGTAAAAGAGAAATAGTAAGCGACATTATTCAGCTTTTCATCAATCAATTCTGATAATTTTCACTAAAGTCGCTATGAAGCTGATCAACTGCCTCCGCTATGACTGCCAGTGTTTCCCCCCGGGAGCTACAGTGAAGCGGATGTGCCGTGTGCCAGGATCAGCACCATGGCCAGCGGCACCACACTCAGCCTGACGTCCCTCCAGTCACCCTGCTTCCAGTGGCGGAGATGTGAACTGAGAGAAAAAGGGCCAATTTTTTTATTTTGTAGTCTGTTGGATACCCTGCAGCTATCCTTTGTGAGAATATGCCTCGTTAATGACCTCTTGCTTCTCGCTTAACTAAATGCTCATAGAACACACCATGCTATTGGACTGGGCTAAAAGATGCATTTATACTGTGCTTTGTGTTTTACAAAGCACAATGACACAGGGTTCCCTAACACTCCTAAACAAATAATTAAAGTTTCTTTAATATTTGATAGGCATAAACTGTGTGTGTGTAACCATTGGTCCCCATAGTGTTTAGTGTTCTCTAAAGCTAAAGGTAAACGGTTGCTTCGTCATGGCTGCAAATGCATTGTATAGGGATGTGGTTTTAATTGTATTTGTCTTTTTTCACGCTAGTCTTTGCTTTAGAACCTATATTGAATTGTCATTTGTGAAATGTTTTGGTGATGACATTGATAATAATAATAAGAAGAAGCTACAGTGGTATATCATGCAGATGGTGCGTCTACATGCGTCCTCTACAGCAACACAATCGAGTCTTTTATACTATCAGCAATTAAAAGTCAAAATAGCCCAAAAAGGCAATAATAGAATACAGCCGAGCCCAAGGGCAGTTTGCATGTGTTGCTACATTTGTTTCCTGTTTCACTGTATTGATTTCCCTCTGGCATGCGTCAACAGGACCGGTCGTAGATTCTGACTCTCCGTCTGATTTGTACATTTTCAATCACAAGATTGCTCAACACACTTCTCAGTGAGAAAATTGATTTTCAAGCACATGATTAAGTTTGTCTCCATGTCACCCGGAGACATTTCAAATAAATACACTTTACATTCAGTTGTATTGCATACAAATGCTCACTATTTTCAGATGAGAAAGACACATTGGCTGGCTGTTGATATTTCCATAATAGAAAACATGTTTTCATTGTTATAAGGGTGTAATAGTCCAATACAGTCAAATAGGTGTTTAGCATTGTTAAATGTTACAGCTCTGTTGGGAGACTATAACAAACAATGAGTAAACCATTTCCTCTATCTCTCTCTATATATGCCTCGTATAATATGATATAACAAAACAAATATACAAGAGCTCAAAGGTTGCTGCCTAATGTATGAATTCTTCTGACAGGTCATTATTTCAAGATCCATACGTGTCTACAGTGTGGCTCCATGCACATTGCGATGAAGTTAAAGGGGAGTGGGTGTCGTTTGGTTTAATATACTGTAGTCAGGTAACATACAGTAGCTGCATTGAAGGACGCGTGAACTTGAATGAATTGTGACTTGAGCAACCATTACAGACGCAGTTTAACTTCCGAAAAAGTGCGCCTCTACTGTACCTACAGTATGGGGACCATGTAGATACTTGTACTTGCGCCTCTTGTGGATCGTTTCCCTTCTCATATTTACAATTACCTTATCTGTCTAAATGGCTAACACCTGGCACACCTACCTGTGGGACTGTGCCCACCGCCCTGGCATACTCTTCTATCGTGTAGGTACCCAATTAATGCCCACCTAGAGTCTCATATCCAGGCGCATGTTGTATATTTAAAGAGCATTAAAGCGCAACAACTGTGATATGGTCAAAGCTGTCTTGGGAGATGTAAACGTAATTGGACGCACAGTCTCGATTACTACACAATTTATTTCGAGCATGGCAGAAACCATCTAGGCCAGGGGAACTATGAGGGTGAGTGTGCAGGGAAGTGTTAGGAAGGATTTCTTGTTCTGATGTACACTTCCATAACTGGGGCAATCATGTAAAAAAGGGGCAATCATATGGACTAAAGAGACATTATCCTACTGCGGCAGCATAATGACTGCATGCCAATTTCAAATAATATTATTTATAGATGTATGCTTCAATTAACTCTATAAAGATACAGTTACTATACAGTATGTTGCAATCTCTGGGCACTTAACTGTCATTTATCCAGCGGAAAGACTTGTTTTCACTTTAGAGTGCGCATAATGACTAGCCTCAGATCATTAGATGTTGTTGTTATGATGTTATCCAATAATGTTATGATACACAGACAGCATTTTAGGACCATGATGTTATGATGATCAGAGAATTGCACAGCTGCAACTTTAGGATGCAGTACACCTCCCCTCCGTCGGCTCAGACAATGGTCTGTACCAGCTCCGCTTGTCACAACTGAACTGGGCAATTTCAAGTTTTTGAAAATGCCAGCTGTAGATGCAGCTTCGCCTTTTATCTGAGCTTTCGTCTGGCTGGCGCCGCTGCTTTTTTCCAGTGAAGCTTCATCCTAGGATTGGCCGCTAATGGTCCCAGCTGTGTGAGTCCGGTTAGCTTGCAGAGACTGCGATCGTCATTGATCCATTGAAGGAGCCTACATACATTACAGGGATAAATCGTAAGTATGGGGCACTAATAGTCGGCGAATAGAATGCCTTTCATTGTTTCACTCCTTGCCTTGTCGACGACTGCATATCACGACCTGCTTCTGTAACACGCTCAAGGTGAATTAGAAACAGTGCCCTCCTCACATCCTCAACTTCTCCCAGATGTACATGATGATGCTGGAGTAAAAGGATGTGAATGAGTGCATTGGTTTACCCATATAGGCTCAGGGGTGAAAGTGGTTTGAGTTTCTTACAGGAACTATAGGCTACTACCCCAACCTTCATCGTTTCATATTGTTCTCCTCCCGCCACCAGCTTCATGCATCCCTGAACACACACATCGTGGTGTTGGTGTTGAAATTAGAAACACTTGACAATAATAATAATATAATGTTTAAATTATTTATTTAAACAGACATTATAACAGACTCATAACTCAGACTCTATAACGTAGACTCTCCTATGTGGACTATCATGTGTGATTGCAACTCTCCTTTTTGAGCAAAACATTTACCACACACTGAACAATTAAATTGTTTCTCTCCTGTGTGAACTATCATGTGTCTCTTCAAGTCTCCTTTTTGAACAGATTTTTTTTAAACACAAACTGGGTAACTCAAGTGTTTCTTCCCAATAACTGAGGTTCATTAATTTCCATCCAGGATCTAGGTCCCTGGGAAAGTGGGAACACTTAAACACTTTTCCACATTTTCCACAGAGGGCTGAAGTAGTTATCCTTGTCTTCTGTGTATTGGCGAGTCATGCAACTTGTTGAGTGGGCTGCTCTTCTTCCTTTGCCTAGCCAAGTCTTCACATAAGGCAGTGGATCCCACTGTCTGCATGGAGGTCCCACAGAGCTGATGAAGAGGAGATTTGCTGCATTTCTTGTTGTCAGTTTGCTCCTATACTCAGTTATGATGTTGTTCATTGTGCTGAACCCCCGTTCACAGTCAGCATTGCTTGCAGACAGTGTGTCAACTGCCATGAGCAACTTCTTCATCCTCTTAGGAATGGTTCTTCCTCCACTTGCTTTGTATTCAGTGAACCCAAGGTCGGCCTCTTGTCCATTCAGATGTAGGACATCACACAAAGCCCTCACCTCATTATCTCCAAATCGAGCATTGTCGTGGTCCCAGTTGTCAGGGTTGAGGACTGCCATTTGTTTGATAAGGTTATTGTACGCCTCTTTTCGGTTGGCTGCAACACTGGCCTGTGCTCTGTTTGCTGTGGTTGTGAAGAGTCTTTATTGTCTACCACTGCTTGGATGAACTGAGCAGAGTTAATGATGGGAGACCTGCCAACTCTTAACTCCTCTCCCTTGAATTCCATCACTTCCTCTGCTTGGCTGGCTTCAACTGCATGTTGTCCTGGGTAGCGATTGAGGCTTTCTATGCGTTTGATATAGATTGTCATGTTGTCATGGGCCTTTGGGAGCGTGGTCTGTCTGTCCTGAAGAATCTCTGACAAGTTCTTAAGTTCAGTCAGAACATCTGCCATCACTGCAAGACTTTTCAGGAAGTTGATGGAGCACAACTTAGAAAGCAGACCTTTGAATTTGGCCCTGTCTCTGTTGTCCCTTGTGTTATCCTCTGATGCTTCACGGAAATGTTGTGCCAAGGCTGGATAAGACTGCCAAACTGCAGAGACTGCCCTGCATGAAGAAGCTACCCAGCGAACACTGAACACTTTTCTGATCCTCCTGAGGGCAATGTCTAGGTTGTGAGCACATTCACTCAGCTCCCGCATGTTTTTGGGTGACTGGCTATATAATGAATATAGGCTGTCAAGGAATGCCTGGAAGTCCTTTGTTCCCCCCGTCACATCCAGGGCCTGGTCCACAGCAAGCTCCAGTCTGTGATTGAGGCAGTGCCATAGTAGGATGCCTGGGAAGTCATCCTGGAGCAACTTCCCAACACCTGACTTCACTCCCAGCATGACACTGGCCCCATCACTGCAAAATCCAATGAGGACTTCCCTCAGCAACTCAACAGTGAAGCCGTTCTTAAGCAAGCAACCCATAATCTGTTCCTTGATATGAGCAGCAGACATACTATCCAGCTCAACCAGGTCTAATGGAAAGGCAATGGGCTCCATGTCTCCATCAACACTAGCATTCAGAAACACAATGAGTGTTGATTTGTGCCCGACACTGGTCGACTCATCAGCCAATACTATGATTTTACAGTTGGCCTCTATTATCTTTTTCAGAAGTTCCTTTTTCATCTGTGATGACACATGCTCAATTATATCAACACAGACTGTTTTGCTGTGCAAAACACGCCCTAAGCTAACATCATTTACTTGCTGCAGGTCAATCAGACTCTCAAAGGCTGTGAAAGGCTTGTTATGCTTGGCCACATAGTATGCTGTCATGAATACTTTGGCAGTAGACTCAAATGCAGACTCCTGACTACTGGCGTTTAAGTTCAGAAGTATGTCTTTATTTGCTGTCTGAAGAATCTTGACAGCTTCAGTATGCGCTGTGGAGTTCCTGTGCTCATGGATCTTTTTCCGCAGTGATGAAAGCTGTACTTCCCTTGAATTACCACTTGGGGCTATCTTTCCCTCAGCCCACTGAGTAGCTATGTTGACCCCACGGGATGCCATGACACCCAGATCTTTTACATCATGGCATGGGCTACAGCCTAGCCTTCCATTTTCAGCATGCAGCCATTCATTTTTCTCCTTGCACTGTTTATACTGTTCTTCTTTCCATACATTAGGGTAAGCAGTAGGAGGGCTAGCAGCATCGCCTGTTCTTTCTTCTGAGTAGGGAGAGGGACCTGCTGCTTCTTGTTGAGTCTCCTCTTCCTCCCTCTGGCCTTCAACTGTTTTAAATTAGAATAACATTTACAACTAAATTCATCAAAAGACAGTCAAACAGTCTCTGTCTTTGAATTGTCAGAACAGTGGGCAGATACATTAATGAACAGATTATTAGTAAAATAAAATATCTCAAAATGTATCCTACAATGTGTAGGATACATACAAAATGTTGTACTGTATGCACACAGACTGTGTTCTGAGTAAGCCACTGTCTAGTTTGCTAGTAAGCTAACTTCATGTCCATTCTCTGGTAAGTTAGCATCATCACCTGTGTTTGCATCTGAGGGTGGGTTTTCATTTTGCAGAGGTTCTGCCTCCCCCCTCTGGCCCTCAATTTGCTCTCTCCTTCTAACTTTAGCCACATTATCTGCTTCTTTATCTCTCTCCTTTCTCTTAAACATTTGACTTATTGTTCGTTGCATGTTTCTTCTCCTCAGGCCCGTCACTATGGTGACGCCCACTCACGTGTGATTATGGCCCATTAGTCTGGAACGCACGTCGAACGTTCGAACGATTAGATTTTGATGGGCCGTTGATGGCCCGGTAAGATTTGTACACGATTTGGCATGACAGCGCCCCCCCCCAACTGGCGACCAGATATAACAAAATAATATATATATATATCATAATAATAATAATTATTATTATTATTAATCTTCTATATTTTATATTAAATGAAGACATTAAAATTGAGAAACAATAGTGTGTTTTTCATTTTGTTGGAAGGGATTCTAGTGACCAATCATTTGAAAAGAAGTTGAAATATTGCACGTTACTGCTTGAATATTAGGGCTACTACTAGCCTTGCTAGCCCCCCTACGGCTACTGTTCCTGTTGGATTAGTGGTGGAGCTGTCATGCCAAAACCTGGCAGCTGCCAAATCCTGGCAGGGCCATCAACGGCCTAATCGTTCGAACGCTCTTGCTAATCGTTTGCTAATCGTTCGAACGTTCGACGTGCGTTCCAGACTAGGGCCAAAATCTGACCGCCTGTGACGTCATTCTACTGCGCTTTGTTTACTACCGCAGCTGATTAATGTGTGTATCTTAAACTGCGAAGACAATTGTAATCTTCTTGCACTTGAATAGCATTAAGGTTGATGCAGGCTTACTAGTCAGCTATATCATATATAACATTTTATATGAAAACACCCGCTAGCATGCTAATTTCACACGTAATTCGCTCTGAGAATGAGAGCTTTATTGAATTGGTATGATTGTATACACGGCATGACTTTTCATACACCTAAACCAGTAGTAAGGCACATGACATGGGCATGAACATCACCGTAGGACCGGAACACCTAATCTTACAAGACTGTTAAAATAACGCACAGCAGACAGGAAACAGAACTAAATTATTATTCGGCTCATAATTCATAAAAATAAAAAAATGGCGCAGTCCCCCCAAAAAATAAAAAAGTGGCGCAGTCCCACTCTTACATTTAACTTCATTTCTACTGGATAGAGACAGTGGAGAGAGACAGTAACGAGGAGAGTAAGGAGGAGAGGGCATATCAGCTCTTTATTGGCTGGATTCGAATGCCAATATGGGCAGATGTGCACTGTAGGCCGTGGTGCGAGACCACTGGACCATCCAAGGCCACACAGAGGTGGTTTTAATCACATTATCACATGATTATTTAATCACATTAACAGGGCTGCATGGCTGCTCCAACCCATTAACATGGGCTGTATGGCTGCTCCAACCCATTAACATGGGCTGTATGGCTGCTCCAACCCATTAACATGGCAGCCAAAATGAAAATCACACGAGCCGCTGAGGTTGACGCAGCCAGTGAAATCGAGCCCTTAGTGTCAGTTTTTGACGCCCCTTCTCTCTGGGCAAGAAGAAGAAACAAACCTCAGTGTTTCAGTGGCGTTTTTCAGGTTGGCTATGAGGCTGTTCCACTGTTGCATCTTTGGTTGTGTTGCGACAGGTACTGGGGCCTCGCATGGCTCCGGGGAAGCCAGGACCTCTGTCAGGGCCTGGGCTGGTTCTGTCAGGACCTGGGGTGGGTCTGTCAGGACCTGGGTGGGTGGATCTGTCAGGACCTGGGATGGGTCTGTCAGGGCCTGGGTGGGTGGATCTGTCAGGACCTGGGGTGTGTCTGTCAGGACCTGGGTGGGTGAGTCTGTCAGGACCTGGGTGAGTGGGTCTGTTAGGGCCTGGGCTGGGTGTGTCAGGGCCTGGGTGGGTGGGTTTGTCAGGACCTCCTGGTGACAGTGCATGCTCTTTATGGCTGCTCTCATCCGGTGGGCCAGGGTCTCCTCGGCAGCCTGCATCCTGTCCTCCAGAGTCACCTCAGAGCCCTCCGGCCTAACATGACACACACACACACCCACACTATTAATGGGGAGCCAGTTAAGTGCTCTCAGCAACTATTGGGGAACTAGGTTGAGATTGAGAACGACAAATCTCTCTATCATATAGAAACGAAATGCCACGGGTCCCCTGACGTGTTAGGAGGTCATTAGGATGTCTGGTGTGTGTGGTGCTGGAAGCCTCATCGCTCACCCCAGGCTGTGAGTGACCTCCCCAGCGCCGGCGGGCACAGACCCCCGGCAGAGCTCCTTCAGCAGGTCTAGGTGGTGCAGGTTGCTGGTGCCCATCCCCGTGTTCAGGATCTCGGCGTGGACGTTGTACTCGTTTATGGATATCTTCAGGCCTGGCAGACGGGTGGTTCTCACCTACAGACATGCCACACAAGGGTTAGGCTAGGAGTTCAGTTGACTTTGAAATGAAGTAGAGATAACTCTGGGTTATCAAGTTGCTATAGTGCTAAGTGTAATGTAAAGCCTACCATGGGATCAACAAAGACGGTGTTTCCCAGACACAGAACGACCTTGGCTTGGTGATGCAGGCCTTTGATCTTCTGACTGAGGAGAGATGGTGAGCCCAGAGTGGGTAAGTTACACCCTTGGAATGTCATTGTATGATGTTCTTCTACAGCAGGGGTAGCCAACACGGTGCCCGCGGGCACCTGGTCGCCCACAAGGCCAACGCTGAAGAATATAACAATGTTTGCGCGACTGTGCAGGCGCAATGCGAGAGAGTTTTTGCAGGGTGAGATGTCTGCAGATGAAAGTAAGCAAGTTGAAAGGTTAGCAAATATAATTGCTGAGTGTTCTGACAGAGAACGTTGGTTCAAATTGGTCGTTATTATTGTGACTAGAAAGTGTCTGATTATAGTTCCATGGTGTGAATAGTGTCAAAGAACTAGCAAGCTAGCTAGCTGGTCTGCTCATCTCCGTCTCTTTTGTACATAGATTTGCGAATCGTGATACTCGAGTCCTGTGACTGTACTGACCTTGGGGTTCCAGTCCACCTCAGCGTCGACGGGCTTGGCCCGGCACACAACCATCTCCACGGCCTGGGGAGGCAGGCTGTGGAACTGAGCAGGCAGCTGCAGCAGCTGGTGGGCCTTCGTCTCCTGCTCGCGCCCCTCGTCCAGGAACGCCACCGTCACGCTGGAGAACAGACACCCGGCCGCCTCTGGCACCGAGGTCACCCGCACTCTGACAGAGACGAACGTCAGAGCGGGGAGACGGTTAGGTCTCTCAGAGGAGCCGCCTCTTTGTTGTCTAAGCACAGAAACACACTCAAACGGGACTTCTCTCTGAGTCACCCGATTGTTGACATTGAGAACATCGTTTCATAGCTGAAATTTGTTCATTTGTATTCATGTTGGGTTTGGTGGGGGGGGGGTTCTGACCTATGATAGGCTTCTTCTTCTTGTACTCCATAGAGGCCTCCCTCTAGCACCTCCTTGGCATACAGCTTCTCCTTGGCGTAGTGAGAGACCATCTCTGCAGCCAGGCTCTCATAACAGTCGTCTTTGTTGCTCACAATGCGGCCATAGAGGGAAGCGGTCTTGATGTGCAAGGGCAAAACCTTGGATGACAAATAGGTAAAAAAGGGAAATATTGCGAGTGTACATACACAGATAAGCATGTTACAGTTAGAGGTTCATCTCATTGTGGAAGATAGACAAGCACCCACTACCACCCAAATAATATACTCTGAATGACATTTGGACCATAGTCAAAAATGTGGTGAATCATAAACTATGATTCACCACTATAGTTCCTGAGTCTTGATGAAGTGGGCGGTCCTGTTTAGGGCTGATGCTGTGTCGATAAGGACAAACACTACTGTCCCTGCAACAGAAAGAAAGTAATTAAGCATTACAGAATTCAGTTCCACTTCACCTTTCTTCAGACGCATACCTACGAGCAAAATAGCCAAATCCAGGGTTCAGCTAATTACAGTTGCATCTTAGCAGATTATTAATGTCAAATCAAGTACATTTTAGGTCAATCCGTCCATATTCTAAACACTGACTTGCAGAAGCCGAAGCTCTTGGGGTAGCTGCAGAAGGGCCTGTCAGTCTTCTGCTCCTCCTGGGCCTGCAGGACCCCCTGGGCGAAGTGGAGCAGCTCGGGGGGCAGCGATGCCTCGGTGCGCTTCAGGTAGCGCATGACCCCGATGACGTGACGGGCGTTCCTCTCAGACAGCAGGAGGACTGACTTCAGGGGGTGGGGATGCACCCTTCTTGTCCTGTTGAAGAAAAGCCTTTGGTGAGTCCAGACAGCAATCTTGAGGTTGAGAAAGCATACCCAATACAATCATGGTGCTGGGAAATGGGGCACATTTCTCAGACGTTTGCAAAGCAACAGGTATAATACGCAAATTAAAAGACCTGTGAACTGGGGGGGCGCTAGTGAGTAGTGGATGGAGTAGACGTGCTTTCGAGAGCTCCTCTCCGTTCTGCCCTTATCTATGATGGGCCGTATCAACACGATCAAGATGGTATCGCCCCCTAGATTTTTTATATTTATTTCAGAATCTCCCAATCTTCCTCACTTCAGCATTTTTTAAGAAGTTGGACTCCATTATCTTTCCATTTGTTTGGGGATATAAAGCTCATCGCATATCGAAAGCACATCTGCAAAAGTCCAAAACTGAGGGAGGATTAGGCCTTCCTGTATTTCGTAACTATTTCTGGGCAGCCAACGCTAGGGCTTTGTCTTACTGGCAATGGGGTTTCCCAGGTGAGGCCCATCTGTATCCACTGACCATCTGAGCGAAGCCTGGTCCTTAATATCGAGGTGACTGACGACAAACAAGGTTTAGCTAGAATCCAATCTTGATCAATTAATGTCAGGTACAAATTGATCCAATTCAAAGTCATCCATAGACTCCACTATTCAAAGACATTACACCGAATTTATCCATCGGTTTCTCCACTGTGTGACAGATGCAAAAATGCAGATGGGTCTCTAGCGCATCTTTTCTGTCTCGGTCCTCATTTGCAAAAAATCTGGTGGTTTTCCAGGGTCTATGGAAGGGACATTCCCCCTGATCCTGAACTGGCACTCTTTGGATGTTCAGAGACTGCTTCCAACTATACGGCTGAGGAACGGTCGGAATGAATGACTGGTATTGTTGCTGCTAAGAAAATTATTCTATTGGATTGGAAATCACCTCCACCTCCCTGCTTCCAGAAATGGCTCTACGGATTAATCAGTATCATGCAGATGGAGAGAATACGCTTCTACAACTCTAAAGTTCCCAATAGATATTTGAACATATGGGGTCCAATTATTGACTCTCAAAGTGTATTCAAATGTTTGATTATATCCTGTAGTGATGCAAGCCTGTACACTTTTTTATTTTTACTTTTACATTTTACTCTTTACTTGTACCCTTGTAATACCTGACGATGTTGCATTTTGGGAATTGCTTTGAACCAAATCATACTAGACATGTATGCCTGGCAGTTTGTTGTTTGTTAGTTCGTTTGTTTGTTTGTCTTGTGTATAAAATAAAATAAAAAAATGACCTGTGAACTCAGTATGCTTGTGAAAGGAGTGGAGGGTAGCTGGTCTGTCCTACCTTGTCAGAGAGGTTCTGGAAGTTGTCAGACATGCAGAACAGACGGCTGCCAAACAGTTTAGGGGAGCTTGGGAAGCCGTAATGCACGACACACGTAGCATCCCTGATGCCCAGGGCCTTCAGACACTCATTGGTGGTGACTGGAATACAGGGGAAATACAGGGAGACATTTGTTGAATGTTATCAATAATATGAAATTGACAAGATTTAAATGTCAAATAATTAATTGATTTAATTTACCCAGAATGACATGAGTGCCAAGTCCAATGTCCTTCCTCCACTGCTCAATCACAAAGTCAAACTGGTATGTTAAACCCTCATGAGCTTTCAGGGAGAATGCAGATGTGCTGGTCACACCCTGAATGACAGATACAAGGAGGGAAGATCAAATAGATGTAGTTAAAAACATGTATTAATGTTTGGTGACAGTGTTATGTAGGAGAAATTGTCCAATAGAGTTATTCTGTGATATTGTTATTACCGTATTTTCCGGACTATAAGTCGCACCCGAGTATAAGTCGCAGCAGGCCAAAAATGGGTCACGAAGAGGAAAAAACCACATATAAGTCGCACTGGACTATAAGTCGCATGGTTCAAGGGAACGGGCTTGGCGGAATCAGCGGGGAAAGAAGACCCTGTTGAGCTTGACTCTAGTCTGGCACTGTGAAGAGACATGAGAGGATTTGTAAGCCCAGGAAGGACATAATTCACATTAAAACTTCTTCTGAAAGGTTAGAAATACTTAAATTATCGAGTGTAAAGCCAGGGCTAGCTAGCGCGTTGCTACAAAATGGCGTCGCGGGAGCAAGCAAACAGGATGGAACAGCCTCTGAAAGGTAATAAATGACTTTAATATCGTGTATAACGTTCATAATAGCGTGTATAACATTCATAATATAGTGCTTAATGTCCACATTGTCGAGTGTAACGACTATTTATCGTGTATAAGGCCATGACAAAGATAGCTTGGTGAAAAACGGAAGTAGTTAGGATGAAGGGCGGCCTACAAACAATGCAACATTGAACAGCCTCTGAAAGGTAATAAATGACTTTAATATCGTGTATAACGTTCATAATATCGTGTATAAGGTCCATAATATCATGTTTAATGTCCACATTGTCGTGTTTAATGTCCACATTGTCGAGTATAATGGCTATTCTATCGCGTATGTGGCGCTAGCGGAAGTAGCAAAATAGCCTCGCGGGGGTAATTTAGCAACATAGAACAGTCTCTGGAAGGAATAAATGACTTTAATATCGTTTATAACTTCCATAACATTGTGTATAAGGTCCATAACATCATGTTTAATGTCCACATTGTCGTGTTTAATGTCCACATTGTCAAGTATAATGGCTATTCTATCGTGTATGAGGCGCTAGCGGAAGTTACTCCTTGGTTCATGTCAGTCAGAGATTACCGTATGTCAGTTCATGTCAGTCAGAGATTATGAATTATTGATATATAAGTCGCACCTGACTATAAGTCGCAGGACCAGCCAAAGTATGAAAAAAACCGCGACTTATAGTCCGGAAAATACGGTATTTTATACTACAGTTGTATGAGTCGAGAAATGTGTTGACCAAATGTGACAATATGAAAAATCCAATAAAATACAGATTATATAAAAATAAAAAAAAACATGTATTAATTAATGACCAATTATTATTTATGTATTTATTATACTTCTACAGTACTTTTTCTCCAAGATAGTGATTTATATTTTGCATGACAAGATACACGTTTACAAAGGTAAATGCTAAACTAAAATGGCACAAACTAATTGTTACAATATTCAGGAGACGTGTAGACATCGGCACAGTGAGCAGACATACGAAATGGCACAACAATCACTGGTCAAATGGCTGAAAAAAATGCCTTTTCAATGGTAGGCATAACAAAGCCATAACTAGGCAACTGGTGATACATCAATAACAACAATGGTCTTTTGGTTCTTCCACTACCCCTGCAAAAGACAGTCTCCCAATATAAGGTTGCAAAAATGAAAAAAACCTCTTCACACAGGAGAGTGTTGTACCTTAAAGACATGCTCGACCTCCTCTGCAGAGTTAGCGATAATGAGGGTCTTCTGGACCACCTCAGGGTTGAAGTCTAACGAACCAAGCAGCACTGAGATCTTTGTGCATTCCAGACACAACAGGATCATCTGTGGGGAGAAAGATGAGGGAAACATAATCTCAAGTGATCGAAGACTGTAAGATTTAACCAGGAATAGCAGATTTTTGGGGGGATCTGTACACCAATTGATTATGCCAAATAAAGTCTGTTTATGACAACACTAGGACACATGGGGTTTGATAGTTGTACCCAACTGTCTTGTGGAGACCCTCTACCCCCATAACCCTTTGATACCAGGACCCAGTTTGCCTTGCATGAAATGAAACTGTGATTAGGACTTCCCAAGGGATAACATGTCTGTCTTTTTTGTACAGATATAGGCAGTTAATACCCACATGTGTTTTAATTCAGCCTTTGAGCCACAAAAACATTATTTTACATGAAGGCCTAAGCATAAATGTGTGATTTATAGTCCTTAACACCCGATGTTGCGCATAGGCAACATTAGCATTTCAAGTGGTTATACCTTTGACAAAACATTTAAATAATAAAAAATGTATACGGGCAACTCTATGAGCATTTTGCATCCATTGAATTTCACAAACGCACTCTTTTGTGTTTACAGACTTGCGATGTCCACCATTTTTCAGAGAAAACTTGATGTAATCATAACAATCGGCCACAAAAAGGTGGTAGAACATTTTATTAGGATCTCTTGCTCAAGAAAATAATTTACTTTTGTGAATTGATCGTGTACAGACATGTCATCAAGTGTTTAAAGTAGGGCTGTCAATGTTAACGTGTTAACACTCCCGATTAATCCGTAAACTTTAGAAAAATGTAACGCAAATTAATCATACTTCATATTACCAAATTCTACTAAGATGCGTAGCATCGATCCTGCTACCTCGCGCATGCTAAGCGAGCGCTCTACCATTCCTCTCACAAGGCCAAAGTGATCTCAAGAGCAAAAGGTATACTTTAACCTGTGTCCTTCTTAGTTTATGTAGGAGCTATAAAAGTATACTGTATTCTGTGATAGCAATTCGAGAATGAAAATAACAGTGATGGGTTTGAAGAAAAAAACTGTCTGAAAGCAAGAAGCAGACTTCTTCTAGTCTTCGGAGACTACGTCTCCGCGTGCTGAAGTACTAAAAGTCGGAACAGCGCCACAAAACGAACTAGTGGTCGAAGACATAAGAGTTTCAGAGTAACTCTTCCCGACTCCGGAGGTCTCTGGTTCGAGACCGGGCGGGAACAACGTTTTTTCCTTTCACCTCTGAGGCGGAGCAGTTACTTACGATAGGGCTTGAGTCAACCGACTAGAATTCAGGCGAGAACAGACGGGTGCAGTCTGAGGTTTGGCAGTTAAGTGCAATTCTGACTGCATAGCTTGAGACTCTTTTACTCTGCACATTTAAGAGATTCTAATCTTATTTAGAAATCATCAAAACTAAGAAATGTTATAATAAAGTAAAACAAATAACAGATTCCTCTAACCAGTATGCCATGCAGTTGTTTTTGTTTTATGCTTTATCTCCCCCAAAAAATACAAGTAAATACTAGTATTTTAAACATGTGATTAATCACAGCCTATTATTGTGATTAACTTGATTAAAATGTTTAATCGATTGACAGCATTAGTTTAAAGACATGGTTGCCTATACAGGGTATATACAGGAATCTTGAGGTTAATTTCAATACCTTTCTAAGACTTTTTAAAGACCGTGTCAATATCCAGACCTCACCGCCACTTGGAGCTGTAACCGTTTACATCAGTGACACCTTTAACTTAACAGTTTTAGTTGTAATAGACACTAGACCACTATCATACAACACCATTTCCGGTTCATCTTTGTTTTTTAATAGAACTAATAAATTCCCAAACTTTTACTAAAAGTTTTTAGGACTCAAACTCTTTGGACAGAGTCTAATTCAGAAAAATATCTACAAGATTCAAGACCTCATAAAATCGTGATAAGACTTAATACTTATTAAGGGTCTTGATTTTCCCAAAATTGATTTATCAACTTTTAATACTTTTCAAGACACCGCGGATACCCTGCTATATGCAACCTCAAAGGTTAAGCTGACCTGGTGCACGTTGCCGTAAAGTGCTGCCTCCTCGGTCACTGTGATGATGATGCAGGGGTTGATCATGTGGTCTGCCAGGAGCCCCACCATCTGGCTGTTCCAGCGTTTGCCCACGGCGATGATCTGCCTGGGGCAGGAAGCCCGCTCGCTTCTGTCGGTCACCTTCTGGAAGTGCTGCAGAATGGTGGCCATCTGAGAAGGAACAATGCAGTCAGAGAACACTCATAGGGAGATGGTGTTGGCAAGGCTAGTTTACTTGTACAGCACATTTCAACAGGGGCAATTCAAATAACTTTTCATATAGCATTAAAAAATACAGAACAAGGAGGAAAATAAATAGATACACATTTAACTATAT
This sequence comes from Nansenia antarctica, assembly GCF_963989245.1. Classification (NCBI taxonomy): domain Eukaryota; kingdom Metazoa; phylum Chordata; class Actinopteri; order Argentiniformes; family Microstomatidae; genus Nansenia; species Nansenia antarctica. Next base: position 47,843,783 of record NC_137678.1, read on the forward strand.
AATAAGACAATGAATAAAAAGATATAGATAAGTGTTATTACTGCAACTGTAATCAAGCACTGCTTTTTGGTTATCTGGTATTGCCTTCAGACATTTTGAACCTGCTGGTTATTTTAGGCTTCAGTCATAAGCATAAAATGCCCTTCAAAAGGTACATAGAACATAATTGAATTAATGATTATGTTAATTGTAGTTATTGATCAATAGGAAAAATATATCATATATAATGATAACGTTTTTTGGGCATATCGCCCTGCCCTAGTTGACAGACAGTCCTCCACTGCATCAGGCGGTTGTTCCTCTTTAACTTAGTGAACTCCATTCTAAACATCATAAAATCATCTCGCTCTCTCTCTCTCTCTCTCTCTCTCTCTCTCTCTCTCTCTCTCTCTCTCTCTCTCTCTCTCTCTCTCTCTCTCTCTCTCTCTCTCTCTCTCTCTCTCTCTCTCTCTCTCTCTCTCTCTCTCTCTCTCTCTCTCTCTCTCTCTCTCTCTCTCTCTCTCTCTCTCTCTCTCTCTCTCTCTCTCTCTCTCTCTCTCTCTCTCTCTCTCTCTCTCTCTCTCTCTCTCTCTCTCCGTCTGGGGCCTGTGAGTAGAGCAGATCCACCTCGTCCAGCACCAAGTGACACAGCCGCAGGAACATAAAGCAGTGGAAGGCCATCAGACGCACCAGGCTGAAGGGAGTGGTCACAACCATCTGGCCTGGAGACAGAAGGGTTAGGGAATGAGGGAATGACATATTCAAATATCCAACAATATACTATACAGTCAATTGTTGGAATTAGGTATTTTTGCTCTAGACCCAGGGTGCCCAATCTTTTTTGAACCAAGATCTACTAATTGTTGGAATTAGGTATTTTTGCTCTAGACCCAGGGTGCCCAATCTTTTTTGAACCAAGATCTACTTTTCAAGTAGCCACACACACACACACACACACACACACACACACACTTCCCAGCCTGCATAGTAAACGCACAGGGGTTAATTGCCTTGCCACATGCAAGCGCCCTCCTGACCTTCCTATTGCAAGCCGGCCTCTCTAACCTCTAGGCTACCTCTCTAACCTCTAGGCTACCGGCCTCTCTAACCTCTAGGCTACCGTCACCCCCACCGCCGCCCCCCCCCCAATGTTGTAATTCAACCCCCCCCCCCCAAAAACAATTTCTATGACTTCAACTAGAGCAAGTCTAATAGAGCCCCCGAGACAGTAGGCTTACAGTTCTTCTGGATCTTGATCGTCTTGGCTTCGTCCTTCCCTAGTCCCACCAGTGCAATCATGGGGTGAAGGGACTGGGCAGTCTGGCATTCCTCCAGCCGGTCAAACACAGTCTGGGCCTTCTCCCACCCCGGGCACAGGATCACTGCTATGGGCTGGGGGGGGGGGACACCAGACGACAACAACAACAACACATGGGTATCTTCACTCACCACTTGATCGTTTTACTATGGATTTGTAGTAGTCCAGAAAACCACATCTAAAAATCAGCCTTCTGATAGCATGGAAAGTACTGGAGTTGGAACAATATTGTTCTATTGTACATATTTTAGCTAGTTTTAGGCTAGTCTGTTAATAACACAGACACTCCTACATTGACACTATGGAGACAGGCTTGAGCTTCCATCCTCCAGTCTGGTGTGTGTGTGTGTGTGTGCGTGTGTGTGTGCTGGGCTCACCCCGGTGTGTGAGGAGAGGGTGCTGTAGCCTGAGGACAGCTGCATGTGAGCCAGTAACGGGGGGAGGTAGGTGAGGGGCTCGTCTGCGCTGCGGGAGATGAGGACCGTGTCACAGCCCCAGGCGACTGCTGGCCAGCAATAGCTTTCAGCCACCGACGGCCTAGTGAACTTCTGTCTCACTAGGATCTGGAGAGAACACATATGACACATTCTAATGCTTTGGTCCTCATGTCGGGATCCGATGTAATGATCTGACTTTTCTTTCGAAAAATGTGAATACATTTCCGCGTTGTTGAAAATCAATGACACACACGTCGCTAGTCAACTAACACAGCTTGTTTTGTGAGCCTGCTAACAATGTAAAGTAGTGTTATAGTTAACTAGATAGCAGTGGAAATTACTCACCGGCAATCCATTGCCTTGCAGTATTTTGGCTTGACTAGCGAGTTTGTGTTGTGATTCTCAACAACGTTGAAATGTAGTGTTTCAAAAGAAAAGTCCGAACACTTTGATTGGTTGCCGACATGCGGACCAATGATCAGACTGTGTCACATATATTATACACATTCGTCACCACAACATCTGACTTAGACAACTGACAATCAATGAATGTGATTTCACATCTTCCAGATCACATGTAGAAACCCTCATTCAATATTTTTATTAATATCAAATTGTTACAGCCGTAGTGTGTTGCAGGGCTTAAAGTGGGAAAAAATCCTGTGCCTGAAACTTTTTCTTGGGGAGGGGGGTCACAGTTTGAGATATTGGGAGAGCGGGTACAGAAGACAGCTTCTTGTCTCAATGTTTAAATGCATTAATACTATTTTATAGTCAATACAAAATATATGTCTCAATGTTAAAATGCATTAATACTGTTTTATACTCAATACAAAATAAAATAATATATTTAGATGTCTTTAAAAGAACAAACTGATTAAATCACTTAAGGCCAAACTGATTGCATCACTTATCAAGCCACTATCACTATAACAATAGATCAATAGATCTACATCAAGTAGAATACTGATGACTAGTGACCAGTCAAGACCATTGGACTCCAGGATATCTTTGAGCTCCTGCATGAGGGCTGACGAGTTGGCGATGTTTACTTTCCTGCTGACTAGGTGTTGTGTTGTTACTTTGGCCAGATCCTAAAAAAATCGAACAAGGACATTGAGGATTTTGTCCATGTTAAGATTAGTAGCTTTGTCGATATTAATTGAAAACGTTGCTTTTTTAAGCTTTTCACACAGCCGTTTTTTCAATTCCGGGACAAAGGCCATGTGTGTTTAAATAGCTGGCGTGCTGATTGGAAACGGACAGCTTTGTCAGTGCATTTTTGTCTTCTGATAGCTTCTTGCACAAATCGACGAGTGGCTGAGCCATTGTGAAAGACAGATCATGTTCAGCTATAAACGCGCACACTCGGATCTTTTGCTCGCAAACACGGTCGGCCATTGAAGATGAAGTGGTAGGCTACCTGTAGCCGTCGCTCCCGGCAAGGTTGTTGTATGAGCAAGGTTTAAGAAACTTGGCTTCCATTTTAATAGACTCTTACTAAAGTTAGCGAGATAGCGGGCTGCTAAAAGCGAACGTCTCTACAAGCTAAAGGCCAATACACACAGCGTGCAATTTTTGTTGCACCACAACATTCGATTTTGAAGTTTGAATGGAAGTCTATGAGAAAATCTCATCCCAACGCATACGGCCCCGATTTTAATCGCACCGCGAAAATTCGATTCCATTCGTGGATGAATGGGACAAAGCACACGGCGTGCAAGTTTTGTCGCACTGTCAAATTTTGCAAATTTTGTAAAAGTTTGTGGTGCGACGGATTATTGCATCACAATGGGACAATTGGGAAAACTTCAACTGGTCTATCTAAATTAATTGAGTCACTCATAACGGGGAGAGAGACCACTGGAGCTAGCATCAAAACACTAGTCTATTAGGGTACTGTACTGTTATAAACTGTTTAATAACAGCTTCCAATACAAACGGAACCAAATTAATTGTAACAGTTGTTTGTTTCTACCTGGCCCTGGCTAACAAACAAAGAGGTGGCTAGCTGGCTAGCTAACATTTCGGAGCTAGCATCAAAACACTAGTCTATTACGTTACTGTACTCTTATAAACTGTTTAATAACAGTTTCCAATACAAACGGAACCAAATTAATTGTAACAGTAGTTTGAAAAACATTAGTGTAACATACATAATACATACATGCAATTTCAAAGTACAAATATAGTGTTGTCAGGGCTTGACATTAAGCTTTTTCAGTGAATTTATCTATAACTTTGCATACCTGCATTCTTATGAATATGTTGTTTTTGTTTTTGATGAAATACGTGCTTTAGGGAGGGTATTAAGTTATTTAACATGATGGCATGTATTACATGTGAATAAAATATTACTAAAAAAGTATTATCATTGTTGTTATTTGTATTTTGTACTGTGCAGCCAAAAAGGCTATCGTAAATCTTTTAGCAAGTAACGTTATTTATACTTATAATATATACTATACTACAGGTGCTGGTCATATAATTAGAATATCATCAAAAAGTTGATTTATTTCAGTAATTCCATTCAAAAAGTGAAACTTGTATAATGTATACTGTATATATTATATTAGTTTACTCAAAGATCTACGATAGCACGGGGTTGCCAGATTTCTAATCTAGCACGACTGAATGACCAGCCAAATTGTACACACGTTGTATAGACACTGTCCACTGAAAACCGGACATCTGGCAACCCAAAATTAATATTTACTCTACTGTACGTGTATGTAATTTACCGGTAACCTGAATGGATGAAATGGATGACGAAAAGCTCATAACTTGTCAACCAGTCAACCTGACATCTTCAATTGTGGATGGAGCAATCATCTATTTTAACGGTTTGACAGTCAAGGGCAATATATGAACATCACCATCAGCCAGCCACTACACCTAGCCCACAGCTGCCACTATACACATTACTAGATCTACGAATTACTGCATGCATGATTTATTTCCGTGTCATGCCACATAGCTACACGGCACATCTCACATACAAGACGCCTATATTACATAATAATAACAATCGAGCATGTAGGCACAATATTGTAGCGCGAACGCAGGAACATTCGCTGCCGTGTAGTGGTGAGCACCCGGTCTTGCTGACCGCCCCTTGTAGTGGAGTTGTGTGGTGTCCTATGGCCTCGTGTCGGCCCGTATGGTTATGCTGTGGCTCGATATGAGCGTGCTTCTATGTGTGGCTTTATGAGCGTGCTGTGGCTCCAATAGAGCGTGCCTTTTTTGTACACTGTTTGTAATGGTAATTAGGGAAACCAGCTCTAACTTATTGAACTATGCCGTCCTCCGAATCTATGTCCGGCTGATCATCGCCCATAATAATAAAGTGGCTTTTATAATACACCTTTCTGGCTGTGTGTTTTGTGCGCTCCCTCTCCTGACATTTTACCAATACCCCTAAATCAGGGGACCCACATATTTTATCACAATATGTCCAGTTGTATCTTGTAGAAATTGTGGAAGCAAGGCAAGCAATATTGGTAGAGCCTATTGTAATCAGCCTGCCTGGTCCGACTACGTAACAATAAAGTAACAATTGAGAATGGAATGTTGTGGTGCAACAAAATTGCATCGCACGCCGTGTGCATTGGGATGAGATTCTTTATGATTTTCTCATAGACTTCAATGGTGTGAGTTGAAAATGGAATTTTGCGGTGCAACAAAATCGCATCGCACGCCGTGTGCATTGCAATCGAATGTTGTGGTGCAACAAAAATTGCACGCCGTGTGCATTGGCCTTAACATTACACTCATTCAAACTTCTTAAGGCCCGCCCCACTACTCTGCCTCCGATTGGCTAGAAGTCGTTGGTTGGCTTGAGCAATGTGATAGTTCGGCGGAACTGTCTCTTTGCTGAAGATGACTCTTTAAATTACGATTAGGGATAGACGGTTTTTCGGTTAAACCGAAAACCGGGGTTTCTAAAATTAGAAACGTTTTTTTATCAAAACCGTCTGAAACCGGATTATTTATTTTTTTTATTTTTTTTAGAAGAATAAAATAGAATAAGAATAAAACTGGAACATGTCACATATTTGTCGTGTGTGAAAATAAAAATGATACAGTCTGAATCTGCCGCACAATGAGTGAGAGGTTTGGTCAGTTGTGAAGAATAACTGAGGATTAATATCTAATTGGGATTATATTTAAGGGTAACGAATCACTCTATGGGAAAGATAGTTGCCTTCAGTTATTGGTAGATAGGAAAGGTTTTTTACAATTACTCGCTTACATTTAATAAGATCATTTTCGCTGCTCTCTGTAAAGCGCATTGGGTCACTTTTGTGAGAAATGCGCTATAGAAATAAAATGTGATTTGATTTGATATCAATCAATCAAACTTTATTTATGTTCTATAGCACACATCATGCATTGAATGTAACTCCAAGTGCAGTATTTACTAAACCACAATATAATAAAACAAGAGCTATACGGATCAAGAGTGTACTTTGTGCACAGCGCCACTGTGTGTCACAAGTTCACCTTCAGAGCGGGTGTTCAGCGCAGCAGGCAACATTGTAAGTCCGTTCCGAGCGCAGCTGAATCCTGAAAAGGTGAACATGCTCGTGTTTCTTGCGAAGAACCTCGATTAACGGACTATTTAATAGCCTTTAATAGCTTTTATGCTCATTTTTTGTTACTGCCAGTTTTTGTTATTTATTACCTGCTTGCACTCAATTTGCACTCGTTTGTATTTATATTTATAGATGTTTTTGTTTACGTTTTCTATTCTATTGTATATTCTATGTTGCTCAAAGAATAAAACTGGAACATGTCACATGTTTGTCGTGTGTGAAAATAACAATGATACAGTCTGAATCTGCCGCGAAATGAGTGAGAGGTTTGGTCAGTTGTGAAGAATAACTGAGGATTAATATCTAATTGGGATTATATTTAAGGGTAACGAATCACTCTATGAGAAAGATAGTTGCCTTCAGTTATTGGTAGATAGGAAAGGTTTTTTACAATTACTCGCTTACATTTAATAAGATAATTTTCGCTGCTCTCTGTAAAGCGCATTGGGTCACTTTTGTGAGAAATGCGCTATAGAAATAAAATGTGATTTGATTTGATATCAATCAATCAATCAAACTTTATTTATGTTCTATAGCACAAATCATGCATTGAATGTAACTCCAAGTGCAGTATTTACTAAACCACAATATAATAAAACAAGAGCTATACGGATCAAGAGTGTTTGTGCACAGCGCCACTGTGTGTGAAGGCGCTACTGAAAGTGATGACAGAACGCATGTCTCAGAAGATACGCGGTCACTTAGTGACGCAAAGGTAGTTCTGTATTTATCTCTATCTGTATTAGTACATTTATTTTGAAAGCTCTATTTTGACAGCTCTACCATGGGCACTTTTATTTTGATGGGGCATTCTTTGTTGATTGACTTACGACAGTTCAGGACGAGTCAGTCTCGCGGCATGTGGTTTTTATGAAAAGCTTTAAGTATGTTCACTGCATAATTCTAAGTCTAATATTTCAGTGATTATTGAGCAGTATTCAAATATTTAAATACATTGAGCAGCAGCTGAAACTTTGTCTAAGAACCAAGATATTGAGAAAGCAGTTCATTCAATGAAGACGCTGTTCCAAGAGATGATCTTCCGTGCAGGCAGGCGTGCACCCTGGATCAGCGGAGCTGGTGTGTTAAGTGTTCATGTGTTTTCATGTATGGTGTAGCTTACAAAAGTCTGCCTTTCCACTTATATTTGTGAAACTAAGTAGCCTAAATGTGTTGCGACTGTGCTTACGGTGTTTTAATGGTGTTCGACACGAGTGTATTGTAGCAGTAGGGCTCAATTATTTGAAATTGGCGTTTTTTTGTTACTTTTTTTTTTACCTTTTCGGTTAACCGGAAAACCGCGGTTTTAGACTTTGACGGTTTTTCGGTTTCAATAATTGGAAACCGTCCATCCCTAATTACGATGTAAAGAAATAGCATGTGATTTTATTTTATTTTATTGCTCAAAATTCCCCCGTGCCGCCGGAGAACTTTAAGCCCTGCAATATAGCAACATTCTTCAGGATTTCATGCACATTCTACAGCCAGAGACAGATTACATTACATTCTTGTAGCACCTGAAAATGAGAACCCCATATTGCTGCGAGAGACAGACAGACACCACAGTCACACAGAGTTCCCCAACCCTCCATAATGTTATTCATCTTTTTTCCTCCTCCCTCCACCCTTCCTCCATCCTTACGTTTGGTTCTTGCTCTGGAGCTCCTGTAGCTCCGCTCTGGGCTCCAGCTCCTGTTCAGCCTGATTTCTTTTCAGCTTCTCTAAACAATACTGCAACTGGTAGATTTGGGCTTCTATTAAGGGGGGGGGGGACAATTAGAATGCAGGAAGCTCAGTATAAGTAGTAGCACCTGGAGATATAAAAGCAATTTTCATACAATAGCACAAATAAAATCAACCTGATGGATTGCTTAAATAGCAGAGAAATGCATACCTCTCTATGTGATAGTGGTGCTACTGTTAGCCAATTCTCTCTCCAGCTCATCCCTCATGTCTCTCTCCTGGGACAGCTGCCTCTGCAGCTTCCTCAGTCTGAACTGAGGAGTGTTCATCAGATCCTGCAAGGGAGAGCTGAAGAGCATAAAAGTATTTGCAAAAATGTCTGCAGTGTACAGTACATGGGTGATTTAATTCATCAACACTAAATTCAAATGTAATTTGGCAATACCCATGCCTCGGAACAGGCAATGTACCTAGAGTCTGAGTTGCCGTTGTACCCATTTCAACACCCCCAAAATGACATGATCACAGTAAATGGAAAAGTATACCTGACTGAGGAGGAGGCCACAGTGTGGAGCTGCATGAACTGGACCCTCTGTTTGCGGTTGAAGACAGGCGACTCATCATCCGTGAAAGAGGAGGCACTAGACCCCCATCTACTAGCAAAGGCTGAAACATTTGAGAGAGAGAGAGAGAGAGATACTTGCTGTTATTTCAGAACTCTGTGCAGACCACTGCAGGGGCAGTGTTGTTGAATATGAATATGAAACACAGAAAAATGTTGTGACTTACTTTTCCTTTTCTTCAGATACTTCTCCAGATCACTGCTCACAGAGGCCGTTCTCGTCGTCCACAACAAAGCGAAGCATGGTGACAAGCTCAAGCTAAGGGATAAGGAATGAGCCACTTATGTATTTACAAATATAACTTATAAATGACATGCTACAGTATGGAACTGTCATTTAAAAACTGCTTTAAATGCTGTGGTTACTTAGGTCTACAATAATGAGGCCCTGTCCCCTACCTCAATGTTATGCCCCAGTGTGTGAAGGGTATAATGATCATTATACACAGCATGGTGGAGCAGCAGTAGAACCACCTGAGAAAACACAACAGGTATGATTGAGCACACAGGGTGACCCCACTAGTAGTAGCGATGCTCTAGTTCTGTCCAGTTCTGTCCGTGAGTGTGGATTACAATTCTGAAACTTGGTCTGTGTTTGGTCTGTGGTGGTTGATATTTCTCAGATGCATTAATATGCTTGCCTTGCTGTGGGATCATGTGATGTTATAAGGGATTGGGACAGTCAGATTGTGCCTGGAAAATCAATAACTGTCATTTATGCAGTGATAAAGCAGATACCTTTGATAGCTCCATCTCTAGGTTTACACCATTACTGAGATGTTCCCAGGAGACCATAGCTCCGTGGTCTGAACTGTACCTGCAGTCTCCTGAAAAATAGATAGAAGGAGAGACATGTGGAGAGTTATGAGGAAGACTGACGGAGAGAGGGAGCTGGCCATCTGGGGAAATTAAGTAAAAGACTACGGCCCAAATTACACTGGAAGCGTCAACCTCGCCTTACCTCAGCGGCGTGTGAGTTTCATTTAGGCGCCCATGCTAATGGGCTAGAGCTCTCACGTGCACCTCATGCTGGCTCCTCCGACTCGCTTGCTATAGAGTCAGAGTCTGGCCTATTTTTCACGTGTGAGGCCGACGTGAAAATTATCTTAACCAGCAACATAGACTACAGTTTCAATGTCTACATCTAAATATGTCTAACTTTTTTTTAAATCAATACTTCCGCTATCTGTTTCAAAGCAGAAACCCCAGGTAGACTATAATCATATTATGTTAATAAGTTAAAAGAACATCATGCACCATGAAGGGCAGTATTTTTCCAGTGATTTCTCCCTCTCTCTCTTTGTTCGGTAGTTTGGTTATTCTCTTGCCACGGCAACATTGTGACGGTATACATTTCCATCTTGCTTATGTTGAGATCGAAGTCGCATGAAATGACATGTCGTTGGCACGATCGCAAAATATTAAAACCAATAACATTCCTGTGGAAATGGACATGCTCTGAATAATTTGTCCACTACTCTTTCTACCGTTCTCTCTCTTGCTCACACACACATACACACTTTCTCTTTGCTTCTCTCTGTGTTTCCCTGTCTGTGTGTGCATGACTGCGTTTTGCTTATAACCATTGCACTTTTTGAATCGCTCATTAAGGATGGATGACAGTAGAGACTGAACCCAGAACTATTCATAGTGAAATAGTTTGGACTATTGTAACGGTCTCCTTTCTGGTCTTCCGAAGAAAGCGATTGGCCAGCTGCAATGAGTCACAGCAAGAGTTTTAACCAAAACAAGCAGACAAGCTCATATAACTCCTATTTTAGAGACTCTACACTGGCTTCCTGTTAAGTTCAGGATAGATTTCAAGATCCTTCTGCTTGTTTATAAAGCTCTCACTGGCACAGCACCAGAATATCTGAAAGAGCTTTTGCTAGCATATCAGCCCAATAGAGCTCTCAGGTCTTCTGATGGTGGTTCTCTGTGTACCACATGTACAAAAGAAGAGATTTGGTCAATCTGAATGTACAAAGATAGGCCTGGCTGTAGCAGCTACGCATTAGAGGCGTAACAAAAAACATGGGCAGTAGGGAAGACAGAAAGTTCTGCAAAATTCTGCCACGCACACACAGCTAACGCAGCCAGTGTAATTTGGGCATAACAAGGTGCAAGGCATTTGTATTTTGAGTGGACAATCTAACCAGACAGATTAACCTAAACTGATTCTCTTATCCTTGAAAAGTAGTTAGATAAGTAGTCAATTGCACTTGGAAAAGACTGCAAAATGAAGCTTAACTGATTAAGTTAAGGCAACGTATTTAGAAGTGTGCCCCACCTTGAAGGAAGTCAGAGAGCAAGCTCAACCGCGCCTGAATGGGCTGGTCCAGGCAGGACTGAGGGGTCTCCACTCCCTTCCTGTTAGGGAGAAAGCTATCAATAAAGACAAGCACAACACACAAGATCATCTGCACAAAAAGACCCAGATACATGGCTGACTGCTGTGCAGATACATCAGAGAGAATGGAAGCCACACACATCCCCCCAAAAACACACATACTGTGTAGAAATGTCTACCCTACACATAGGGTGCAGAAACTTGGGCACCCCTGGTTTTAATGTCTGTTACAATTAATCTCCAAGTGATTGAAAGCAAACCTGAAAGTTAAACATGACACCTTTCCGCACATTTTAAAGAAAGGTTTCTTTTTATTTCAATGTTTTGTTTTTCTCATTTCTCATTTTTTAAAAAGGAAAAGGGCCCTGTGCAAAGGTTTGGGAACCCTTTTGGATTATTCTTTGTTACCTTTTGAGAAGATGATTACTAAGGCCCAGACCAAGGTGATTCAGTCGTTAGGGCTTCAATGAGTCAGGTGAATATAATTCCAGGGTTGAACTATATATTCTGAAGTAACTCCATGCCTTCTAAAGCCTGACTGTGGTGGCTGTTGTGTCTGGAGTTAAAAACCATGGGTTCCTCTTAACAGTTGTCCAAGGATATCAGAATGAAGAGACAGTTCACTTCCACCATCAAGGAGAAGGCTACAAAAAACTCTCGCAACGTTTCAAACTACCCATTTCCACTGTCAGAAACATCATGAGAAAATGGAAAATAAATGGAACAATTGAAGTCACGGCAAGATTTGGAAGACCAAGAAAAATGTCAAATAGAATGGCCCGAGATCTGGTGAGAAATGCTCAGAAGAGCCCACAGATCACTGCAAAAGATCTGCAAAAAACAGTAGCAGACACCGGTCTAGTTGTTCACAGGACAACAGTACAGCGTACCTTAAACAACAAAGACCTACATGGCAGAGTTGACAGAAAGAAGCCTTTCCTACGACCTCAACACAAAATGAAGCGTCTGAAGTATGCAAAAGAAAACCTTGAGAAACCTGAAGCCTATTGGAACAATGTGCTTTGAACTGACAAAACCAAAATTGAACTTTTTGGCCACAACCAAAGAAGGTATGTTTGGAGAAAAGGGTGAAGCATTTGTAGAGAAGAACAGAAAGACTCTTAGCTGGCTACAGGAAGCATTTGCAAGCTGTTATAGTTGCCAGAGGAGGAGTTACAAAGTACTAGCTGACAGGGTTCCCAAACTTTTGCACACAGCCTTTTTCCTTGTTTTATTATTTTGAAATTGTAAAAAGACAAATCTAAATTAATCTTGCTTCAAAATGTGATGAAATGTGTCATGTTTACCATTTAGAGCTTAGGTTTGCTTCTTTTTACTTAGGTATTAATTGTAAAAGGCATTTTGACTAGGGGTGGCCACATTTTTGCACCCCACTGTAGGAATTTAATGTAAAATATAACCAAGCACATTCGCTTTACTCACAAGTTATGCATTAATCTCAGCAACAACAAGCCATCTTGTAACTGATTGATTTGTAGCAATGGTTGGTCCAATTTCAAGCTGTTGATCTGGAGATGAGAAAAAGGTTTGAGTCTGCATGAACAATTATCAATATCAACTACTAGAGCTTGCTAGCTATGGCCTGTGCCATGTCATATCAAATAGTAAGCTACAGAATTGAGCCTAACTTCTTACTTACCCACTCCAACAGGACCAACACTTTGTCTTCGTCTAGTTCCATGTTCACGACTATCGTCCATTACCAGGCTAAATGGGGAAACATGTCAACACAACAGCAAAAAAGAACAACATGTCAGTCCTGATACACACTTTCCAAGTGCAGATAACTAGCTCCGTATTATCTCGCAACAACAAAATTTTAAATACTAGCTAGCTACTTTAGTAGGCTAATAGAATAACAATAACACAAAGTATGTAGCTAGCTACCAATGACTTAGTTAGACGAATAATGATTTGTAAATGAAAATTCTAATGTAGCTAGTTAGGAATCACATACATTGGCTTTACATAGAGCGTTACGACTTTTTACGATACATTTGCCTCAAAATTGGAGCCAGCTTGCTACTTACTTGCGACGTCATCCGTGTTACCACTAATACTATAATATATATTACATACAGACACCACCTCCACTTACATACATACACCTCCTCCGCAGACATGCAGACATACAGACACCTCCTCCACTTGCATACATACACACACTCAGGGTGCGAAATAAGGGGGAGCTCGGGGAGCTATAGCTCCCCTAGTGGTGACATGAGCTCCCCTGGAAACATGGTTTGTGAAATTTTGGGGGAGCTCTAAAATATTCTAAATTGCGATGGATTTATTCCAAGTTGTGACGGATTTTACCTTGTGTAATATGATTTGTAGAGGCATACAATCTATTTTGATGTTGGTATTAGGTATATAAATGATATATAATAGCCTTTATAGCCTACATATAGGCCTTTATTGGCTACAACTATGCGACAGTAACTTGCAAAAAAAAAAAAGCTGAATCTGCTTAGCCTATGCTCCTGAAAAACATTTAATGACAGAGCAAACACGCTACATTACTAGGGATAATAATTACAATGAGCCATTCATTAAAAATAGAAAAAATAATATTAGGCTATTAAATCTCACTTAATGAGAAAACTGGCATCTCCCATCGGTCACTATTTGTTGGCTATCTGGTGATATGGACGTCTTTGAGTGTCTAGAAAAGTGCTATAAGTCTAATGTATTATTATTATTTATTATTATTATGGACGTCACTTTAATCCGGCAGTTCTCAAGGTTTTTATGCACCAATCGATTCCTCTAGCGCGTTTTTATCACATTCATTGACGAAAAGGACGACTCGCATGTATAGGTGGAAGGGAACATTCATTGTGAGCACGGAAAATGCGAGTCTCTCACAACGGCTTTGCATTGATGAAACCAGGTAGGATGAACGCATAGTTCGCTGTCCATTCCTCTTTAAATGCCCTGTTTTCACCGTCAACTTTCCTCTTTTGACCTTTGGAGAGTGACGTTTCTCTTGCTAGCTAGCAGGTTAAATGTTTAGCTAACTTCACCCTGCACCAAACAACCAATCCAATAATAATGTGACCTTGTAAGTCTGGGAGGAGGGGGGAATCATTATCAGAATAAAACTATGTTAAATAATTATTAGAATAAGTTAGGCTGCGCTACATCGTCAGTCCACACATGTATTATTCAAAACTATGGAAAAGGGTGAAACTACGTTATTGAGAATCACAACACAAACTCACTAGTCAAGCCAAAATACAGCAGCGAAATGGATTGGACTGCTACCTAGTTAACTAGAACACTACTTTACATTGTTACCTAGTTAACTAGAACACTACTTTACATTGTTACCTAGTTAACTACAACACTACTTTACATTGTTAGCAGGCTCACAAAACAAGCCGTGTTAGTTGACTAGCGATGTGTCATTGATTTTCGACAACGCGGAAATGTATTCACATTTTTCGAAAGAAAAGTCAAAGCATTAGTAGAACGGAAAATCGCACGCGCGTTTTGCGCACGGAAAGCCACCGGCCCCGATTTGGCCTTTTTTTTTTTCCGTCAGGAGATTTTTTTTTTTTGCTTTAATCCCTGGGCTCCCCCGCACACCGTGATTTAATTCGCACACTGCACACACTCACACACTACAAAATCGAATACTCTGTGTCCAACTGGAGTCCACAAGCTCACCGCTGACGTTGATAGGGAGGTTCAGGGCTGCTGCCGTGACGATGGACGCACAAACAGTGGCGGCAGCTCCCATGTCAGCCCTCATGGCGTCCATCCCCGAGGGCGGCTTCAGAGCGATCCCACAGCTGCCACCAGAGAGCAGAGAGAAAGGGAGAGAGAGGGTGGACAAGGTATGAGTGAGTGCCTGAAAGGTGATGTCTGTTGTGGTGGAGGTGGTGGTAGGGTGAAGATGATGGCGGTGGTGAAGAAGGAGGTGTGTGTGTTTTACCTGTCGAAGGTGACACCCTTGCCCACCAGCAGCAGTGGAGTGTGTGCTGTTGGGGCAGCTGTTGTAATGCACCTCCAGGAAGACAGGGGGCTCCTCTGAGCCTTTAGGACACACTTAGGAACGCCCCCGTTTTCTGCTCCTCGATCCACTCCAGAGGCCTGGGAGAGGGGCGTTACAAGTTTGCTCACACACACAAAGGTTGGTCAACACACACACACGCACACACACAAACAGAGACGCGTACACACACACACTCACACCTTTTATGGACGGTGACCCAGCCATGACACCACCCTCCAACCCCAACACCCTCCAGCCAGCCATGACACCACCACCCTCCAACCAGCCACAACACCACTACCACCCTCCACCCAGCCACAACACCACCAACCTCCACCCTAAAACACTAAACCCTCCACCCAGCCATGACACCACCACCCTCCACCCAGCCATGACACCACCCTCCACCCTAACACACTCAACCCTTCACCCAATGACCTAGCCATAACACAACCACCCTCCAACCCAAACACCCTCCACCCAGCCATGACACCACCACCCTCCACCCAGCCACAACAACACCACCACCCTCCACCCTAACACACTCCACCCAGCCATAACACCACCCTCCAACCCCACCACCCTCGACCCAGCCATGACACCATCACCCTCCAACCCCAACACCCTCCACCCAGCAATGACACTACCACCCTCCACCCAGCCACGACTCCACCAATCCTAAATAAAATGATTTATTGCCTTCGCTAAAAGTATATTTATTTACAAGTGTTTACAAATATTAGACACCACCACCCTCCCCCCAGCCACGAAACCACAACCCTCCACCTAACCACAACGCCACCACCCTCAATCCATCCATCCACCCAGCCATAACACCACCACCCTCCACCCAGCCACAACACCTCCACCCAGCCACAACAACACCACCACCCTCCCCCCAGCCACAAAACCACAACCCTCCACCTAACCACAACGCCACCACCCTCAATCCATCCATCCATCCAGCCACAACACCAACCTCCACCCATTCACAACCACAACACCACCACCCTCCAACCTCGACCCAGCCATGACACCACCACCCTCCAACCCCAACACCCAGCACCCTCCACCAAGCCATGACACCACCACCCTCCACCCAACCATGACAACACCACACTCCACCCAGCAATGACACTACCACCCTCCACCCAGCCACGACACCACCAATCCTAAATAAAAGGCTTATTGCCTTCGCGAAAAGTATATTTACAAGTGTTTACAAATATTAGACACCACCACCCTCCCCCCAGCCACGAAACCACAACCCTCCACCCAACCACAATGCCACCACCTTCCATCCACCCAGCCACAACACTATCACCCTCCACCCAGCCACGAAACCACCACCCTCCACCCAGCCACAACACTACCACCCTCCACCCAGCCACAACATCACCATCCTCCACCCATTCACAACCACAACACCACCACCCTCAACACCACCACCCTCCAACCCCACCACCCTCGACCCAGCCATGACACCACCACCCTCCAACCCCAACACCCAGCACCCTCCACCAAGCCATGACACCACCACCCTCCACCCAACCATGACAACACCACACTCCACCCAGCAATGACACTACCACCCTCCACCCAGCCACGACACCACCAATCCTAAATAAAAGGCTTTATTGCCTTCGCGAAAAGTATATTTACAAGTGTTTACAAATATTAGACACCACCACCCTCCCCCCAGCCACGAAACCACAACCCTCCACCCAACCACAATGCCACCACCTTCCATCCACCCAGCCACAACACCACCACCCTCCACCCAGCCACGAAACCACCACCCTCCACCCAGCCACAAAACCACCACCCTCCACCCAGCCACAACACCACCACCCTCCAGCCAGCCACAACACCACCCTCCACCCAGCCACAACACCACCCTCCACCCAGCCACAACATCACCATCCTCCCCTCAGCCACAAAACCACCATCCTCCCCTCAGCCACGAAACCACCATCCTCCCCTCAGCCACGAAACCACCATCCTCCCCTCAGCCACGAAACCACCATCCTCCCCATAGCCACGAAACCACCATCCTCCCCTCAGCCACGAAACCACCATCCTCCCCTCAGCCACAACACCACCACCCTCCCCTCAGCCACGAAACCACCATCCTCCCCTCAGCCACAACACCACCACCCTCCACCCAGCCACAACACCACCACCCTCCCCTCAGCCACGAAACCACCATCCTCCCCTCAGCCACGAAACCACCATCCTCCCCTCAGCCACGAAACCACCATCCTCCCCTCAGCCACGAAACCACCATCCTCCCCTCAGCCACGAAACCACCACCCTCCCCTCAGCCACGAAACCACCATCCTCCCCTCAGCCACGAAACCACCATCCTCCCCTCAGCCACGAAACCACCATCCTCCCCTCAGCCACGAAACCACCATCCTCCCCTCAGCCACGAAACCACCACCACCCTCCATCCATCCACCCAACCAACCTCCACCCAGCCACGACATCACCACCCTCCACCCTGCCACAACATCACCACCCTCCACCCAGCCACAACATCACCAACCTCCACCCAGCCATGACACCACCCTCTTACAAGTGTTTACAAATATTACTGACAACAGTCATATAACATTAACAATGACCCAAAAACAACTGGGGATTAACAAAGGGTAGGAGAAGGACCATGCGAACGGTGTCACAACAAAACACAGCCCTATTCTTCCCTACACCTCTGACCTACCTATATCACATACTAACTAACCTACCCGGAACCTAAACTACCTGCTACAGAACTACGGGGCGTGACACCCGCTCGCATCTTACCTAATGTTTTTAGACAGCGGTTATCTACGTGATGTAATGTATACCCCAGGGTATCTTACCTAGCCCTTCTCCCGTGGGGAAGAAAAGAGAAAACAGGGGTCCATCAACACACTAAACCCACAGCTATGAACAAAAGAAACAATTTCTGGTAACAGATTATAAACAAACTAGTCAAACAAAACACCACCCCTTCCCTCTCTCGCTACACATGACAAAACACACATTAAGTAGGAGATGATCTTCTGGGTTTGGATGACAACTGATTGAACACAGGTGAGGGCTGACGAGATAACGATGATGGACAGGACCCAATAACCAACAGGGGAGGAACCACATGCACACCACTTCACCTAGGGGGAGACAGACAGAATGAAAACAAAAACAGACACAGGACATAATACAATACATACAAGTCTGTAACACTTGCATACATACAGACACCACCTCCACTTACATACATACACCTCCTCCACTTACATACATACAGACACCACCTCCACTTACATACATACACCTCCTCCGCAGACATGCAGACATGCACACAGACATACAGACAGACATACAGTCATACAGACACCTCCTCCACTTGCATACATACACACACTCACACACTACAAAATCGAATACTCTGTCCAACTGGAGTCCACAAGCTCACCGCTGACGTTGATAGGGAGGTTCAGGGCTGCTGTCGTGACGATGGACGCACAAACAGTGGCGGCAGCTCCCATGTCAGCCCTCATGGCGTCCATCCCCGAGGGCGGCTTCAGAGAGATCCTACAGCTGCCACCAGAGAGCAGAGAGAAAGGGAGAGAGAGGGTGGACAAGGTATGAGTGAGTGCCTGAAAGGTGATGTCTGTTGTGGTGGAGGTGGTGGTAGGGTGAAGATGATGGCGGTGGTGAAGAAGGAGGTGTGTGTGTTTTACCTGTCGAAGGTGACACCCTTGCCCACCAGCAGCAGTGGAGTGTGTGCTGTTGGGGCAGCTGTTGTAATGCACCTCCAGGAAGACAGGGGGCTCCTCTGAGCCTTTAGGACACACTTAGGAACGCCCCTGTTTTCTGCTCCTCGATCCACTCCAGAGGCCTGGGAGAGGGGCGTTACAAGTTTGCTCACACACACAAAGGTTGGTCAACACACACACACACGCACACAAACAGAGACGCGTACACACACACACTCACACCTTTTATGGACGGTGACCCAGCCATGACACCACCCTCCAACCCCAACACCCTCCAGCCATCCATGACACCACCACCCTCCAACCAGCCACAACACCACCACCACCCTCCACCCAGCCACAACACCACCAACCTCCACCCTAAAACACTAAACCCTCCACCCAGCCATGACACCACCACCCTCCACCCAGCCATGACACCACCCTCCACCCTAACACACTCAACCCTTCACCCAACGACCTAGCCATAACACAACCACCCTCCAACCCAAACACCCTCCACCCAGCCATGACACCACCACCCTCCACCCAGCCATGACACCACCACCCTCCACCGAGGCACAACAACACCACCACCCTCCACCCTAACACACTCCACCCAGCCATAACACCACCCTCCAACCCCACCACCCTCGACCCAGCCATGACACCATCACCCTCCAACCCCAACACCCTCCACCCAGCCACGACTCCACCAATCCTAAATAAAATGATTTATTGCCTTCGCTAAAAGTATATTTATTTACAAGTGTTTACAAATATTAGACACCATCACCCTCCCCCCAGCCACGAAACCACAACCCTCCACCTAACCACAACGCCACCACCCTCAATCCATCCATCCACCCAGCCATAACACCACCACCCTCCACCCAGCCACAACACCTCCACCCAGCCACAACAACACCACCACCCTCCCCACAGCCACAAAACCACAACCCTCCACCTAACCACAACGCCACCACCCTCAATCCATCCATCCAGCCACAACACCACCAACCTCCACCCAGCCACAACACTACCACCCTCCACCCAGCCACAACATCACCATCCTCCACCCATTCACAACCACAACACCACCACCCTCAACACCACCACCCTCCAACCCCACCACCCTCGACCCAGCCATGACACCACCACCCTCGAACCCCCAGCACCCTCCACCAAGCCATGACACCACCACCCTCCACCCAACCATGACAACACCACACTCCACCCAGCAATGACACTACCACCCTCCACCCAGCCACGACACCACCAATCCTAAATAAAAGGCTTTATTGCCTTCGCGAAAAGTATATTTACAAGTGTTTACAAATATTAGACACCACCACCCTCCACCCAACCATGAAACCACCACCCTCCACCCAACCACAATGCCACCACCTTCCATCCACCCAGCCACAACACCACCACCCTCCACCCAGCCACGAAACCACCACCCTCCACCCAACCACAATGCCACCACCTTCCACCCAGCCACGAAACCACAGCCTTCCAGCCACAACACCACCACCCTCCCCTCAGCCACGAAACCACCATCCTCCCCTCAGCCACGAAACCACCATCCTCCCCTCAGCCACGAAACCACCATCCTCCCCTCAGCCACGAAACCACCACCACCCTCCATCCATCCACGAAACCACAACCCTCCACCCAACCACAATGCCACCACCTTCCATCCAACCACGACATCACCACCATCCACCCAACCACAACATCACCACCCTCCACCCAACCACGACATCACCCTTTGGTCGTCTTTTACACGTTCATCATGAATGAACAATAACTAACCGGCTAACCCTTTAAACTGAAACAAAACCCCGGAATTGCTAAACGTCAAACAATAGTCCAAACTTAAATAACAAGATAGTAATACGTCATTGTCGCACGCTCTCCAAACACACAGCCAACTCTGCCACAGGTGTCTGTGGTTTCCTCTCACTCATTCAATCATCTGTCACGCCCCCGTGCACTTCCTCAAACTAAACAACATTTATACAAATTAATCAATGGGCAGAAAGAGTGATACTATAGGCATACATGACTTGCACTGGGCAAAATAATTACACCACCATGCATCACTATTGTAGTGTTTGGCAAACTGTTGCGTCGCTGAGTGAGCATTGGTAGATCCTACTACAGACTTTACACTCAAACAGGCTTTCTCTCTCTCGCTGATCTCCTTATCTCAGGTTCTGGATTCACTACACTTGTCTTTATGAATGAGTTAACATTATTTATTTAGAATGATTGAGATCAAAACAATGTACATTGAATGAACAATACTGTTTAAATGCGTTTACGTAGCACTCATCTGATACTGTGACGGCTATGAGTAGCCTGGTTGTCTGTGTGTTTGTGTGTATGTCTCTTTAACAGCCATAGGAGATAAGTCCAGTCCAGAGGATCCCCCCCCCCCCCCTTGATAATTGCCAATCAACTCCAGCAGTGGTCAATCAACTCCAGCCAATCAACTCCAGCCGATCAACTCCAAACCAGCCAATCATCAGAGGCCACATCATTTAAAAGACATTGACATGAAAGCAGCAGGAGCTGTGTGCCCACCATTCTTTTGTTGTACTACTTTGTTAGTTTGATACTTGTTAGTTTGATACTTGTTAGTTTGATACTTGTTAGTTTATACCTTGTGTTAGAAACCTGTTAGTAATTATTGTTTAAAGAACCATCACGGATGAGTTTATTGTTTATTTTTGTTTGAAGCATTTGTTGTAACTCCAGTTCTGTTTTTCTCAATACCAATAAGACTTTAATTTATCCTTGCTATAATAAAACTCCTTGTTACATAACACCAGTAATACTTTGTTACTTCTTCTTCTCCCTAGCGAACGTAGAACGTAACAGATACACTGCAATACTAATGTATGAACACGTGAGGGCGCTATCATCACGGCCATATAGCAGAAACACTAGGCACGGCGCCATCTGGTGGTCAACTGTCGTCAGCACAACACAAAGCGAATTGGCGAATCCAGAACTTCATGAGAATATTTCCTATTCAGTGGTTGAAACTATCACACATCTGGCACTCCGAATTGTTTCAGCAGCAGTATAAAAAACTGTTATATTTTCCAATGTTTTTATTTATATGAAAGGCCTCCTATTATTGATGAATGTATCCAGCTGTGTAGCAGCACAGTAACATTCCACTCCATGGAATGGAAAAGCAGTGGGATCACCAGCGCCCTCATGTGGAGAACATCATAACCTGCAGCCTGCCACCTGGGTGCACTGATACTGTAGCTACAAGGAGGAAACTAGACTCTCAAACAGTCTGGATAGAATAATGGGGTGACATACGTTTTATTGCATAAAAATAGCAGGAATACAATGACCATTTTAGAACAGGAAGAATGGTTGAACTGACTCAGGCTGTAGAGCAAATATAATAATATCAGTTTTCACATGAATGTTTGGCAGAGACTTTTGGCTATGTTTTGTTGATAGCAAAACATGTCTAATATTGATAATCTGACTCCAATGTAATTATCCTATGTGCTTAGTTTTTTCTCCTCATACAGGGTTAGGGTTACACTGGTCAGATCGCTGTCATACAAAATCTCTGCTAGTCTGAGCAGAACAAGGATAGCGGGAGGATAGAAATTAATAATATTAGTGTTTCTGTGTGTCAAAGCGGGAAAAGCAAGGCTAGATGTATGCAAATAAATGATGTATCAATTTCTTCCCCGTGTATGATACTGAAGGTAAATTTATCAATGTTCAAACCTTTAAAAATGAAAGTGTTGAAAAAAAGTTCTGTGGAAAACGTCTGGCCACAGCACATAGTGAGAGGGCTGCCACACGGTACACGTTTATCATGAATGAAAAATAACAAACCGGCTAACCCTTTAAACTGAAACAAAAACCCGGAATTGCTAAACGTCAAACAACAGTCCAAACTTTAATAACAAGATAAAAATACAATACAATTGACAGATTGGTTTGGTTCTCTCCTTCTCTGTGGTAACATTCTTTCGACCGACCATTGCCAAATACCACACACTATTGTTGAGTATTTCTTCTTGATTATGAATCAAAGAACAGATATTGAGTTTAAGACAATTTAATCAGTTACAGGCAGATATATACATTACGTCTGTTCCCCGTGGACCTGGGCTGGAAAGAGAACGCTCTCTCTCTCTCTCCCCGTTTCGTTCCAGAGGGGAGGGGCCAGCGTGTATGTGTGTCTTTGCCCAACCCCCAGAGGTCCCTGTTGGTCATCTGGTTGCCATAGAACCCTCATTGTTAGAGGGCATCATGTCCTTGCATGCCCTGGTATGTGTGTGTGTTTAAAATATACTACATATTCATACATAGATCATACATACTACAGAAATATACGACACATCCCCCCTCGGACCACCCAGAGGGTGTTCCGAAACTAAACTACCATAAAACAAAAACAAAAACACAAAACCCCACAAAACATCCCCAAAAAAAAATAAAAAAAAAATAAACAACAACAGACAGAAAAACTACACCAACACACAACACAAGAAGCACAATAACACAGACCAACCCAGGACCAGTATTAGGAACCAAAGATATCATAAACAAAAAATAGAAAACAACCAATAATAAAAAGAATTTTGAAAATAACAATCACAATTAAACTAAACACAGTTCATCATGCACAAATCAATACAGAAACTTCCAACGACCGATGTTTTCTTTGTCCTTGAAGCGTCAGGGTCAGAGGTTACTAGCACTTGTACCCAGTTGGAGAACAGCCTTTACCGCTGTCTCAGATTGATAACACTTTCATAGTCAGGAGCTTCCATTTTCGTTGCGCTAGGAACAGAACCTCTCTCCTAGCTTTGTATAACCACCACATCACTTCTCAACTGACCTCAATCACACGATATAGAAACAAACAAACAATACACAAATAATGACATTCAGTTATCATAACACATAATTCTCCAACAGTAAGCATAGGACAAAGGGAATGCATTAATGCATAGATCTTCACCTCAGGTGAGGACTAGTCTTCTGAAAAGTTCATTAACGTGGACTGAGTGACTGATTTTCCAAAAACAGTCAATGAGGCCCTGCCTCCTAAGAAAGTCAAAAATCATGTCTGCTATAATAGGTGCTCCTATCTTAGCAAAATAAGTTTCCCATGCCCCTAAGACCGTTTCCAGCCATGCTATCATCTGCTGTCCATTCCCGTCGTTCCCTTTGATCTGCTGCTTCACTACCCTATTCATAGTCTTTAATCTTTTCCTAACTGGTCGTCGTCCGTCAGTGTCATTGAGGTTCAGGAAGCCGCCTGGTCCCCTCCCACGCTGATCAAGGTCTGGGGAGTCGCCCTCAGCATCATCTGAAGCATGATGCAGGCACTCGCCAGCATCCCCAGTAGCACAGGTGTCCAGGCTTTGGACACTCCCAGGCTGGACCTCCAGACTGTCAACACTCTCTGCTTCGTTGGTTTCTGGTTCATTGGCATCTGGACAGCTTTCCACTGTCCCCTCGGTTTCAGGCACTGCCGGTAATGTCACTGGCTGTAACACTGGCATTGCCACTGGCTCAGGCAACACCACAGCATCTCGTCGTAGCTCCTCCTTCTCAGGTTCTCTGGGGACCTCGGCACCTGTTGGCACAACATCCTGCCTACTCTGTACATCCACCCCCCTGTCCACCACCCGTAGCCCTATTGGGGTAGGGATATGCCCAGACACCACTGGTGTACCCACTCTGATGTTGTTTCTCCAACAGACCCCACATTGACCTAAAGCATGGTCAATCTGTTCCATCAAATATGGACTCCAAAACCCATATTCCTTGGTGATCTTGCGTCTTACCTCCCCCCTAGCCACATGTGCTAATCCATGAGCTTCCCGTATTAACATGCCTATTAAATCTGAGGGTGCTACAACCAACCCCTCATGATTCCTCCATAGACCTGTGTCATCCTGACTTGCCCCCCTTGCTAGCCAAACGTTCTTGTCTAACATAGTTGCTCTACTCTGTAACATCAATAAATCCTCAAGTGTGACCATGCCCTGTAATTGCTTTTCATGTGTGACCAGAAGACCTTTACCTGCCTTGTCTGCTCCTGTAATGGCTTTGGCTGCATCTTCTGCAGCCCTGTTACCTTGTGTGACATGTGATGAGTCAGACCTGTGTGTGGCACACTTCACTATGGCTAATTCCTTTGGCTTCATCATGGCTTGTAACAGCTTCATGATCTGTGCGTGATGCTGTATAGGCGTACCATCAGTTCTCTTAAAACCCCGCCCCCTCCATACAGCTCCATTAAAATGACAAACATTATGTGCATAGGCAGAGTCGGTGTACACTGTCACTCTCCGTCCGGTTCCCAAGTTGCATGCTTCTGTGAGGGCAATCAACTCAGCCAACTGAGCTGAGCAAGGCTGAGGAACTGCCTCAGCCTGTTCTACAATAAACTTTGAATTCTGTGCTTTAACTAAGGAATACCCAGCGCACAAAGTTTCTCCTACCCCGTAACAAGACCCATCAACCCAATATTCTATATCAGCTCCCTTTAAAGGCAAAGCTTGTAGGTCTGTTCTATGCTTAATCACTCTGGCCGTCGATGGAATCTGAACACCGGATGGCACCGTCACCTGACAGCCGTCAGGTGTGCATTTTACTGTACAGTTCAATTGGCATAGAGCATCTCTCCCTAGCAGCCCTGTTGGCGTGTGTTCTGACACAAGTGTTGACAGAGTTGCTCTCTGTCCCTTGTACTCTAAGTCTACAAGCTCAGTTGTAGGAATCAGCTGTTTAATTCCCTCAAATCCGATTGTCTTCACATATTCTCTAGACATAGGGAGGTGCGTGGCGCCTTCAGGCTTCTTTGTCACCACCAGCTGGCACCTCCCACTCGGATCTTCCGGGCACCCCTATAGGCCAGCTGCTGGGCCTCCGTAAGGGTTCATCACTCCTGGAGCAGGTGTAGTAGGAGGCCAATATCCTCCTCCTTGGCTCCCCCCTGCGCCCCCCTGGGGCCTGTTGCAGCAGGTACAGGCTAGATGTCCATTCTGGTCGCATTGGTAACACGGTTCTAGCATCTTCTTCCCTGCTGCTGTCCATCCCCCTGGTGGTGGTCCTTGGCCAGGCTGGTTGTACATCTGGTATGGAACCGCTTGCACCCCTGGTGGCCCTTGTGGGTATGGATACCCCCCTTGTGGCCCCTGTGGGTAGGACTGGTAAGTAGCAGGATACCCCCCTTGTGGCCCCTGTGAGTAGGACTGGTAAGTAGCAGTCTGCACTCCAGGTGGCTGTTGCTGTGGGGCTAAAGCCTGCACTCCCTCTATGTTCCTCTCGCTTTCAGTCAATTGCACATGAGTCAATATTCTGAGTGATTCTTCGTCTTCTGCCTTCTGTATCTGAATATTCTTTCGATATAACTCAACTTGATGAGCTACGTGGTCTATATAAACAGCTTTGTTCATGTGTCGTAGCCCCACCACTTCTGCTAGCTTATCCTTAACTGGGGTAGGAAGCCCTTCTTGTATTTTTTCCCTGATTATGGATTTTTCTAAGGGGTTATCTTCAGCGTCCTTCCCTGTCACACTTCTCCATTGAGAGTGCACACGGGCCACAAAACCCCGGGGATTCTCATCTCCCCCCAGTGGCTTCACAATGATATTGTCTGGGTGAATGTGAGTAGGGTAAGTCTCTCTGATTGCTTTCCACAGTTTGCCTCTGTTTGCTGCGAAGAGCTCTGGATCATAAACTGATGTATTGATATATCTATGAAGTCCTGCCTTCATCAATATTTCCTGCATTGTATCCAATCCTGCAATAAAAGCTAAGAGTCTTTTCAGGTCTCCCATTGCGGCCTGCGTTCCTGTCAGTATCACGTCGACCTCTCGCGTCCACGAATGTCCTCCCTCCTCCAGAACTGGGAGTTTCTCGATCACTTCAGACAGATCTGTATGATGCCACGGATGATATTCCATCTTGTTACCCCGAATCAGCACTGGACAGTTCTTTAATGTATTTGATGACATTTGATGACAATCTTCCTCTTCCTCTCTTTCTCGTTGCTCCTTCAGCCATCTGTGGTGTCTTCCTTCCTCTCTTTCCGCTCTCTCTTGGCGTCTTCTCCCACCTTTCTTTTCGGCTGTGACTATCATCTTCCTGACCCGAGCGTTGTAGCCTTCATCAGCATTGTCGTCATCACTTGAGTCTTCACTGCCATCTTCGCTGTCATCTTCCTCGTCACTCCTGTCGTCCCCTTTTCCCCTTGGCTCCTTCTTCTTCTTCTGGGAATGGTCCTTCATTGCCTTAGCATATGGAGGGGGACTGGAGACTGGACACATGTTTGTGAATGGAATGTTCAATTTCTGTTCCAGTGTTCTGGCCAATTCATTTTTCTTTTCTGGATTCATGTGAGCTGTTTTCTCATTCCAAGCTGATGCTACTTTCTGCCCCTCTACCTTAAAGAGGTCTAAGATGTCTAATTCTAACTTGCGTTTCTCTGACCTATCTTTCCCTTTCTGATTTGCCTTGTGTACATTGATAAGTATCTCCAATGTTGCAATTAATTGTAAATTAAGGCTGCCCTCTTTCGGCCACGGCTGTTCAATGTATGCCCAACGGCTATTCCATTTCGTTGACATTTTGCTAATTTCCCTAACAAGAGGATTCATTTTTTCCACTATAGCCATAGGGGATAAAGTTGCCAATATTCCACTATCCTCACTAATATCTTTTAACACCTTCGTTGAATTTGCTCCCATTTTAAGCTGATTGATTTATACTGCTCAATATGCTGAAAATATTCTATAAGGTGTACTTTTCTCACAACCCACCTTCCTATTGCCTTGTTTGCTAAACAAATGCTAGTCCAATATAACTGTATTAACCGTCCCCACAAAACCCTGCAACTCAGAATAACAGATTTGCCTCTTGTGTATGTCAGTGCAGTATTAACTTAAATCTAATCTCTGTGTAAGTACTTTATACTTAAATGTGTTTCCTAATTGTTTATGAATATGTGTCACTTAATTACTCATTCAATACTTATTACAGTTCTGGTCAACACAATTATTAAATCACAAAGGTTGGTCAACACCTAAGTATTCACTGATTTACAAAAACCCTTTTACTGCTTAATTATCAATACAAACTATTCTGCTATTCCTAATCAAAAGCTGTGGACATGACCTAACTAAAATAAAAGATGTAAATTACAAATATGAATTACAACCTGTAAAGAAATCGACTTGTTATTTGAAAGGAATGAATGATTAATTATTAATTACAATCTGTAAAGAAATCGACTTGAATGAATGATTAGTTAGAATTATTCATTGACACTTCATTGATGTAAACCTGTGAAGTCAATTAGCTATTATCAACATATCATTAGATTGTCACAAAACAATTGATCAAAGTTTTGTGAAAACAGAAAAATAAAATGATCTGAATAATTAATTCAATCAATTTGTAATTAATTAAATTAATTAAAGTAATATATAACGATCATTTACAAACATCATCAATGAAGGAGGGTTGTATTTCATCAATTTACAGAGAGCCAATGTTTTAAAAATGTCTTGTCGTGTTTTGGCCAGCAGATGGAGCTGTGCTCCGGCTAACGCGCATCGATTGCGCATGCGCCAGCTCTTCCATGTAAAATGGAGTAGGGGAAGGAGGGGCTAGTCTTTGTCCTTCTCCTATGAGGGGAAACCCGCCGTGGACTCCCAGATCAATCTTTACAACATAACATTGCTTTTCCACAATAATGCCATCTTCCACGACACAACAACTTCACGATTATCTTTCAATCCAGTTAAACTATTATTTATCTCATTCAAATATTCTACAATGTATTCACGTTTCCACAGTCTCTTCACAGAGATGTCTAAAGGCCCTGTGTGTCCGCGTGTCTGCGCGCGTGCCCGAGCGTGCGTGTTCTTGCTCCGTTTAATGGCGTCCTTTCACACAGACAAAGAGTATGTTTTTCACTGCTACAATACAAAATAGACTACACAGTCCATTTACACTAACACAATTCTACACACACACTCACGATATTCCGTAATACCGTCCAAACAATATCTATTAGTTACTCAACTAATATCTTAACACAATATTACACCAAAAAACGAATTACCAAATTCGGCCCTTATCACCAACCCAGGCTTAAAGACTATGAAAGATGTGTTTCCTTTTCCAACAAGTTACTTTACTTTAAACCTTAAAGTTGAAGGTTGTTTTAGTCTCAAAGAAAATGCTTGAAAACACAGCTGTTGTACACGCGCCCCTCGCAGTTTAAACAGAAAATAGCGCTATTTTCGTTCTTACCGTCTTCAGAGCTGTGGCTTCAGCTTAAGTTTTCAAACGTAGATTTCCCTTTTTTAGACTCCGTTGCTAGGCTCGCCATGTGTTGAGTATTTCTTCTTGATTATGAATCAAAGAACAGATATTGAGTTTAAGACAATTTAATCAGTTACAGGCAGATATATACATTACGTCTGTTCCCCGTGGACCTGGGCTGGAAAGAGAACGCTCTCTCTCTCTCTCCCCGTTTCGTTCCAGAGGGGAGGGGCCAGCGTGTATGTGTGTCTTTGCCCAACCCCCAGAGGTCCCTGTTGGTCATCTGGTTGCCATAGAACCCTCATTGTTAGAGGGCATCATGTCCTTGCATGCCCTGGTATGTGTGTGTGTTTAAAATATACTACATATTCATACATAGATCATACATACTACAGAAATATACGACACTATCAATGCGCTTACATCTACTGAATTAAAATGTAAGACCTTACCAACACCGGCTTGTTTTCTGCAGAAGATCAAATCTGGATGATGTTTAGCCATTGTAGGCGAACGCAGGGCATGCGATAGTTGTGGCGAACTTTCAACTTTGACCCATACAACTCTATGAACATAAAATTCTTCTTTTCTTATATTCTCTTCTTCAGATCGCAAATTATAAATTATCTATCCTACATAGAAATGATCGTGCTATAAAAAAATAATTGTGAATTAACTAAGAAAATATTAATTATCGTCGCTCAGAAAGGTCAGAACTAAACAAATGAACATTTCCCAAAAAATTGTATTAACAGATTCT
This sequence comes from Nansenia antarctica, assembly GCF_963989245.1. Taxonomy (NCBI): domain Eukaryota; kingdom Metazoa; phylum Chordata; class Actinopteri; order Argentiniformes; family Microstomatidae; genus Nansenia; species Nansenia antarctica. Next base: position 47,873,635 of record NC_137678.1, read on the forward strand.
GATGCCTCAATCTGCCTGAGCCTGTGTGCTTGGAGCATGGATTAAGGGCTCCGTTATGTCAAAGACATCAATGAGTTCCTAGGAGACAGAAAACAACAAAGCATGAGATGACATCAAATAAAACAACCTTTTTACAATCAGCTGGTTGTCAAATGTGTGAACATAAATTATATTAACTTGTTGAAAAAGAGCATTAAAAAAGTCCTTTAAGTTATGAACAAAAATATGATGTTTGGTGTGTGAGATAGATGAGCTTAGTGAGTAAGATACAAAGGGTCTGATGGGTACAGAGCTAGAGTGATGGGTATAGAGCTAGAGTGATGAGTATAGAGCTAGAGTGATGGGTATAGAGCTAGAGTGGTGGGTATAGAACTAGAGTGATGGGTATAGAGCTAGAGTGATGAGTATAGAGCTAGAGTGATGGGTATAGAGCTAGAGTGATGAGTATAGAGCTAGAGTGATGGGTATAGAGTGGTGGGTATAGAACTAGAGTGATGGGTATAGAGCTAGAGTGATGAGTATAGAGCTAGAGTGATGAGTATAGAGCTAGAGTGATGAGTATAGAGCTAGAGTGATGGGTATAGAGCTAGAGTGATGAGTATAGAGCTAGAGTGATGGGTATAGAGCTAGAGTGATGAGTATAGAGCTAGAGTGATGAGTATAGAGCTAGAGTGATGAGTATAGAACTAGAGTGATGAGTATAGAGCTAGAGTGATGAGTATAGAGCTAGAGTGATGAGTATAGAACTAGAGTGATGAGTATAGAGCTAGAGTGATGGGTATAGAGCTAGAGTGATGGGTATAGAGCTAGAGTGATGGGTATAGAGCTAGAGCATCCCTCACCCTCCAGCTCTTACGGCTGATGGAGATGACACACTGCTGTGTGGACGACCCTCCAGCCTCCACCTCCCCTTCCTCCACAGGAGCTGAATCACATGAAGCACTCACATTAATAATGACCCAGTATTATTGAATCACATGCACTCACATTAATAACGACCTGTTATTCCTGCAGAACAACCTGAGATAATTCTTGCAGAATAATGGGAAGGAAGCAACATCAAGAACAGGACTCGTAAACATGAAACCTCACAGATATTACTCCTACCAGGGCGGCTAATACAACCACAACACCTTGTGACGTTAGAATTATAAGGTTCTATCTCCATTTTTGTCAAAATTGAGTTTTTTATATAATCTGATCCATTAGGTGTTTACTAATGCCTGTGTGGTGTTATTTTTTAAATGTTGATTTTTTTTTGTTAGTAATTCATAAAATACAAAGGTTTCATCTCACAAAACATAATGGAATGTAAAAACTTTGACGCTCAATATCTCTGAACTACCCTAAACGGAGATAGACCTAGAACCTTATCATTCTAAGCTCACGACCTGCACACATATTTATGACTCATTAAAGACTCATACACATGCGTACGGAAGGTGTGATGGGAAATGTAGTTTTTTTCTTACCGATACAAGGCAACTTGTCGTTATCCAGGTACATCCTTGCCAAACCATCCTAAGGAACACAAAATATAGGAATACAATAATTCTTCCATTGGCTATGTAATAGTAAATGTAGGAATCTTAAAGTTGTATCTCCCTATGTATATACAGTACTATCTGCATCTCATAAATGAGTAGCAGTGCTGCAGTGGTGGTTGCCCCCCCCATCGATTGATAACTATACCTATCAAACATAAGCCACTCACCCTGATCAGAAAAGACGTATGGAAAATGTTCTCCACTGTCCGCGAGAACGAGTTGGGATCGATCACAAACGCATAATATGAGATAGGTGATGTCGCTGTGAAGAGAGACACAACGGCTATCGATCTGATATACAATTATTAACTTAAATGTAAACATCAAGTCGATATATATAATACAATATAATATATATCAAAACAACAGTCAAAACTCACGGTCATCAGTAGCTTCGCAAGTATCCCAGAATCCTCTCTACCTCCTTCTCAGTTGCCTCCTGGTGGGATTCTTCAAAGTTCATCAACTGCAAGATAAAGTCAAGCAAACTACAGTTAAAAAACATGACCTATTTCCCCCATCTTGGACTCTGGGTGACCTCACTTAAAATGACAAACAAGTGTAAACATGTCGTCCTCCACAAATGATGTAGCGCCACACCGTGTGTGAATTGGTAACAATTAGGTATTCAAACGTATGACTAAAAAGCTACCAGAAAGTGTTGTGCTCCTTTGCTTTTTACAGAGTTGTTGTGTTTATTTGAAAGCGGTCCATAGATTTGAGGTAGGTGGAAAAGTTACCGTTGCTGGCCAAAAGATGGAGTCTGATATGTGATATATAACTAGTAGCACGAGTTATAGTGGTGCTATAAATAGATAGCACTAATGGTGGTCTAACAATGATACTCCACACTGTCTGGACTTGTACCTAGCTGCCTGAAGCTAAACGTTATTCCAACAGCAGTGGAGTTTAGCAGACAGGAAGATGTTAGCTCACGCATCATGTGACTTGGATGAGACGTAGACCCCCCCCTCTAAAAAATACATAAATTAGGTAACATCACTATCCTCCAAACACAAATCGTGAGCTTAGAATTATACGGTTCTATCTCCGTCTACGGTAGTTCAGAGATATTGAGCGTCAAAGTTTTTACATTCCATTATGTTTTGTCAGATGGAACCTTTGTATTTTATGAATTACTAACTCAAAAATGTCAACATTTTAAAAATAACACCACACAGGCTTTAATAAACACCTAATGGATCAGATTATGTAAAAAAACTCAATTTTGACAAAAATGGAGATAGAACCTTATAATTCTAACGCCACGATATGTTGAGTGTGTGAAGTACAGAGACCTGCATGGGCATGGTCCTCTTGGCTTCCTGGCCGGGCACCTTCCTCTGCCTCTCTACCCGTTGCCTTGGTGGAGGTGGCTCTGCCGGGAACGAGCCCAGCCTGGTAGAAAACAGACACTGGGATTAATCAGAGATATACTCTCCATGCAAAAATACAGGGGAAAATCATCCAAGACGATAACAATTAGTTATTATTAGTCAACTTGATCAATTTCTTCCATGCACATAACGAGATGGAGTGGTGTGTGTGTACCCAAGTGCTGCAATAACGCAGGCGTCAAGGTTCACAATAATCCAAAACGTAGGTACTTTACTAGGAAACTCAGGTAAATACAGATACATACGACAGTGAAGGCTCAGGACTGAACATAGGGTGACAATTGAGTCAGGTTTATATGCTGGTCGGATAACAAGACACATGTTGGTCAGTACGGTAGACACCTTTGTCTCGATCCTCACAAAGAGGTGAAGGAGAAGGAGACACTCACATGTAGTGGAAGGTCGGGGCTGTCCTGAAGCAGCACTCTGCTCTCTTAGCCAACTTCTGCCAGGCATCAGCGGGTAGGTAGCCGCCGGTTGCGCCATCCTTCTCTGCTTCCTCCTCCTCATCCTCCAATCGATTCAGCCCCATGAAGGAGAGCTGGGTAATCCATCCAAAACACAAACAGTGTTTCAGCAATCAGACTTATACAAAGTCCTGAACAAGCAAATTTGACAAGACTTGTGACAACCATATCAATAGACATCCTGACATCTGGCTAGTTAAATGCAGATACAATGATATGGTCCCTGACAAAGATACTTTGCTTCTGGGAGATTACTAGAGATGATTTCTATCAGAGTAACTACTATCTTCATCCTCCACCACCTCCTACTCTGACTCACAAGGTTCTCAGTGAAGGCAGCCGGGTCAAAGGTAGATCCCCCAGCATGCAGTTGGCTGGCCTTCTCTTTGCCAAGGTCTGTTGCTAGAATGAGGAGCTGGGCATCCAGCACTGCCTCCCGGGGCTGATGAACTGTGAGGGAAAACAAAGAGCGACGTCATTATTAAAGCAGGAGGGGAAATGGACTGTGAAAGGTGGTGGGAAGAGGCACTTTGCTTATACAGTTCATAGGTCCATATATATTTGGACACTGACAGAACGTTCATAATTTTGGCTCTTTACACCACCACAATAGACTTGAAATGAAACAATCAAGATGTGCAGACGTTCAGCATTGATTGAGGGTAATTTGAGGGTAATCAGATGAACAGTGTAGGAATTTCAACAGTTTCTACATGTGACCCCCCTTTTTTTAATATAGTAGGTTAAACCCTGAACACCATGGATTGAATAGGTTGGAAAACCCTAAAACAAATAGCACACAAAGCAAGGTGGGTAAACTCTATTCACTAAGATAAAAAGGTTCAAACAGTTTACTTGCATTCACTGGACTAACATCACTGATGCCATCGTTGGTATTGTGTGGTTTAAATAAAGTTTAGTAAACCAAGATAGACGAGAGACGCACACAAATAAACAGGTGAAGTTGTTTCTTTGAACAGTAAAGATAATGCACATTATTTAGAAACTATAACCACAGCCCTGAGGTTACAATGTTTGACAATAGAAAACAGGCTTGAACAAAGCCACTTACTCCGCGACGATGGCATTTCATAATTCAAGTGCAACTCCCAAAATAGATCTATCATGTACCGAACAGATGGGCTCACTAACATTGTTTACTTCTTCTTCATTCTGGTTTCTGCCTTTTCCATGGCGTAAAAGAGACCGTCGATAAAATACTTAGGGCGAAAATGAACTTCACAATTTTGGACTCCGGCCCATGCCTTATGCAGAAAGGTGAGAGAGAATATTTATCATAGCATACCTTCTTTAAAAAGTTTGTTGGCCTCCTCCAGAACCTCAGTGAGTTTGTTGTTTTTGGGTTTCAACATGTCCTCTCGGTTTTCTGTGAACAGATATAATCAATGGTCAAGCCAACTCAGTATCCCTGAAAGGTGTCAAAAATAGTTACACAAAGTGGGGGAAATATGGCAGTCCTAAACAAGACTATCATGCTTTATACAACAGTTAGTTCCGACCAAGTAATTTGATTGGACAAGAGGCATTCCATGAGTGCTGATATACAGTATAACAGCACTGGGACCTTTAACTATGTATCACTCCGCCGCACAGATGTTCTACTAAATGACCGTTAATTAGACTACATGTTTGTGTTCAGGTTACTAGGCAACCGTCCATTTGAAGTTCAGTTGCGGAACTATTTTTTGTTTATTTTTATGATTAAATAAACAAACAAATCATAATCTGTTGTCGCTTATTACTGTTAACTAATAAATCGCGCTGTAGAACTGTTGTATAAAAGCAATATCACACTCGAGGTCTGCGGCCTCGTACCTACGACCGAATCACAGCCGTGCTGATATTCAGTATAACACACTCCCTCTCGTGTGATATTGCTTAAGTGTCCTCCACTCACGTTGAACCGTGCTGATGAGGTCTCGGTACTTGCTCCGGATCTCACTCCTTCGAGCCAGGTCATCACCATCATCCATCATGTCTACCGGACTGCATCCTGCCTCATCATCATCACCACCTGTGTCTCCGCCCTTCTCCGCTCTCCCATCCTGTCTGGCCATGGACTCTTCACCTCTGTTTACTGCTCTCCGGCTCATCTTGGACGAATTAGGTGTTCTGTGGTCTTCTAACCTCTTTTCCTCTTCCAAACTGAGACGTGATGGGGGGGGGGGGGGGGGGGGGGGGAAACGTTTGGATTAGTAAAGAAGTGTAGCTAACCCTTCTGTGGTGGATGTTGGATTAAGAATGCCACGGTGATTCACCTAGACAGATATATATATATATATATATATTGTAAATCGATTTGCATGAAGGCTTCGGTTAAATGTAAAAATAAAAATAAATAAATAAATCAAGTATCGAACAGGCAACCTTCAGACTAGGGCTGCAACTAACGATTATTTTGGTAGTCGACTAATCTGTCGATTGTTTTTTCGATTAGTCGCGATTAGTCGTGTGGCCGCGGCAGTGGCCGCGGGCTCCAGTGCATGTTGTACCTCACCTTCTCAAGTCTGCACACCTGTGAATGTCACCCTGTTGTCCAGTCTCTCTGGCTTAACATACGTTCCCATTGCAAATTCAAATAATGACTCATGAAATATTTGAATTTGGACCTTCCAAAACATTTAATACATACAATAATCAATCTTTGTTTCAATGAAACAAAATAAATAATAAACGGATTTATGCTTCTGCGTCACACCGACGACGCGCCCCTTCCCCGATTACTCACTCAATCCATTGCGTCGCAGTATTTTGGCTTGACTAGCGAGTTTGTGTTGTGATTTTCAACAACGTTGAAATGTATTTCCGTGTTTCAAAATAAAAATCAGAACATTTTGATTGGTTGCCGACTTGCGGCTCAATTGACCAGCCAGTGTCACATATGCCCATGTCGGCATGGGTTCAGATCCATGCCCTGCTGCAATACCCTCTCCTCCTTACTTCCTGTCTTTCACTAAAGTCTCTGTTATGTGATTAAGACAAAATAATTGACGGTTTCCCTGATTATGTATAGCCCACATGTTCTTTCCATGCACACAGCACAGTGTATTCTTCTCTCACCAGGGTAGATTTCACAGTGTGGGAGGTGTAGTTGACGGACAGACTTCTGAGGGCAGTCTATGTTGAACAGGGGTCCTGCAGGCCTCTTGCCACTCTGGGCTAGGAGCCTCGTGTCCCAGGGGACTGTCTCATAGAGCACCTCCCCCTCCCCCTTCATCCCAAACACCAGGCCTGTTATACTGCACTGGAACAGACCTGCATGGGGGCACTGGAACCTGTTGAACATACAACAATGACGAATGATATCCACCAATTCAACTATTTCGACATAGTAATCTCTTGTAGTAATCCCATACAGTCAGAAATATATGTATAATACACAATATAATGACAAAAAACAAGTTACCAGTATCTTCCCTTGCTCTCATCATCAAGGATTTCAGGAGTACATTTTTTGTGAAAAGTCTAAAAAGTAAAAGCAATTGATATTGAACCACATACTTAAATTATGAAATAGTTTTCATTTTCTTTTTACTTCCTAAATTCTCTCTATCCTTCCAGGTGAAGCTCTTACCGGGGGAGAGTCAGGCATAAACATGCTCAGGCTGAACATGTTAAATTCTTTGAAACTTAACACGACATCAGGTAAGTTGTTGTGAGACAGATGTACTCTGACATCTTCCGTGCTGTTCTTGGAATCGCCACTAGGGGGCCAACTACGGGGGCGTGGCCTGAGGCTGGATGGTCCTCTGTGTTGAGGCGAGGTTGAGGCAAGGTGAACAGTAGGTTGAATGGGTTCTGGGAGGGAGGGAGGGAGGGAGAGAAATAATCATACATTTGGAAACAACATGTCTGTCTATTATAGTCTGTCTAGTATACATACTGTATACACATATAAGTGCATACTCGCCACACACACACACACACACACACACACACACACACACACACACACACACACACACACACACACACACACATGCATTATGTTGATATAGTAGACATGCAGAAAGAAAACTTCCAGAGAGTTCCCTCACCTCTCTCCTCTGCTGTCTTAGCTGAGTTCTCCACATCCATCCTGTCAAAGAATCATAATCAAAAGTGAAACAATACAAATAGTTGTTCTACTGCACAGGACCAGACCTGCCTGGGGAACTGGAACCTGTTGAACACAGTGACCCAGTCTGATCATTTGGTCTGCTAGTGACCCAGTCTGATCATTAAGTCTGCTAGTGACCCAGTCTGATCATTTGGTCTGCTAGTGACCCAGTCTGATCATTAAGTCTGCTAGTGACCCAGTCTGATCATTTGGTCTGCTAGTGACCCAGTCTGATCATTAAGTCTGCTAGTGACCCAGTCTGATCATTAAGTCTGCTAGTGACCCAGTCTGATCATTTGGTCTGCTAGTGACCCAGTCTGATCATTAAGTCTGCTAGTGACCCAGTCTGATCATTTGGTCTGCTAGTGACCCAGTCTGATCATTTGGTCTGCTAGTGACCCAGTCTGATCATTTGGTCTGCTAGTGACCCAGTCTGATCATTAAGTCTGCTAGTGACCCAGTCTGATCATTTGGTCTGCTAGTGACCCAGTCTGATCATTAAGTCTGCTAGTGACCCAGTCTGATCATTAAGTCTGCTAGTGACCCAGTCTGATCATTTGGTCTGCTAGTGACCCAGTCTGATCATTAAGTCTGCTAGTGACCCAGTCTGATCATTTGGTCTGCTAGTGACCCAGTCTGATCATTTGGTCTGCTAGTGACCCAGTCTGATCATTTGGTCTGCTATGGTGCTTTTCCACTACAGGGCCGGCCCGGGTCGACCCGGGTCAGCCCTGTTCTTTGGCGCTTTTCCATTGAGCGGCCCGTGTCAGCACGGCACGGTAAAATAGTTCTTGTTCGGGATGGGTAGGGAAAGTTGGGGAAAGGTACTTTTTTGCCAGGCTGCGTGTGACGTGTGACGCTGCACACCGTTGATTGGTCAATGGAAATCGTCATCCCATGTTCATAGATTTCTTCTCTGACCGCCATCTTTAAATACCACAACAGATTTCGCTCTAGGAAAATGTCACTTACTGTTTCTGTAATAGCTTATTAATAAAGATTCGAAAAATTATGCTGACCATCGTATTATCTTAGTTTAATGTCATTTCAATGCATCATAGAACTTTTATTTACAACAAGCATAACAAGAAAATCGCTATTATGGCGATGTGCTGTGCCTATGCTGTTCCTCAGTCCAGCGGCAGTCAAATGCCGGTAGATTCGTGTCTTGGAGGAAGCATGATACTCGCTCAGAGTTCATCTCGCTTTCCCCCCCCCCGTTGATGTATTAAACAATCTAAGCAATCTAATCAGAGCAGTTGTTATTATGTAATATTATTGATGGATGTGCCCTTTTTGATGGAGAGCAGTGAGCTGATGACTGGATGTGAGCATGTATTTGACTAATGCCGATAGATTCGCGTCTTGCTCCGAAACCGGAGCTGGGAGCAGTCGGTGCAGACAGGATTTTACAGCGTTCCTTAAAACTACCGTAATTCATGAACTATATGCCCAATCTAAAAGATTCAAACAGTTTCTGAAAGCAGAGAAGTTGCACTTTTTGAACAGTTGAACTTTTTTAGGCTTATTACGGTAGTTCACCAACAAAAAAAAGCACAGTGCTCAACGTGTCAGGAGAAATAAAAAAAGAATCATGTCGGCATTTCCCTGGTTGCGAGATCTAAACTAGTCTACTAGAACTGAAAGCGGCAAGTAACAGGCACTTAACGTTACATGTTGTAAGGCTGATCTGTGCACGATAGTGCTGCATTTTGACATAATTCTTATCGCATTTCCCCCCTCTGATCTGTATAGCGGGGGGGGGGGGGGAATCTTATGACACGTAACTACAGTCCCGGGTCGCTCAGTATAATGGAGAAGCGTTTCTGAAAGTACGGCACGGCACGGCTCGGATACAAATGCGGCCCGGTTCGGGTCGGTAGTGGAAAAGCGCCACTAGTGACCCAGTCTGATCATTTGGTCCACATGTCGGCAAGAAAAGAAAGAAAATACGAATCACAACACAAACTCTCTAGTCAAGCCAAAATACTGCAACGTAATGGATTGGGTGAGTAATCCCCACTGCTACCTAGTTAACTAGAACACTACTTTACATTGTTAGCAGGCTCACAAAACAAGCTGTGTTAGTTGACTAGCGATGTGTCATTGATTTTCAACAGCGCGGAAATGTATTCACATTTTTCGGAAGAAGAGTCAGATCATTACATCGGATCCCGACATGCGGACCAAAGTTGGTAATGATCAGACTGTGTCACATATTTAAATGACGAAAGCCCTTGAATTGAATGTCCTGAGTCATTAACAATGTTGCCCTCTCAGTAGAATTAGAGTTTTGAAAAAGAGCGTTCCAACACTTCCTGTAACACTTGTTGAGCAGAGCAGAACAGATATCAGCATACAGTGCCAACTGTAAGTATTGGGACAGTGAAGAATTGTTTCTTATTTTGGCTCAATACTGTTTTGGATTTAGAAGTTTGGATTGTAAATCAAACAATTATTAAGAGGTTATGTATAGATTAAGAGGTTATGTATAGATTAAGAGGTTATGTATAGATTCTCAGCTTTTATTTGTAATGTCGGGTATTTGTGTACATATTAGTTTCACCATTTAGAAATTACAAAAATATGTTTATATAGTCCCCCTATTTCATGGCACCAAAAGTATTGGGACAGACTAATGTTTTGTTTGTTGGACTTTTAAATGAATGATATACAGCCAGTGATTCTTGAAGAATGTAACTTTAAAATCAGCTTAGTTCAACTGTCTTACCCCATCAGCACCCAAAATACAAGCTTGTTTTAAAACACGTTTTACTTGTTCATAAACAATGTAACTATAAAAAACTAGAACACTGTGTATCTTTAAAACATGGTTAAAACTATAATTTAACCATAGCTCCGTCCATTACAGTAATTTACGTTAGATTCCTCCAGCCCCATCCCGTAGCTGTTTACTAAACAGTGGCGGAGAGACCACTTGGTTGTCGTTTGAACCCCAGTTTGCCCCTTTAAGCACAATGACCCGACCAGACACTGGGTATCTTCACTGGTGATGCTCTGACAGGCCTGCCCAAACCATACCACCACATCCACCATGTTTCACAGATGAGCTGGTATGCTGTGGGTCTCGGGCAGTTCCTTTTTTCTCTAAACTTTACATGTGCAATCAGTTTGATACCTGATAATATTATAATAATAATAATATATAATATTCATTTTCTCTGTCCTATGTTTCCAGAACTTTGCAGGCTCTTTTAGGTACTTTTTAGCAACGTATAACCTGGCCATCCAGCTTTTGAGGCTAACTAGCTTGGGTTTTTCCTGGCTCAAAATAAGGCTCTTTTCTGTGCGCCCACAAACCTGTTATATTGTATAATGATACTGAATACAAATAATTATACATGAAGAAAGACCAATTTACCTGCATGTGTCCTGGCTCTGATCATTGGTAGTAGGTGTAAATTCCTTGCAAGAGCTCTAAAGAATGAGACAAAATGCAACCAAATGTTTTTTTGTTAATGATCCCTCCACACACACACACGCACACACACACACAAACACACACACACACACACACACACACACACACACACACACACACACACTTGAGCAAGACTACTGTAGTTACACAGCAAATTACCAGGGTAGGGTTGGTCGTCAGAGGTGTGAGGCTCTGTAACTCTTCCATCTCTACGTCGTCAGATGGTAAACTGCTGCTAGATGAGGGCAAACTGCTGGACACTGTTTGTTTTGGGGAGATGAAAGCTTCTCCTACCAGCGGATCTGGAACCTCCATCTAGATGCAAAACGACAGCACAGGTAGAATCTTAATTTTGTGACAACCTTTCCTTATGTGTAGTTGCATGCTCAGAGCCCAAACATTCTCTTTCTTCCTCACCATTACAAGTTTATCTGTGATCTTTTGGATTACAGTGGCTTTGCTGCTCGACGAATATGAATCTCCTATCATAGGAGAGAAGATGAGAGGGAAACAGAAACAGTCAGTATCACCAATAGTTTTCCAGTGGCTTTGCTGCTCAATATCTGTTACACTGGTACAAGGCACCAGAAATGCTACCAGTCAGTTCTGCAAGAGGAAGGTTCTGTAAATCCCTCTCTAGAGGAAGTTTCTCTCTGTTTTTATAGCTTCATTAACATTTTCAGCTGAAAGATAGTCTGCACTTCTGATAGACTCAACGTTCTAACGACTATTACTTATATTGAACATATTTATCTATCTTGCTGTGTCACCTCTTCTGTCACCACTGGTTCTGGTTCATGTTCCTCAGGGTCACCAGTGTGGCCTTCACAGCTATCTCAGGGACATAGTAGCTCTCCTCCATCTTATCAACTGTGTCTAGCATGTCAGATCTCTGGGATGGGAGGATAGCCACGTAGCCGATAAGTCGACAGGTGAGATTGAATTCTCTTCTCTTCTATTATGACTTAATCTAAATTTTCAGCTGAGAGAAAGTCAGCATCAGCGAGAAGTGATAGTTTATGTGTGAAGGAAAGCCTATGATACACTCACGGTTTTGTAATAATCACATGTATCTGTCTTGTTGTGTTACCTCTTCTGTAATCACTCTCTACCTTCTTAGCGAGATCAAACAGTTTAATCTCACTTTCCTCACTGTTCTCTTATGACCGCAGTGGTGCACCATGTTCTCCAATCATCATTGTGCATTATGCATCATTGTCAGTCTACATCATGTTATTCAAGGCAACTCTGATATGAGATCGCTAAAGTATGTTTGTCTCTGTTTTCATAGCTTCATTAACATTTAGAGTTGAATGATAGTCAGCACCAGCAAACAGGGGTGATCTTTATGTGATGGTAAACTTCTGATACACTCAACGTTCTAACGACCATTACATGTAATAAACATGTACAGAATATGTACAGAATCTTGCTGTGTTACCTCCTCTGTGACCACTCTCTAATGTCTTGACTAGGTCATTCCGGTTCATGATCCTCAGGATCACCAGTGTGATCTTCACAGCCATCTCAGGGTCATATCTCTCCACCATTTTATCCACTGTGTCTAGCCTGTCAGCGTTGTCCAGCTGGGTCTCTGGGATGGGAGCAAAGCCAGGGAGCATCCCACTAGTCAGATGAGACTGAAATATCTTCAGCCTGTCTGTGTCCAGCTCCTCCAGAGTGTCCAGCAGCAGACCTGGTACAGTGAGACAGAGAAGTGTCATACATGTTAAATATTTGAATTTAATTGGAGTAGCCTATAAGTCGACAGGTGAGATTGAAATATCTTCAGCCTGTCTGTGTCCAGCTCCTCCAGAGTGTCCAGCAGCAGACCTGGTACAGTGAGACAGAGACGTGTCTTACATGTTAAACATTTCTCATGTCATTTGTGGTATTGATGTACTGTACTATTCTCAGTCTACTGTTTATCATGTTTTTCAACACAGTCCTGGAATTAATGATACCCAAGGAACCTGGTCTTCCAGTTATTATGACTTAATCTACGTTTTCAGCTGAGAGAAAGTCAGCATCAGCGAGCAGGGGTTCTCTTCATGTGAAGGAAAGCATATTATACTACAATACACTCCAACCTAACAAGGAACTGCACTCTTAAGGAACAGATGTATCTGTTACCTCTACTCCTTAATTTCCCAGCGAGATCAATCCGTTTCATCTTCCTCAGGATCTCCAGTGTGATCTTCACAGCTATCTCAGGGTCGTATCTCTCCATCATCTTATCTACTGTGTCCTGCCAGTCAGCGTTGTCCAGCTGGCTCTTTAGGATGGGAGCAAAGCCAGGGAGCATCTCAGTAGACAGGTGAGACTGAAATATGTTCATGTCCTCAGTGTTCAGTTCCACCAGAGTGGCCAGCAGCAGACCTGGTACAGTGAGACAGAGATGTGTCATACATGATAAACATTTAACTTGTCATTTGTGTTATTTATGCATCATTGTCAATCTAAATCATGTTATTCAAGGCAGCTCTGCTATGAGTTCACTAAGAGGAAGCTTCTCTCTGTTTTCATAGCTTCATTAACATTTACAGTTGAATGATAGTCAGCACCAGCAAACAGGGGTGATCTTTATGTGATGGTAAACTTCTGATACACTCAACATTCTAACGACCATTACATGTAATAAACATATTTATGTACAGAATCTTGCTGTGTTACCTCCTCTGTGACCACTCTCTAATGTCTTGACTAGGTCATTCCGGTTCATGTTCCTCAGGATCACCAGTGTGATCTTCACAGCCATCTCAGGGTCATAGCTCTCCACCATTTTATCCACTGTGTCTAGCCTGTCAGCGTTGTCCAGCTTGGTCTCTGGGATGGGAGCAAAGCCAAGCAGCAGCCCACTAGTCAGATGAGACTGAAATATCTTCAGCTCGTCTGTATTCAGCTCCTCCAGAGTGGCCAGCAGCAGACCTGGTAGAGTGAGACAGAGACGTGTCTTACATGTTAAATATTTGAATTTAATTGACTTATTAATCTACAATCATCAACCAACTCTATGTTTGACAAAGCTGTCCTGCAAGACAAAGTTGCTGTTTGTTATTGTGCCTTCATTTACATTGATACATTCAGCCTAGAAACAGTCACCAAGCAGTGGTAGTTTATGTGTGAAGGAAAGCCTATGATACACTCAACGTCTTGTAATAATCAGATGTATCTGTCTTGCTGTGTTACCTCTTCTGTAATCACTCTCCAACTTCTTAGCGAGATCCAACAGATTCATCTTCCTCAGGATCTTACAGGTGATCGTCACAGTTCTCCTATGACCATAGACGTCCACCATCTTCTCCACTGTGACCTGTCTGTCAGCATTCTCCAGCTCCCACATGGAGATGAGAGGAAAGCCTTTTAGTCTGTAATTAGTCAGGTGAGATTGAAATGTCTCCAGCTTCTTTGTTTCCAGCTCCTCCAGAGTGTCCAGCAGCAGACCTGGTACAGTGAGACAGAGACGTGTCTTACATGTTAAACATTTCTCATGTCATTTGTGGTATTGATGTACTCTATCATTCTCAGTCTACTGTAATCATGTTTTTCAACACAGTCCTGGAATTAAAGATACCCAAGGAACCTGGTCTTCCAGTTATTATGACTTAATCTACATTTTCAGCTGAGAGAAAGTCAGCATCAGCGAGCAGGGGTTCTCTTCATGTGAAGGAAAGCATATTATACTATAATACACTCCAACCTAACAAGGAACTGCACTTGTAAGGAACAGATGTATCTGTTACCTCTACTCCTTAATTTCCCAGCGAGATCAATCCGTTTCATCTTCCTCAGGATCTCCAGTGTGATCTTCACAGCTATCTCAGGGTTGTATCTCTCCACCATCTTATCTACTGTGTCCTGCCAGTCAGTGTTGTCCAGCTGGCTCTTTGGGATGGGAGCAAAGCCAGGGAGCATCTCAGTAGACAGGTGAGACTGAAATATGTTCATGTCCTCAGTGTTCAGTTCCACCAGAGTGTCCAGCAGCAGACCTGGTACAGTGAGACAGAGATGTGTCATACATGATACACATTTAACTTGTAATTTGTGTTATTTATGCATCATTGTCAATCTAAATCATGTTATTCAAGGCAGCTCTGATATGAGTTCACTAAGAGGAAGCTTCTCTCTGTTTTCATAGCTTCATTTACATTTAGAGTTGAAAGACAGTCAGTACCAGCAAACAGGGGTGATCTTTATGTGATGGTAAACTTCTGATACAATCAACATTCTAACGACCATTACATGTAATAAACATATTTATGTACAGAATCTTGCTGTGTTACCTCCTCTGTGACCACTCTCTAATGTCTTGACTAGGTCATTCCGGTTCATGTTCCTCAGGATCACCTGTGTGATCTTTACAGCCATCTCAGGGTCATATCTCTCCACCATTTTATCCACTGTGTCTAGCCTGTCAGCGTTGTCCAGCTGGGTCTCTGGGATGGGAGCAAAGCCAAGCAGCAGCCCACTAGTCAGATGAGACTGAAATATCTTCAGCTCTTCTGTGTCCAGCTCCTCCAGAGTGGCCAGCAGCAGACCTGGTACAGTGAGACAGAGACGTGTCATACATGTTAAATATTTCTCATGTCATTTGTGGTATTGATGTTGTGGGGAGCATGGCGCGTTCTGGCCTGCAGAGGGAGCCAGACTGTCGTTGGGGAGGGGATGATGAGCTGATTGCGGACAGGTGTCAGTGATCAGACTCGTTATCCCACTGGTCTATTTAACCTGTGTGTGTCTGTACCCTCGGGAGAGCGAAGGAGGCGGTGAAAACCGGTCGAGAGAGCGAGCGAGAGAGAAAGACTGTGCAGCACCCGCAAGCCGATCCCAGCAGGAGGAGTGGAGCGGGCAGAACCCGAAAAGGGGGGAGCTCACAGCCGGGCGTGACGGGCGAAACCAGCCGTGCGCTGCCGGGACGTATCAACTTCAGTAGTAGTCGGGAGAAAATACTCTGTTCAGCACGCCAGGGGCGTGGCTGAAC